>NC_141897.1:23305788-23611788 GCF_030686135.1 Camelina sativa
AAAACGATCAGAAAACGACTTGAAGGTAAGAAGAGATATTGATGCTAGTTAGTTAGACGAAATGGATTAGCAGATTAAAAATCAATGTGAAAAGAAGCTCTCACATAAATGTATATATTAACTTCTTTTTTTTTTTGAACAACCAAATGTATATATTAACAGAAGTTTTAATTTATCGGGAAATTAAAACGTGATAATTCGTGATCCAATCAAAACAAGAAAACGATCAAAGCTTTTGTAGTTGTGATATATATGTCCCCCCATTGGCTTTCCGATCCTCGGTATTGGAGGAAGACACATCATACAACTAACATAAAATTAAAGTTATTTCATATGCAAAATTAGAAATGGTGGTGTGTCTCAGGCCATCATTTTGTCTCTTCTAAAGTCGCATCCTCAAAATATATGATAGACTTAGTGCAGTTTTACTTTTACATATATCTCAACCCAAACTCGAACGTATTTCTAAAACTTGCTTCCGTACGTGAAAGAACCGGGTACTTTGCTGTTTCCGTATACTAATACAATGGTAATTAAGGATGAAACACAAGATAATCAATCAATAGTAGTATCCGTAAAGAATCGAAACTTCATTAACGTGAATATAAATATGTGTATCAAGGACTGTAAATTTATTTCGGAATTTTTAAAAAGAAATTAAACAAAAAAAGAAAGAAAAAATAATGACGAAAAAGAAAAAGAAAAAAAAAAGAATAATGACGAAAGAAGGAAAGTGGTGACAAAGACAAGTTCCACGCAAGTGAATTGAGGTCAGTCACATGGGAATGCTTTCTAATTCTGGTTACGTGTCGACTCCCTCTTATTCCTTTTTCTTTGGACCACACTTCTCCGTCCGCCACGTGTTTTCATACCTTCCCCTCTTTCTCCGGGCCTCTCTTCAGTCTTTCCCATCAGATTCCCATTTGACTAATTTACCGTTGATACATTTTCTTTTTTTAGTGAAAATAATCCGAATCTGTTTATTTTCTTTTAATATTTATAAAAAGTTAAGTTATTAATTACAAATGTTTCTGGTTATTTTGATGATATTATCCTTTCTTCTATCTTTAATAAAAACTAAATTTACACCAAGTAGTATGCATATGTGTGTAAAAAATACAAATCAATTTAAAGAGCGTTTACAAGGAATTAACTTACATACTTAGCTCTCTTTTTTTTTTTTTTTTTATGGAAGGACTTTTGTTAAATTATTGTAGACTAATGAGTTCTGAAGTCTTTAAACTGCTGTGTTAATACCAGCCGTTTAAAGAGATAGTAGACTTTTTATCTCTCAATTCATCAACAATTCAACATCCATAAAGTTTAATTCAAAGTTTCAAACCAATAGGCACTTACTTACCATTGATTGATTATGATTTGTTTTCTTTTTCGTGATGGAATTTTTGGTAAATCTTCTTAGCTATATATATCATATATATAGTTTTTTCTTTTTTGGAACCCTCCGGTTGGTATGCCAGTATCACGATATCTGAAGAACGTAAGGTTGGTGATTATTGTTCTTTAGCCTTTCCACCGTCTGATTTCAGTATGTTCCTCTTTCTTTTTTTTTTTTTCTTTTTTTTTTTTTTTTTAAGTATGTTCCTTTTGTATATATATATAACATGTTAATTTAAAAAAAAAAAACATAAACGATGTCTGGAAATATTTTTCAATTGAGAAATTCCAGTATTCTCTTATCTATGTTAGATGAGAAATGCCTTCTACATTATTGTCGTCACACCAAAATTAAAAAGCAGAGACATTCACCAACTTTAATTTGTAAAATTGTATTATCTTAATGTCTTAACCATGAAGCGAGATGTACGTAGTCTTATATATATAGACTTTTAAGCCGATAGATGTGGATAATTTAAGTTCGTATAGTGACATGTGCAACTAAAATAATTTTAACATTAAACGTATATATGGTCCTATGCGAACAATATATATGCATAAGAATTTGGAGTTTGCGTAGGTTTGTTTACTACTGTCTTAATATCTTCTATATTAACATTTTCACAGCAACTTTAACAAAGAATGTTTGGAGTTGAGAACTATTTATAAGTATGTCACTAGCCTTAAATATTAAATATTAATTTGGTAATTAGTTTACATAATATTAAGATTCGATTTTCTGAAACAAACTTTTCCCCCTTAACTCAATTTCCAAAAAAACATGCTTAATAGATAATCAATTAATTACTAAAAAATCAGCCAAGATATTCAATCTCAAAACATTAATTTCGGATTATTTTCCCCCTATAATATATGTTAACAATCAAATTAAAAAATCAAATTTAAATACCAAAAGATATCATATCCCTACCATATTCCTTAAAAACAGATTACCGTGATTTACTCCCTAATTAATTACTAAATCTGACTTTTTATGTCTTGAAAGGTTTGTTTTCTCAACCTAATGT
The DNA here is from genome assembly GCF_030686135.1 of Camelina sativa. Lineage (NCBI taxonomy): Eukaryota > Viridiplantae > Streptophyta > Magnoliopsida > Brassicales > Brassicaceae > Camelina > Camelina sativa. The sequence goes on from NC_141897.1 coordinate 23,308,212, forward strand.
TTACCCTATAAATATTATACACCTAAACCCCGATTATATATATCAGCAATCAGAATTATACATAAAACCCTTAAACACTCTTTCGTTCATGATTTTTAGATCATCAACATATGTTGAGTCGTGAATTTATCTCCAAATCTTGAAAATCTTTATAAGAAAAAAGATAATGATGGAGAAACAATGAAAGGGTTATTATACATTTTTTTGGTTAAAGAGCACTCAATTTTTTTGTAGTATCATATACTTGGAATTTTAGAATATAGTTATTATTATTATTTTTTTTTGTAATGGTTTTCATTTCAGTTCTCAAATATGAGGTTTCTTATATAGTTAAGTCATTATTGTTTATTTTACTTTATCAAAAAAAATTATTTTTTATTTTATGTTTAATTCTTTTAGTTTCACAAATTGTTTGGTTTGTATAAAATATATATTCATAAACATGAGCAAGATGAATCAAAACAAAAATAGAGAAATCTTAGTTTTCATTTTTTATACTTTTGTTTTTGTTTTTCTTAATTCATGCAAATTATATTGGATTTATTTTATATTTTTGATAATAACTATAACTCTTTATCTATATGAAAAAAACATTTTATTTTTTTTTTGACAATAATAAACATCTCTAATAAAAAAAATCAGTAATTACACTTAAAATATTTTATGGTTATAATTTCTTATTTTCCTTATTAGACGATTTATAACAAAAGATAGTTAATGTGATAGCTACAATACCAAAATTGAAGCAAAATGATAACATGATTATCAATATAATTATTTTAGAGAATCTAATTATTTTAAGAAAACTCTATAAAATTCTAATTTGTTTCCTATAATACTCAATTCAGATTTTTTGGCTTTTATTATGGTAGCCTCATTGTATGCCTGATTGGTAAATTTTAGCCAGATGGTCATACTTAAAAAAAGTTATATTAATTAAAGAAAATATAGTAATTTTGAAAAGATAATTCTTTATATGGAATAACTTTATATAATTCAGATTGTTTGTATATTTTTCACTAATATTTTTAAGACAGTAAAGTTATTTTCTGTAACTTATATTTGGGAAAATCTTTTTAAGTCTTACAAAATCAATCACAATAAACAACATTAACTATATTTACATGCACAATCAAATATTCTCTCATTTAGTTATATAAAATAATTGTCCACGGGTCCTTTACTAGGTTTTGAAATTTATACATTGTATAATATTTATCTATGTATTCTTTTGGTATATTTATCTATTGCACATATTATTATCCAACTAAAATTATACAATCAAAATAATTATGAATACTCAAACCAACACAAAAATTACAATCAAACTAAAATGATGGAATCTAAATATTAATTAAAACAAACTAAAATAAACTAAAACAAACTCAAAAAAATATATTATATTTTTATTTATTATTAAAAAATAATTATTTCGCGGTGTACCGCGGGTTAAAATCTAGTGGAACTGAAAACAAAACAAAAAACAAAAGTGGTAATTAATGTGAGATGGGGATTCAAACCTAAGCACCAATGTCAACCTCTAGTTTGAAAGTAACGATAATATCAATACACTCGTCCATTAGGGTTTATACCACTTTACATAATATGTGAAAGAAGATGCGAATATGGCACAGGATAGATTCTTTTTCTCGTATGCTTTTGAGTTGGGACTTACGATTTATTTGTCCTTGTTAACAGTATAATAATGTTCTTTTCAATAAACTAATCCGGATTAATTATCAGTAAAGCAAAATGATTAAAAGAATTAAATGTCATGTTTATCCCAACATCGGCCTTCCTTGTTTCCCGTACTTCCAACTCTCCTAGTGCTTTGCGTAACAGATAGATAATTGGGTAGAAAGATTCCATACGTTTTTTGCTTACTTTAATAATTAATCAAAAGTTAATCTATCAAATTAATCAACAAATTCGTACTCTAGCTATCGTATTATATTCCGACTGGGCTGGCGACTGATTGATTAATTAGCAATAACTAATAAACTGAATTAGTAAGAGCTAGTCTTTATACTCTTTACTACTGCAGGCATCCTAAATCCAAGATACACGATGTAAGAGATTCTATCCAGTGCCAGCTTAGATAGGGGAGAAAAGGAGCGACCGTCCTAGGTTTATAGATTAAGGAGACAAATAATGTAAGACTAAGAGGTACAAAAAAATAAATAATGCAAGATAAAGAGTACAAAAAAGAAATAATGTAAGATAAATGGCAGAAAAAAATAATGTAAGATAAAAGAGGCAAAAACAAAATTTGTAACACAAAAATAATTCATTAAAATATGTTTTAACGATTTATTTTTATGAGTCAATAACCAAAAAAACTCTTTATCTTCTATAATTATCTCAACTTACTCCAACGTAGAATGAAAATAAATTTTTATAATCTTATCAAGTGTTTATATATTATCAAAATGAAATCCATATTTTTTTAACATATAACAAAGGTTAAAAAAAAATTGGTCTTTCATTCAAAAAAAAATGCCCAGGCCCCTAAAAACCTTGAGCCGACACTGATTCTATCCGAAATTCTATCCTAAACATTTGGAAATGCAAACATAAGTATAGCTGGACTAAGTTTCGTACAACTAGACTTTAGATTAGATCCAAATCCTGATTAATTTGAACACTTTATTTTTTTCTTTAATCTGAACATCCATATATATATATCCAAGTTTTGCGTAGAACTATATAAACACACCTTTTTAATGAATCCATCCAAGTTTAAAAAAAATAATATATATATATATATACAGTAAATATCAAATCAACTAATCAGGTACATTTTCGGATCCGTCCATATTGTTCGATTGGTCAAATTGTTTTTTTTGACAGCTGTTAGTATTGGTTAAATAGCAATGTCATATATCAAAATTTTCAAAGATATAATAAAGTAGGAAACTGCATGAAAAATGTCACTAGCTAATTCATACCAGTTCTAATGACCCCTAAGTTACGCCACGATTTAGGGTGTTGTTTAGTGATTAATTAATTAACTCCCAGTGTAGATTTCTCGGAAACCCAGTGGGTGCTATTTTGGACTGATTTGGTTAAAATCATCAAAGCAATTACCGAGCCTAGTTAAAAAAATCGACGCTAACAAAACTCACTGCAAATATATTATATTATTCGGATCTATAGGGGGACGAACGACGGGTTTTTCTGATATATATACTACATTACTACTAGTAGATAAATCCTAAAGTTGAATATATAAATGACAGTCGTTTTCGTTAAGACTTCTAAAAATGATACTACAGAATGTTGTATCTGTATATATATACTACACAGCATAATTTGTTATAATTATTAACAATAATTTATCTCTAATGGAAACTCAACTTTTTTCGGAAAACGTTGTCGATTGCCGTAAAGCTAAAAGCTAGTAAGTAGTAACACCACCAAGGCTAATTAAAGGGCTCTATACTTTGTTGGTTATTAAGATACTAATAAGTAAAAAGATTCTAAGTATAAACTTGGATGAAAATTATAGTATAAACATTCATGATTCATCACTAGAGATATAATAAAGAAAAAGAACCGTACTAAAATTTGATAGGTCACGTGGATCCTCATCATCCGCTTGTATATACATTACTTCGAGCTGTATTCTCGTGCAAAATTACAAAACATGGTACATGGACCAACTTTAAGCACATGACAACAACTGGTGTTAATCATAAATTCATAAAACGATCGTATTAAATTGTTATCAGTGACAAATTACTTTACTTAGCGATAATCTAAAACCAAGTGTCGTGCTGTGGCGGCAACATTTTCGTCTCTAGGTAACACAAAAATAAAAATCATGTCGGAATAAAATTAAGCTGTCTTACATCCAACAACACTGGAGTGGGCTTCATTTGAATTCTCCGGGTATTTCTTTTTGTTTGATAATATTATTGGTCCGTTTCCGATAATAGTAGCACTTAGCACATGCTGATCAATTTTTTTATATCGCGTAACAGATAAGTATAACGATTAGTGTTTTTCATAATTCAAAAAGTTTTTTTTATAAAAATTAATGGACACTTGTTGTTTCAATTCAGCTCAACGCTTCTTTCATTTAACCGTAGCAAATCACACAGCTGGTTTGGTGATCTCTCATATGCGGAACAGAACTGAACCAAACTACATTAGTCATTCGACTGAAATGTAAAGACCCGCGAGAACTATCTCTCTCGCAAAAATTCTGAGATAAGAAGAGGTGATGACATCATGAAGATTAGGTTAAAAGAACTGGCTATGCGCTGTTGGGTTATTTAAGCCGCTTGTAATAATGTCCTGTGTTTTGATAAATTTACATCCGGTTATCTATATTTAGGACTCACTTGACTATTATCGAGATATTTGACAAAATGATACATTTTTCAAACACAATTAGAAATAAGATACATTCACTATTTATAATTAGAAAAAACTAGTTTTATCACTATTTTTCAGTTTTTTTTGCTATTAAGCAATCTTCTTAATTACATTTATGCTACTGTACTTTTCTTTTTCTATTCATTTCTTGATTTTTTTTAAAATAATTGTTAATGTAATTTTTTTTAGAGAAAACTTTTTAAATACAAAAAAATCTATATTTTTTTCTTTAAAATTTGATATAAATTTTGTTTAATAATTTTTAAATATATTATATATAGCTTTTGTATCCGTACACATTATTAAGAATACTGATGTGTGTACACATTATTAAAATTACAGATGTCTCTACACATTATTAAGTGTACAAATGTAATTTTTACAAAATCATTGCAGTACAAACATTTATACAGACATCTAGAACCCAAAGAATTAAACAAATTACATTTATACACTTAATAATGTGTACAGACATTTGTACAATTAATAATATGTACACACATTTGTACTCTTAATAATGCGTAGCTTTTAGTAATATTCTTCCCTCCCTTGGATCCCACTCAAAATTCTATCTCACAACACCCTATTTTCTCTATTATAAATAGTATACGTATGTTTTTGACAATTAAGTTTCAAAAACGTACTAAAATGGTAACAAACCCACTATTATTTAGTTTAAGCCGGTTATAATAATACCCTGTCGTTAGCTAGTTAATTATATGAGCTCAGAATTTGGGCCGTTTTGTAAAGAGAATAATATAGTAAGCCCATTAATTTAGGTATTACAAAAAAACATGAAATAATATGGATGCATGCAGGAACAGCTCTCTCACTCTCTCTATGTAGGAAAAAATCATAAATTCCTTCAGGCCAAAAACTTTAAGAAGAAAATAAGACTTTTTCATAATTGTTATTAGTTTCTTACATAAATATAATTAATTATTGAATTCAAAATTTTAAATGAAAACGATGTAAATATAATCAAACACTATTTCTTATGACTGTCAAATCTTTCTAATATAGTTTTCATAATTACAGAAACTAGAAATCTAAGGATCATATATCTATATATATATTTATATATAAAACTATATGTAACATAAGTTAATTAGTTTGATCTAACTTAGTCAGTGCAAAAATTAAACCACGCAATATTGTCCTATCATTTAGTAATTTTCCACCTTTTATTTTGGATATAAAGTCTCGAATAATCACAAATAATCATCATAGCAAGAAATATATATGATAAAAATGGCATCTGACATTAAATAAATAAAAAAACTCCTAAATTTGGCTATATATATCGTGGACAGTATGGCATAATATGTGAGTCTGGTATATGCATGTTATTGTTCCTAATTATGAAATGTTTGGAATCTGTCATCATAATAAATTATATGTTTTTTTTTTATTTGATTCGTTATATGTGCTTCCAGTGTAACAGAAAAGGCAGGGGGTAGAGGAAATGTCACGTCCAGTCGATGTAGCCTTCTTGTTTCTTATGGTTTGGTGCTCCAATAAAAAGCAATTATCGTTAGCTATTTAGATTAAATACCGAATAAGATATGACAAACCACCGTTCTTTTGGGAAATTTTATTATTGGTTTATGATTTTATCTAGAAGGTCAGCTAGATGTGACTTAAGCATATGACTAGTCAGATTAGAACATCGTTGTCGACTTGATTGTTAAATTGTGAAGACTAATTAAAAGTAACAAGTTAATCATCTAAACGTCGTTTTCTTCTTCTTTTTTTTTTTTTCTTTTATATATAGCGAGAAGAATCATTCTTTATCTTTGCCCTGAATCGGTCTCTCAACCGATTAAACCCATATCATGTTTTGGGCGATCAGTAGGATTAAGTCTTGTATTCGAACATCGGTAACAAAAGAAGACTAATTATTCACATGTCTTGTAAGTTATAACATAGTTTTACACTTTTACTGTTGTCTCATCTATTCGAAAAAGTGAAACGTAACAGTGGTTGTATATTACAATATGTTTTTTTTCTTTCACAACAACACCGTTTTTTTAATATTACAATGGAAAATTAGCTGAGAAATATCAAAACTAGAAACATCCTTACAACAACCGATTATTCTGTTACAGTGTAAAAAAAAAAACACTAATTAGGAAACGACATGTAAATTCAACCACTAAAGAGCTAGAAAACATTGACCAATTCTACGCACCACGTGCCAAGTCCCCGATACGTTCCAAAAACTGTTGACACTCCTTCGTAACTCTGCAAAGCGACTTGTGCGCTGAACCACTACCGTCAAAGCTCGACGACATCTCTGCCGTGTCTCTCAACTTTTTCACTTTCATTCTCATCTCCTCACCTTCCTTCTCAGCCATAACCTTCCTCACCAACACTTCAATCTTCGACCTAGAAATCGCCTCCTCTGAATCATCCACTCTGACGGCGACACCTAGTTCGTCGCTGAGCAACGCCGCATTCATATTCTGCTCGGCGAAAAGCGGCCATGCGATCATCGGAACGCCACCAACGACGCTTTCCAACGTGGAGCTCCAACCACAGTGGGTTAAAAACCCACCAACGGCCCGATGGGCCAGGACTTCAGCTTGCGGTGCCCATGATGGGATCACGAAACCTCTATCACAAGTACGAGTCACGAACCCTTCCGGTAGATACTCTGGCGTGTTGTCTTTGGTTCCACCGCCGTTAGCCGAGAAATACTCGCTGCACGAAGAGCCGTCAACCGGTGGTCGAACCACCCATACGAACCGCTGCTGGCTCTGCTCGAGTCCCCACGCCAATTCGGTTAACTGGTTAGCGGTAAGAGAACCACCACTTCCGAATGAGATATAAAGAACCGATTCATCCGCTTGTTTGTTTAACCAGTCAAAAACCGGATGTTCGTTCTTTGATGATTGTACCGGTCTGCATAACGGACCGACCGGATAAACCGGTACACGAGCGACCCGGCCCAAAAGCTTTGGGTCTTGAAGAGATTTCAATGATTTGGGCTCCATCTCCTCCCATGTATTCACCAAAATACCATCAGCCTTTGGGTAAGCCAGACAGTGACGAACCAAATCCCGGTACACCGGTTCGTCCGGAACCAGATATGCATCCAAAGTATCTTTAAATCTAACCGGTTCACACCCCGGTACAGGGAGCGGGTTTCTTTGCACTGTGTGGTTTTCTTTGATATCTTTGCCCAAAGTTGGATAATATATGGAAACACCGAGATAACGCGCGTTGGAAGCGATAAACACATAAGTCAACATGTTTAGTTCCGCTCCGAGACATAACGCATCTGTGCCGAACAAGTCGATGATCAGAGCCGTTGGCTTTTGATGCATGGCATCGATCTTTGATCGGAGGGCTGGAACGGCCTCACGCATAATGACCCCTATCTTGGTCACCACGTGGTCTTCCGGGTCCACTAAACCAGAAATGTTCGGCGAAGGAAGAGCGACGATGTCCACGCCGGTTGAGTGTAGGAACTTTGACTGAGCGGAGGCTGCGTCGGTTTCAAGGACGAAGACGGTGACATGGAAGCCGTGGTTAGCGGAGAGACGGTTAGCTAGCTCGATCACCGGCATGACGTGGCCCATTCCGGGACTGGAAAACATGGCGGCATGTGGTTTTGTGATATGCATCACTACTCCTTCAGTTGGCTGGCTACTTGTTTAAATTTCGAGAGATTTGTTTTTGTTATTCTTTTTGTTGTTGATGGATGGGTTTCTATGGTCATTGCATATGCGTTACTTACTAATTTATAGTCATATTCTATCACTATTTGTAGATTAAATAATTGATATTGACCATACATTTATTGTAGTCTAAAAGTTGTATTAGGTGATAAAACAAATTAAGAAAAAAGTAATGACAAAAATATATGACTAAATAAAATGACTAAATGACTAAATGAGTAATTAGTAATAGCTAATCTCATATTTTAATAAAATGACTAAATATCGAGTTTTAAATTAAAGTGTAGTTTTTCTTCTTACTTTATACAATTTATATAAGCTTATATTCTAGGAAAATTTATGATGGAGTAAATAGACATATCTGATTTTTTAGCTGAATCATGTATTTATGTTCAAATTTGGTAATTTACTAAATACGTAATTAAAATTTGATGTTTTGTAATTAAAATTAAATCTTAATTAGCTTTTAAAGAAGTGTATAAACATTCTAGAAGAAGTGTGGGAATATTTTAGTAATACCATATTTGCTACTCCATATACAGTTCAACCGCCGGCTTGGTTTGCGTGTGAGTTGCATTTTTTGTTTGCTTTTACTGGTGCACATGGCCGGACAACTGACTATCAGTAATATTAAATATATGCAGAGATGCGGTATTACCGCAAGATATTTTCAGTGTATATTTCTTGTATTTTATTTTAAGAGATATTCAAATTTTACATATAAAAAAAAAGTTCTTCCGAGAAAAACATATAAAAAAATAAATTTTGTGAAATAAATTTAATTTAGTTTTTCAGCATCAAAAATTTTAACTAAATGAGAAAACGGCAAAGATATTTACATGTGCTGATTAATTTAGTTTTACATATGGCGTTTAATCCAAAATTTTGTTATAGGAACGATACATAAACTAAAATAAAAAAGAGAATATTTTATAAAATCCTTAATTAATAAGTAGATTGTTTTTGTTTATAGATTGAACAGAGTGCAGTGCACGATGGTCAATGGCTGACCATATTGAGATATGGAGTAAAGACCAGTCCGGGTCTTTTTTTTTTTTTACTTTGAGAATCCCATATTTCAGTTCCATAACACAAATTCATCTTAACATATAAAAAAAACATATTAAATGGATATAACAAAAAAAAAGAGAAGAAAGAACACAAATTCATATATAAAAAAACATATTAAATGGATTATGCAAATAATAGGCATAGATATGCGGATATAAGACTTAGAAGTAATGTAATTTTATTTGTTTAATTTATGTGTAAGATGAACAATGGAAAAAGATTTTGTAAAACATAACGTGACGTATGGTGAAAAGTAAACAGAGATAGAATATGGTTTTTTGTTTGGTTTTCAGTTAAATATAAAACCCAATAATATGTGATAAGTATTTACTAACAAACAAAACCATATATAATGATTGTGACAAAAAAATTAAAAAATAGTTGTCTGTATTTGTGGCATTAATATGGATAGATTATTGTTCATTGCCGCGAGATCTATCTACCACCTCAATTGTCCTACAAATATTTATGATAAGATAATTATAGTATGATCATGTGTAATTGAGCAAAAATCTTTCGAGGAACATATAGAAAATGACCAAATTAATCAGCACATGATCGGACTCACGTTGGAGATGGTGGATCACATGCCAGTAATATTTTGTTTATCTTATTTTAAATATATTAGTAATTAACATTGACGAGTAATATGTATACATATGCTACTGGTGAAAGAAATAAATATGTATGTATGTTTTGATGGAGAAGAAAATATAACTTTAGGAGAAAAGAAATAGAAGTGTTTTGATTCTATGATGAAACTACCGAATGCAATTATATATAGGCTTTTTATATAGAGCCCACGTATATAAATCAAACTCGTAAAACGAGTAATTCACCACACAAACATTTCCTTTTTTCTTTAAACCTAACCCTACTATCTATCTTCATTCATTTATTCATGAATATCATCATGTCTTTGATTGCTCGTAACTAATTGGTCACATTATCTAATCAATCCCAGCTGATCTTACTTTAGTAACTGATCCATCACATGCCTTACGTACAATCGATCACTGATGGAGAAAAGAAAAACAAAACTGAGATTCACCATTAATGATATAGAGCTTATAAGTTAAGGCGACAATCGGAGCCAAAGATTACAGATAAAGGAACTTATTATCGGCTATAACGTCCTACAAGAACATCATATTCATCACTCATGTTTCCACAAACATCATAGCTAATACAGTTTTAAAATTCAAGATTACTCTATTAAAAAAACTCAACAGGATAACGAGGCCCGTGGCCAGTGGATGCCATAAATTATATTTGTTCATTCAAAGATTACATTATATGATGGCGGTCAGAGATAATCACCATTTAATCATAAAACTCGAAAATTGGACCACTGTTGTTGAAATTTTTGTCTATTACATATATAATATATAACCTATGACAACATTTTCTTGATTCCTTCTCATGCAATCTCCGTCAGTACGTAATATATTCTTCCTGCTCTCTGATAAAAACAAATACATTTAAGTTATAAATGGTCACGAGTCAAGACATTTTAAATAAAATTTCACTGAGGAAATCATTGAATTCTTTTTAAATGGTTTCAAGGAAGGAAAACATCAAATTAACCGATAACCATTACTCATCAAATTATATATGAAGGAAATTAAATCACCAAATTAACCATATACAAAATTTTGTAAATGTCTTGATTTCTTATCTCGCTAGCTGTCTGTCTCCGTAGTTACGTAAAATAATTCAGGTGATCACTAATGAGACGAAATATATAACTTGTTAAATGTAAGTCAACTGGCTGGAACGAAGAAAGCGGATCTCCGTTTTACGTAACGTAAGAACGACTTTATATTAACCACTCTAATTTGTTTATATATAGAGGGGTCCGTCTTTGGAGTTGATAATATTATGGCGTTATGGTGTCGTCTTGTCAGTTGTCACCTAAGTAAATATTTAATATCATTAGTACACGTCAAGAAAAGAAAAGAAAAGAAGAATTGATTTTACTACTAGAATCCTTGCCACAACCGTAAATAATTTGCAACAAGGTGGTCTAACTGATCCATCATATGTGCGGTACTGCGGTCTAATTAATCTAGCATCACCTGTTATAGTCATAGATTATTGTTAATTACATACCGTGTATATAAGATTGAATAATTGATATTAACTCTGATATCAATATGTGGGGTACTGTGCAATGGGCATTATAGAAAAGTTATTTTATAATTAATCTTTCTGATATGGGTTACCTATGCCTCCTAATTCTCTCTTCCCCCTTTCCATTACAAGCTTATAAAATTTACTTAATACTCTCTCAATATTTTATACTGTTTTTGCATTTCATTCTACAAACGGTAAAAAGAAAAAAAAAATCCAAAGATTAAAATTATGTAAAGGGTTTTTCGCAATAATTAAAATTATGTAAAGGGTTTTTCGCAATAACTAAAATTATGTAAAGGGCTTTTTTAACAAATACAAAGAAAAGGGAATTTGATCAACGATTTTTTTTTTTTGATCAACGATTAAAAGAAGAAAAACATAAATATGGTTAGCAAAAACCCTCCTGATCTATATAAATTCTGATTTAAGCCCATTATTGAAACCCAATAAAGCAAATAAATTCTCATGTAAGCTCATTACAAAAACCCAATAAAGCATTATAATTTGGCCCATTTTTTAAAAATAAGCAATAAAGAAACGGCGTCGTTCGAAAGTACGTCAACGCCTGGTGCTACGATCAACCATCGTCGAGTCTCCTTCCTCTTCTTCTTCTCTCTCTCTAGTGGGTCACACTCACTCCACACCCGTGAAAAAACCCTAGGAACCAAAATATGATGAACCTCTCGAGATCCGTCGCGTTGATCTCTTTGTTCCTTCTTCCTTTACTTAGTTTCTCCTTCTCCATCGATAGTCCGACGGATCGGCGAGTTCTGGTTCTTCTCGATGATCTATCACTTAAGTCCTCTCATTCTATCTTCTTCAACACTCTCAAGTATCGTGGGTTTGATCTCGATTTCAAGCTAGCTGATGATTCGAAGCTCGCTCTTCAACGATACGGCCAGTACTTGTACGATGGGCTGATCATCTTCGCCCCATCGACAGAGCGTAAGATCTTCGATCTGTCTCTTGATCGATAATTTTGTTTTATATTCTGGAATCGATTTGGTCATATCTCATTTCATTGCTTATATAGGGCTTGGAGGATCTTTGGATTCGAAATCCATTGCTGATTTCGTTGATTCCGGTCGTGACTTGATCTTATCGGCGGATACTTCTGCATCTGATTTGATCCGGGGCATTGCCACAGAGTGTGGGGTTGATTTTGATGAGGTTGGTTCCTCAGAATGTGGATTTATCTTTCTTTTTTTTTTTTTTTTTTCTCTGAACAAAATGCGACCTAGGATTATTGATTTATTAGCTGTTTTGTTTGCTTAGGATTCTTCAGCTATGGTTATTGATCATACTAGCTTCTCCGTCTCTGATGTTGACGGCGGCGACCACACCATGATTGCTGCCGACGATTTAGTGAAATCCGATGTCATCTTAGGAAAAGCCAAAATCGAGGTACCTTCCTTGCTTTCTAGCTGAGTTATGTGACTAATGCTCACAAATGTCTCTGATGGTTTTGGATTTAAGATAATGTATGAAAAGCTGGGGTTTTGGGGGTTTCTGATTAGTGAAAACTAAGTTCATTTTGTGTTTGGTTTATGAATTATACAGGCTCCCGTTCTCTTCAGAGGAATTGCACATTCGTTGAACCCTACGAACAATCTGGTAAGTTGAAGAATGAAGAAGATACCTGTTTCTTCCATTGATTAGATTTACAATATTAATGTTTTTTATGAATAGCTATGCCTTGATGTGGGAATTAAATTGTGCTAATCTATGCCTCATACTCCATTACTAGGTTTTCAAAGTTCTTTCAGCCTCTCCCTCAGCTTATTCTGCTAACCCAAGCTCAAAGTTGTCTAGTCCCCCCCAGCTCACTGGGTCTGCAATTTCGCTAGTCTCGGTCTTGCAGGTTTTTCTCTCTTCCGTAACCAGATATATGTACCCCTTGATAATTCGATGTTCCTGTGAAGCCTGAACTATCATGTTTTTTGGCTGCTGTTAGCGCTCTTCTTCTGAAAAGTATTTTCATTCACTACCTTGAGCTCTCATTCTCATATTTTGATGTATATTTATAACTGCAGGCTAGGAACAATGCTAGGGTTGTGATCTCAGGCTCTTTGCAGTTGTTTAGTGATAGGTGAGTAAATGTTTGATGGTATTCCTCCAGCTAATTTCATGCTACTTATGGATGTTTCTGATTAATACTTTAATTTGCACGAGACAGGTTAATCAGATCTGGTGTCCAGAAAGCAGGGAGTCAGAATCAGTAAGTAGACACATAGTTCGTCAAGTGAAACTTGTCGTTCGAACAATACGTAACTACACAGTTTTGAGGATTCTCTTGTCAATGATACTATGATAGATGTCACATTACGTTTTGAAAGAAGATTAACTGATCTTATTTTACACTTTTCCAGATACGAAAAATCTGGCAATGAACAGTTTGTGACTGAACTAAGCAAATGGGTCTTCCACGAAAGAGGCCATTTGAAGGTATATGCATGTCATTTTCACTTGTTTTGCTCTCTCCTTAAAACCATCAAATTTGCAGATGTTAATTGCTTACTCACTCCTATACATAATCAGATGATAGCTTGTTTCATTAGTATGTTCTTAACCTATCTTCTTTGTCCCAGGCTGGTAGTCTTGTACACCATAGGGTTGGAGAAACAGATGAGCCAGCGATATACAGGATAAAGGATGACCTGGTAGGGCTTCTACATCTTCTGACTCACCCTAAGTTGTGTGCTTTAGATGATATTCGTGTGGATGACCTGTGGCAAGCTTTTAATGTGGCTGTTCATTGCAGGAATTTTCTGTAGAGATACATGAGTGGTCAGGAAAGAGCTGGGAGCCGTATGTTGCTAATGATGTGCAGGTTCAGTTTTACATGATGAGCCCGTATGTGTTAAAAACCTTGTCAGCAGACAAGAAGGTGACTTATTTTTGAGCTCCAAAGCAGAGTCCTCTATATCTTTTTTTCGGATTCAAGTTGCTTGCAGCTTTAGAAGTTAGACCTCAGCCTGCTTTTTACCGATTTTGCAGGGTTTGTTTCATACTTCTTTCAAGGTTCCTGATGTCTATGGTGTATTCCAGTTTAAGGTTGAATATGAAAAGCTAGGCTACACTACACTATCTCTTTCGAAGCAGGTGAGTAACTAATAACAAACTATCTCATAGAGTTTTGCTCACTTTGAGACAAAAACATTGATGCAAAAATGCGGGCTTTTGCAGATTCCGGTGCGGCCTTACAGACACAATGAGTACGAGAGATTTATTCCAACTGCGTATCCTTATTACGGGGCCTGCTTTACTACGGTAAGCCCTAAATCCTTCCCTCTTGTCTCTTTCACACACACACACACATAGTGGTACAATTGAGAAAGCTAATATTTGACTTAATTGTTTGCCCTTCGACGCAGATGGCTGGTTTCTTCGTATTCAGCTTCGTCTACCTCTACCATAAGTAGAATCCCTTAAATAGTTCTCCAGTCGCATAAAGTAAGCCAAAGCTCCATATTTAGACGAGGAAAATCTTTTGAATCTTGAGACCAATTTTTTTCGCCAACAAGCTTTTCATATGTTTTAGTGTTAGCCAGACACTTGCAACCTTTTTTTGTTTCCCAGATATTTTATGTTAACGTAACTTTACACCCTTTATCCGCTTCTCCTTACTCCTGTACTCAAGATATGAGCATGTCCGAGTCAGGTCACCACCGATTAAATCCATAAATCAATGGGGCATGTCTGTGTGGTAACAAAGTTTAGGAAAAGAAAATACATCACGACTCAATCATCATGATCTTTATCATCGCAACACATCTGAATCACACCAAAAGATATATTGGGTGGATGTGTGAATAGCAAAAACAAAAAAGTATTTATCCCAAATTATCAGGTACATGTGTAAATGACTACAATATATAACGGTATATATATAAAATAAGTACAATTAACGGGTACAATTGTAAATATCTTTTAAGTCTCTGGTAATCGTTTAAATATCAGAAAGTATAGGGGTTTGTGTAAAGTGTAATCGGAAACGACGAAACGTTCAGTGTTTAAGTAAATTAACAAAAAACTATAAGTATGTTCCTGTAAACAATTTTTTTCTTTTGCTGCTTTTTGCATGTACCTTTACCAGAAATAGAATACAGTAAAAACTTTTTAGGGACATGATTTCGTATTCGGGACTCGTTTAGAAAATTGAAAATTTCGATGATCATATCATATGATTCATTTCCCAATTACACACATCTAACAAAAATCAACAGATGGGTTCACAACGAATCCATATCCATAACCATAAACAATCTAATATTCTTCACAGCAGCCAAAAAAAAAAAACATCTCCAAGAATATTACTCCCTCCGATTCCATATAAGTGTCGTTCTGGGACCTTTTTTTTTTTTATTAAGTGTTGTTGGTTTTGGAAAATGGAATAACACAACCAAAATTACTAATATACTCTTAATTAAACTAATACAGATTACTAAAATTGAAAATACCAAATATTGAAAAATATTACATCAACATACTGCATTAACTATGGATATCAATAGACACAATATGAAGAGTCACTTAACAATATATATTAGGTTAGTCACAAACCTGAAAAGTAACAAAATGGCAAATCCAGTGCAAGTAGAAGAAAATGGAAATAAGCAAACTAATGTCAAAGTGGTGCATGCCTTTGATCTCAACAAAGTCTCTAAGGAAGAAGAAGACTTTCATTTGAGCAAGGAGATTACTGATGTGAAGCCAAAAGTGGTGCATGACTTTGATCTCAACAAACGCTTCATTGCGGAAGGAGAAATTCATCCTGACAAAGAGATGCAAGACATGATTCTGACATTCTATAAAATTTATTTTCCATATTATTACTAGATTTTGCTGTTGAATTTTCTACTAGTGGTCTCTTCTTTATATGATCACCAATAAGTTATCCTATGGTTTGTTCTCCAAATAATAAAAAAAGAGAAATTCAGTTTCTAAATATCAGAGGTTCACATATCCATACCAGAAACAAGCAACAAAAAACAAATGTTTCAACGATGAAGCGATCAAAGTGGTTCACGTAAAAAGAAATGATCTTTTACACCTTTCAATGGCTTCTTTGAAGTTATCTTCATCCATTGATAGCATCTTGGACTTAACTAAATCCTAAATTTTCAAGGAAAAAGAGAGATGAAAACAAGGAATCACAAGACAAGTAAAGCTTGCTAACTGGTTGCTGAGTAACAAAAGTGAGGATACCTCCATTGTGGCATTTCACGCTTCAGTAGCATCTAAGCAACATTGCTTCAGTTCTTTTCTTATCTGTGAGTGAAAATTGGTCGGTCTAAAGTATGGAAGCAGTAAAGAAGGAGTCGCAAGAACCTGGAAAGAATATATCTATTCAGAGATATATTTGCCATAGTACTCCAAAAACCTAGGATTAGAGTATGTACCTTCTTGTTGAGACATCAGGATAGCCTCTTCTCTGCAAAAAAAACAGTCGTACCTTTGATGTGAAACAAATATTGGAAAGAAAGGAAAGGGAAAATAGTCAAAACTGAAATAAGCTAACAATATCTGCAAGCAGGAAGATGACATCCAATTATTTACTCCTAACACAATATTGTCAGCTTAGAAAAGGATTTGACTTCTCAAGAGAGCATAAAACATCATTTAAGATGATTGCAGCTACTATATGATACCGTCGACTTCCTCTACAAGAACAGGAACAAGATATGCCTGAAATGAAGTCATTTTCAGAGTTATACTTCCTGATGCCAACATGAAAAGTGAATCTTATGTTTCAATCTTACAGTATTTAGGCTGTTTAAACAATCAAACTTCCTCACAGCTTCCCTAAATTTTAACCAGCCCATTACCAACCTAGAACCCAAAAGAATGATGAGGTGGATCCCAAAATAAGGACATGCCTCAAGATAGAAAGCATTGCAATTGTTATCAAGAGTACCCACCCGTTTCCAACAGAAACCTGCGAACATCACATGAATCACAATCTCATCACATCCTGATTCTCAAACGGGGATTACAATTCTTCAGAAGGAAAAATTGAATTTGAAAGTATTCAAGTACAAACCACATTCAATTTGAATAAGAGTCAGATAATTCCACATAATTCATCTACCAAAATAGCAAAAGGAAACCTTACTCTCTTAGCTGATTTCTCACATTTTCTACTATAGTAGAATTACATTTAATTTGCTTAGGAAGCTGACCCTCTCGTTCCAACGCTTCTTTCCTCATGTGTGGGATTTTATAATTATTAGACCCTCCAATTCTCATTGTTTCTTGCATGCAAAGTTGCAGAGTTAAGAAAATGTGGTTTATCTTTCTCGCTGGATAATCTTCGTAAGCTGTTTTTACCGCGTGAATAAGCTCTTCAACGTTCTTCGGACATACCTTATGCTGTAATGCTTGGATAGCACTAAAAAATCCAAGATCAAGAACATTTAAGTCTGGAGAATTTGGCGGTTGACACATTAATCGAATATCAAAACCGTTCTGGGATGCCGCTGCTTTGAATTCTACATCACTTGGATCCACATGCGTTCTCGCATTATCTTTTTGAATGTAAATAACTTTATCTACATCCTCACGAGGCCATTTCTCACGAATATTAGGAAGAACTTCTTCTATCAACATTCTTCTCACATCATCTCGCTTGACAAATGTAATTGGTTTTATTTCCATTGTTCCAGCTTCTCTGTTTCTACTCCGTCTTCTTGCAGGTTGAATTGTAACAAACGGCCAGACCCCAATCTTTCCAGAGAAAGTTTCGTTTCCATCAGCATCGAATCTCGGACGAGCCATTGCAACTAACACCATAACTTTGCCAATGAAGTTCTTACTTTGGCATGTCCGTATCGGATCATCTTCTTCACGAAGTAGATAGTAATTCTCAGTTCTTTTGGTCATATAGAACCACTTTTTATCAATATGTACAATCTTGTACATATCAATAAATTGTGGTTCGTGACTCAAACTCTGAGGATCCAACATTTTAAGGCAAAAGTGTAATCTTGCTACCTTATTTTCTTCTCTGAGATGTGGTTTTAGTGCATTTGAATGACGTCGCAGAAGACCTTCTTTCACACGCCTGTAAAGTACACCATAACTAATTCCAAGGGCTTCAACCAACGTCCTCAAAGTCGTCCGTTTAGATATAGGTGTATTGATGATCTGTTGTATGTCTATTGGAATTTTCTTACGCCCACATCTTTTTTTCCGTCTTTGAGACACATCAACAGACGCACCAGCAAGAGTGTCTTTAGCTCGTTTCCATATCCTTTGAACTGTTTGAATATGCACTGAAAGTAAATCCGATACCTCTTTTGTGGTATGTTTACCCAGATTTCCTCTCACACTCCTTTCAAGTAGAGCGTTATAGACTGCCCACCTTTGACCATTAGTGTAGTTCCTTTTCTTACCAGCAAGAGTATTACCATTTGCGTTAGGTCCTGCTCCAAGAGGTAATTGTTTTATAAATTAGCAGATGCATAATCAAATCACAATGCATATTACATTATACTTACAATTAAAATCAGAATATATAAAAAGTTTACGAAAGCACTTACCTTAGCCTTCAACCAAGTGGTCTTGACTTCCTACATTTGCATTTTGTCCTGCTCCAAATTGTAGAAACATAGATCAACAAATTGTAATCAAAAGTGTATGTGCATTAGACACAACATAACAATCCTTGTTATCTATATACCCACAACTTTTCTTTTATAGAAAACTATCAAATCTACTCCAAACAGCTTGTTCAAAAAACAAATCTAGTACTGTATAATCCATTTCTCTATCTCCAATTTACAAAAAGTATCCTTTAGAAACCTTGATCTCTAAAATTACTTACACACAGATCACCATTTTTAAAAAAAGAAACTAGAAATTCAAGTATAATCACAAAAAATAGAAGTTATGAATCATAATGTTTTTTTTTATCCAAATCGATTAACAAAATAACCTAGTTGAAGAACTTAGCATTTGCTACAACCAAACTGAAATTACCATCATCATCAAGCTGCAACTAAACAAAGCTTCAGACTTGAGATCAGATGTAATTTTTTAAAAAATCTTCTTCAAGTTAACAAGAATACTAACCTTGTTCTCCAATAAAGTGATCTTGAGTTTCTTCATTTTCGTTTGCTCCTGATCCAAAATGGAGAATATGGATTGACATCAATAAGAGTAAATATAAATCAACTAAAAAAAAAAATCTACTTACTTTGGTCTCCAATGTGATCTTCATTTTCTTCATACAATTCATCGGCATGTAGTTCTAAAATTTCAGCAACTGATTCATCTATTGGATTGACGTTGAGATTGATAACGATGGTACTTTCATATGATGCTATAATCGTTACAGCTGGATCTACATATGCTTCCATTGTTTCCTCACCCGCAAGAACGTAGCCACCGTCATCTCTTAAACCTCCATATTCAGAATCATGATCATCACTATTCGCTGGAATGGTATTCAAATCAAAGGAATGGTTTGTATTTTCTGAAAGTGAAAGATTTAGATCGAAGTTAGCCATGGAAGATGATCAATCAAATTCACGTTACTCCAAATATAAAGAATTGTGAAAATATTTGAATTTTAATTGTTGCCTCCAATAGCTTTCTTCTTCTATGAATTTTTTTCCTTTCCCTCCACTTCTATTCATCGTAGTCATGGAAGTATTTAATTTAGTAAAAGTTGTTAATTGAAATTGGGAAGAATACTAAAAGGCCAAATTGCAATGATTAAATGAATTAGAATCTGTGAATTTCATACACCATCGATACCATAATGGTCTATAGATGCTGAAACCAAATTAACAAAGGTCTAGACATGAGAAGATTAAAAATCAGAATTAGAATAAGAGGATACAAAGACAATACCTTTCACCTCTGCAACGACTGATAAAGCATCACAACCTTATCAAAGAATCCAATGAGAAGCTCTCTAAGTCATACAGATGGAATCCTTCTTGCCAACTCTCTTTGCTCACCAACTCGCCGCCGCGCTTCTACGTCTCCTCTGGATCCAGAGAGATTACATAAGTAGAATCTATGAATTCATACTATATCGATTACCATTCAGATCTATACAAACCTTGCTCAGTGTGCTAAGTCTTCCTCGTAGACTGAAAATCTTCTCTGGTTTTTCCAACTTACTGTACTTGATTCATGATTTGGAGAAGCCAACTTTAAAATAGACTTTGGAGCTTCTCTTTCATCTTCTAACAAAGCACCTGCAGTTGCTCTTCTAGTACGCATACTCGGAGGCGGTGTATTGCTTTTCTTTGCCTGCAAAAAATCAAGATTTAAGCCATTGTTAAGTCTCTCTACAGAACCCTTTTATGCTTAAGCCAATAGAGAAAAACACAGAGCAAAATGTACCAACTGAGGATTTAAAAGGAGTAAGAAGAACAGATGAAACAGAGCTCTTCGTCATCGTCTCTTTATCGCAAACACTTCTGCTCCACGGAAACTTTGGCCGATAAATCCTCTCAAAAGCACAAAATCAGAGGATTTTTGCAGATTGAAAGTTCACCAAAGAAGAAACCATCCTTAAAGCCATAATCGAAGCTAAAACCTGCCACGAAGCTCAACAATCCCTTGTCAATTTGCATAAACCTCGGACGCTTGCAACCAATGAACCAAACCCAGCAAAGCTCTCTTGTTTTATCGACACCGCTTGGACCAGATCCACAGAAAATTGTGGACTGGGTTGGATTATCAAAGATGCCCTAGGTTTCTCCCTTTTTGAAGGTTCAAGCTCCCATCGATTCACGGCGTCAGCTTTATCGACCGAAGCCATGGCTTTGGAAATAGCTATGGAGTCCGCTCTTGGTTTTGATTTGCTTCAAATCAGCTCGCACCCCCAATTGCTTATCTCCCTGATGAGATCAGTTGAGGAATCAAGTGAATTGAAATCTCTGCTTCTTAATCAACTAATCGTGCAGCCAAAATAAATTGGAGTTGTGACTCCATTGTCGCAAAGAAAAAGATAAAGAGAAGAAAAAATAAAATAATTTATTGAATAAAAAAACAAAAAATAACATGATAAATTAGTTTAATTTTAGAGGTTAAAACAGTCAAATTATTTGTTTTCTTAATCTATTAAAAAAAGTTCAGAAGGACATTTATATGGGATAGGAGGGAGTATTAGTTTATTAGTTTATTTCTTTTTGTGTCGGTATAGTCATAAATATGGTAATAGTAGTTAAAGACTAAAAATTTAGAAGAAGAGTGCATAAAAATACAAATATACAATCAACTGGTAGTTGGTACAGTAGAGAGGGGGAACGATTAGAGTATAATAAAGTTGAGGAAAAAAGAAAGAATGATTAATAAAAAAAGAAATGCGACTTGACTAATAATAATGGAAGCAGAGTGGAACATGTCAAACTCGGGACCAATACCAAATTGGAAAATCAAAGAGAAGACAAGTCAAAGACAGAGGCAACTCAGTTGTTTCGCTCCTCTTCTTCCTCCCCCACACACAATCCATCCATCGCTCTCCTTCTTCACTCTCTCTGACTCTCAAAGCAACTAAAAGATTTGAGCTCAATCTTATCTCTTCCGGATCCACTTCCAGTTTCAGGTACTTTTGCCTATCCGATCCCACTTTTTAATTCCAGCCTCCGACAAGACAACTAAAAAACTGTTGTCCTTCAAGATTTTTTGTCAGATCAAGTACTGATTCTTCTTAGATCTCTCTGTTTCTGCAAGCACTTTCACTTGTTTTATCTGGTGCCTCTCCTCAAAACATCGGTTCTGGATTCTGCTTGTCCTAAAAAAAAAAAGTCAAAACGTCCATGTTTCTTGGAATCTTCTCCAAAACCATGGAAGACAGATCAAATTCGAGCAGGAACAGAACCACCAACAACAGTCCACCTCTCCCACAGATCAGAACCGACATAGGTTCCTTATACTCTGCAGATCTTTCTGCTTACAATTCAGCTTGCAGAGAAGATCCTGATTTACAATCCTTCGATTCATCTCTCCACCAACGCACCAACAGAGTCATCAACTCCCTCGCCTCTGGTTCCGAAACTCGCTCTTTGTCCTTTGACGCCCTCATTGAAGTCTCAGGTTGTCTTCTCGAGATGAACCAGGAGGTCGTTAGGTTTATCATAGAAAGCAAAGAGGATGCGTGGGACAACAAAGATTTGACATGTTTGGTCAATGCGTATTTCGACAGTAGCATCAAGACCTTAGATTTCTGTAATGCTGTTGATAGTTGTGTCAAACGCGCCAGGATAGGCCAGATGCTCTTGCAGTTTGCGCTTAAGCAATTTGAGATGGAGGAGTCGTCAGGGACCAACAACAACAAATCCGCGGAACCGAGGGTTGCTAATAAGTACGCCAAAACTTTAGAAGAGCTTAACAAGTTTAAGGCTTCTGGTGATCCGTTTGATGGAGATTTCTTTATGCTGTTCGAGTCTGTTTACGAGCAGCAGGTTATGCTTCTGGAGGTACTTCATAAGCAAAAGAGGAAGCTTGACAAGAAGCTCAAGAACATAAAGCACTGGAAGAAAATATCGAATGTGGTTTTCGTGACAACGTTTGTCTCTGTTTTGATCTTCTCCGTGGTAGCAGCCGCTGTGGCTGCGCCGCCCGTTGTGACCGCGGTTGCAGCTGCGTTGGCGGTCCCAATTGGGTCAATAGGGAAATGGTGTAATCATCTATGGAAGAAGTATGAAACGGCAGTGAAAGGACAGAAAGATATAGTTTTGTCAATGAGGATAGGTGCTTATGTTACCATGAAAGACATGGATAACATTCGGGTACATGTAGATAAGTTGAAGATTGAGATGGAATCGATGATGCAAAAAGTTGATTTTGCGCTGAAGGAGAAAGAAGAAGAGGTGGCTGTGAGGCTTTCGATGCACGAGATCAGCAAGAAGTTTGATGTCTTCACAGAGAGAATCGAGGAGGTGGGTGAAAACGCGGCTAAGTGTAGCAAAGATATCACATTGGCGAGAACAATCGTGCTAAGGCACATTCTAAGTTTCCCCTCAGGTTCAGATCCAGGGCAAGGAAACTTGTGAGTTCTGGTTTATTAAATTCTTCTTCGTTTTTTTCGTTGGGTTTGTGTAAAGTATGAATCTTTTTGGCTCACATTTTACACTTTTGTTTTGGTCAGGATTGAGGCAATCACGTTGTGAGAGATGATGCATAAGACTGTATAAAAATAAAGCGGGAAGAGGTTCTGTGGGTATGTCACATAGCGATTATATAATGCTGTGTAGCAACTCTTGTAAACAGATTTAGCACACCATACAGATACAGTAGTGTATTACTCAGTTGGAAAAAAAAAAAAAAAAAAAAATCAAAGTCGATATTGATATATTTAGCTAGCCTCACTTTCTTTATTTGGCTTCGTATTGAAGAAGCTCTTAGATTTTTTCAGAGACGGATTACGTAGCGTTCATGTTGTCTTTGTGTGGACTACAACTTTGTATTTATCGCCAATGATAGTAGTGTCTTTCAATGTGGAAATAGCAACAGCTCAAAAGTCATTTATTGTTGTCTAAAAGATCGAAAATATATTTTCAAAGGTTGCTACAGAATCAGAGAATCAATTTTGGATTTTACGTCTAGTTGGTACAGAATCAATCAGTGTTATATCACAGTATGTAATCTTACCCAAACCGGGTTATACGCAAGAGACGCAGAGGTAATTTAAATGGTGTGGTCCCGTCGAACCGAGACCCGGTTTGTTGATTTTTTTTTTTTTTTGAGTTAATTGGGATTTGGGGATAAATTTGGGTTTTTACGATTTCCCAGTGGACAAAACCGCCGCCATAAACTACCTGAGAAAGAAATCTCAGACACTCCTCCCTCGGCTAAACTCGAAGGTTCCATGCGATACCGCGGGTAAGTTCACTGGGTTCATTGGCAATCTTAGGATTCCTCGCTGGGTCTATGTGTTCGCTGTGTTAATTTAGGTTTTTTTTATTTATTTAGTGTCCAGCCACGAGAAAACTCCGCTCGAATTTCCAGGGTTCCGTTTGTATCTGTGCTTGAGAGTAAGTCTTATGGACTTGCGTTAATTGGGAGCCCATTATAATTTTTGGGTTTCCTCGTTTGTATTTTTGTTTTTTTTTGGTACTCTGCCTCTTAGTTTAATCAAAAGCAAGTATCAGGATAAGCTTTGGTAGTCTTTATTCTTTCTTACCGTTTGAGCTAATGCATGACAAAATGTTTCAGTTTAGATACTAGACTTGTACGCTGTCAAATGTCAAATGTCAAATGTACGGCACATTGTCATGAGGTAAATCACTTTGATACCCGTTGTCTCAAATGTTTGGTGAAAGTGAAACTTTATATCCGTTCTTTCGGGTGTAGTCTCATAGATTTAGAATCCCGGATTTGCAGTGGAACAATCCTGCGCAAAACTCGGTCTTTATCCTTTCCTTGAAGTCTCAGGGTGTCTTCTCGAGATTATTGTTCTAAGGCACATTCTATGTTTCCACTCAGGTTCAGATTCAGAGCAGCAAGGAAACTTGTAAGTTTTTGGTTTCTGAATTCTTTTTCGCTTATTTTGTTGGGTTTGTGTAAAGTTTGGACTGAGGCAATCACGTTGTGAGAGATGCATAGACTGTTTAAAAATAATGCGGGAAGATGTTCTGTGGGTATGAAACCTGGTTGCTGATAGCATATATGATTAAGTTGTACAAGAGAGAACCCGGTGAAGATATCAGATGCACAAGAATTTCGGAGGACCAGTTATGGTTGAAAGAAAGAGGTGGGAATGTTTTGGGCAAGGAATTGGTTAAGGTGATAAGATCGGCGTATGAACTAGAGGAAGGGAAGGCATATATATACGTGTGCTTGAGGAAACGGAAAATGCAGAAGCAAAAACGGTTGGATTTTCTGCGAAAGGCGAACTGCTTAATCTTCATGGAGCTGTTCAAAGAAAACAGATAGTGCTAC
Source organism: Camelina sativa (assembly GCF_030686135.1). NCBI lineage: Eukaryota > Viridiplantae > Streptophyta > Magnoliopsida > Brassicales > Brassicaceae > Camelina > Camelina sativa. The sequence goes on from NC_141897.1 coordinate 23,333,384, forward strand.
TCGATAGGTCAAGGATACTAAAGAAGCAGCTTCAGAAGAAACTAAAAAGGATCCAATGGTGGAGGAAAGTCTCGACCATTATGTTTGCAATAGGTTTCTTCACAGTTCCGGTGTTGGCAGCCTTGGCGATGATTGTACCCGTGCCTTCTGCCATTGAAGTACTCGTAGGTGCATTTTCAGCTACAATAGGGTCAATCGGGAAATGGTGGGTTTATCTGTGGAATAAACGCGAGGTTGCAGCTGCGTTCCAGAAGGATGGGATTGAAAAAATACTGATGAGCAGTTATATCTTACTCCATGATATGGATAACATGCAGGTACTTGTTCAAAATATGTTTGTTTAGATTGAGCATCTGGCGCTGGTGCTTAAGAATATGAGGACGGCGGAGGAACTGGATAGAGAGATGATGGATAAGATTGAAGAGATAATGGTTAAATCACACAACATGTTTAAACTTGCGCAGGATCACTCACGTAGAGGACGTTCTTCCATGGAGCCGTGTTGTTTCTGGGAAATTAAGAAACGTTACCCCAACAACCACCCCAGAAAGGAGCAGCTGGTAATAGTTTTTCCCATTGCTTCTTGATAACATCTTTTTTTCCTTTCTCTATTTCTTCTATAAAGCTTCTTAATTAGGCTTCCTTTCACCTTCTGATACGAAATATGTGATCTGCAGGATGGATATTTTCATGTGATATCAATATCAAGCAGGAGGGCGACTAACTTCACTTCTTAGCGCCTCTCTCTTATGGCTTAGTACTATCGTCAGATCCGGACTGTATTATGTGTTGTGTGTCTACAACTTGTATTTTTTGGCAAGAATGAATAGTCTTTCATTGTGTAAATAAAAGCTCAAAACTCAACTACTGATGTCTACATATATATGACCATCATATAGAGTTATGGCGTCTCTTCGTTATTTTCGTTTTGGTTTCTTAAAGAAAAACTACTTGCTTTTTTTTGTTACAGAGGCTTGTGTCTTAAGTAGGAGCCAAAAAGAGATAAAAATTAGAGCTACACTCATTGCTCAACATGATAGGAAGATAAATCAAGGATAGCAAAACTTCTTTATTAAGGAGCGTTGATACTTTGATTTGACATATCAACAAACTCAACGAAAACCGGAATAGAAATAAAATATAATCATTTCGTATGGACAGCTTGTTCCACAGAAAAACATATTAACAAAGACCAAATCATATTACGTGTCCGTTTTAGTGGTTGACGAACTGTTCATTTTGGGTATTTATATATATATGTTAGTCAATAGAGAGGCAGAAGTAAGCTCTTCCTTGTCTTGGACTAAAAATTTTCCAAAGGTGTCTCGCCAAGATTCCTATCAAAAGTTCAGGTACGTTTCTGTTTCTCTTCGTTTCATCTCCATCTGATCTTGATTTGATTCAGGAGTTTCAGAGACAAAACTCTGTCCTAAAACTTTGTTTCATTAAAAATATTCCTTTGAATTTTAGCGTTTCAAAAGGTCAGATTAGCTCCACCAGTAATATCAATGGCGTTCTGTGGATTACATTCAGAGCTCATGAAAGGAAACTCTAGCTCTAACAGCGGCGGAACCAATGGTTCATCGGTTAAGCCAATCCAAACAAAGATGCGGTCCAAATACTCATCAGACCTGAGTTCTTACACATCCGCGTGTAAAAAGTACTCATCCCTCAAAACCTTTGATTCATTGATTCACAAGCGAACCAAGAGCGTTTTCAGCTCGCTCGATGCTCAGGCCAAGACTCAATCCTTAAACCTAGAGTCAATCATGGAGGTCTACGGATATCTTCTTGAACTAAACCAAGATACAGTAAGAGTCATCATTGAAAGCAAAGAAGCTGTTCTGAAGAACAAAGATCTTACGGCTTTGGTTGATGTCTACTTCAAAAGTACTTCCAAGACCTTAGATTTCTGCAATACTGTCCAGAAATGCGTCAAGAAAGCAGAGATAAGCCAACTTGTCATTCGACTCGCGGTGAAACAGTTCGAGGCAGAAACGGATGTTGGAGAGGGTAAGAAGAATAAGTACGCGAAAACGTTGGAGGAGCTGAATAAATTTAAATCCTTGGGAGATCCTTTTGATGGCGAGTTCTTGACGCAGTACGAGTCCATCTACGATGAACAGATTTTGCTTTTGGACGAGTTGCGTAAACTTAAAGTAAAGCTCGATAAGAAACAGAGGAATCTTAAGACGTGGAGGATAGTGTCAAATGTGGTTTTCGTGACTGCGTTTGTGGCTGCTTTCGTCTTATCGGTGGTTGCGGCAGCGATGGTAGCACCTCCGGTATTGTGTGCTGTGGCGTCTGGATTGACCACACCGATTGATATTGTGGGAATGTGGTGTAACAATATGTGGAAGGTATACGAGAAGGCTGTGGAGAGACAGAGAGCTGTGGTTTCATCTCTGGAGCGTGGGACGCAAGCTAACAATGAACTGATGGTAAACATAAAATTCGAAGTTGAAAAACTAAGCGAAAGGATCTCTTCGATTCTGATGACCATAGACTTTGCGGTGGAGAGAGAAGAAGATGAAATGGCGATGGGATTAGCGATGCAAGATATCAAAAAAAAGGTTGAAGGGTTTACTGCAAAAATCAAGGAAGTTGGTGAAAGAGCGGACAACTGTAGCAAACTCATCGCCTTGGGGAGGCTTATAGTCGTGGGACACATCCTTGGTGTACACATCGTAGAAACCGAAGCTCTAAGTATTATCAGGGGCGTTGTTCAAGAACATTGATGTTGAGGATCAATGCTTTTAACTTGAGTTTTCAAGGTTCACTATAGTTTTTATTCTGTTTGTGTGTGTTTTTTGTTTCCTTTTTTTTTTTTTTTTTTCATTCTCTTAACTTTTACAATTAATAATGGACAAAGCAAATTGAAATTCACATTCTATCAAAAGCTGCATATAATGTAAAAACCGGTTTTTTTTGCTTCAATAAATTGTACATTCTTAAATGTATGTACATTGCAAGTGGCAAGCAAGACTCGGAAGTCAAGAGTTTTTATCATTGGTTATGGGCTTCAAAGTTGGGCCTACTGTAGTTTATTATGTGACGTTGCCATATCAAAGGATTGATTTAACGAAATATACTGTGTATGTGTTTTGTTTCTATTTTTGTTTTCGTCTCATTTAAAAATTAACAAGGGAACATCAAGTAAGATTTTAAAGTTTAACATCAACGATAACATGTCAATCTGGTGATATTTAAACATACCGTCTTATTTTACCTTTTAGTCGATTGTAAATTTTTTTAACATATTTTGTCAAATATTTAGATACAAGTACTGGTTATTAAACAAATGTCAAATGTATGTATATTCATTTGCAGAAACCACCACGAACTTCTTTGTTTCCATATATATTTTATTTCACTAGATTCAACACTACTATTGTTTTCATTTTGGACAATTCACGCCAAAAATAAGAGATTACAGTATGTATAGGAGTAGTAAAAAAATGTATGCTGTTATTTATTTCTCGTTAAAAAAATTTGACTTTTTAACATGGCGATGAGGAAATAAAAAATGAATATGTATTCTTGGGAAAAGGGAAAATATAGAATTGGACTGCGAAAAAATCGGTTACTTGGGTAAATTTGGAAAGAGTTTAGAAATTGACGGTCAAGAAAAGGAGAGTGTGAGGATGAATAAAAACGTTAAAACTAAAAGGCTTATTCTCTACAGTTCAACTGGGGAAGGTATCTTCGTAAAAAGAAAGAATCCAGTTTTCCCTTTATTTATTTAGGTGATTACAAAAAAGACCCCACAGCAAAATTTAAGTAGGAGAAGAGAGGGAGCCCTCTCTCGTGTCTATTCTATAAAAAAGTCTAAAGACTAAACAAACAAAACCCTCCCTTAGATATCAACTCCCCAACACAAACACTCTCTCTCCCTCAACTCTCTCACCGGCGGGTTTCCAATACTCTCTTTTGCATTTACGTGGCGACTCGTTTACGTGTGTCCACACACATTTATGGGGCTCCTTCTTTTTTATTCCACCTACTAATCTCGACATTTTCCGTGTATTGTTACTTTTTTTTTCTTTCTTTCTTTTGTTAGTAATAGAGATTCTTGAAATTAACGTTAGTCAAATTGTTCTGAAACTTAATACTAATGCCTAGGTACGTCAGTTTTACGTTACAGTGGCAACAAAAAAAAACAAAAAAAAATTAAAACACACACACATCTGTTGATGAAATATGATGGTGTAACAGTCGAATGATTCTTTTTGGGTTTGGCTGGGGAAAACAGTTCAAACTTTTTCTATTGGCAATAGTTGGTTTATCATAAACAGTTATAATGACAAAAATATATAGCCAAGTTCTCATAACCTAGTTTTTTTTATACAGTCTCCCAAATTTAAGCTGCAATATAATGTATATGTAGATAGAACAGTCACACTGTTACTCTCTCAATTTAAACACAAAGATCATTGTCTTCCACTAAGAATTTTTGTAAGTTGTGACGACTTCAGATTCTCGAACAATACATAGTTGCATGATGATGATGAATCGGTCTCGCGTGTCTTCGTAATCCAGTACTGGAATATTCCTCAATGGCTTAATATTTGAAAACGAACTCTTATCTTATATAATCCCACCAAATTTTATTTTTTTAATAACATAATTTAGAAAAAAAGACAGAGATGATGCTTGCACTTATCTAAATCTACGTGTTATGGAACACCACATAATAATAAATAACACAGTTTTATATACTAAAACCGTTTTACAATCTGATTGAAAATGTATGTAGACGAAAGAGTATACTTATTAGAGAACCATTAGCAAAAGATGCGTTTAATAATACTATAGTAGTACTTAATAAAAATAAAAATAGGAATAATAAAAATTAAAATTAAAAAGGAAAGGAACGGGAAGATGATTGATTGGGGCTTTGGGGGAAGACTTGGCGTGTTGTTAACAAGATCGGACGGCAATGCGTGGCAAGTCGTTTATGACGTCGGGAGCTTAGCTTGCCACGTGTACGGTCATCAGCATTAGGTGACCGATATAATGTAATTTCCCGTGACTTGACCATCTAATGTAATCTCCCCCACAATTTATCGTGCGCTTCAATTTATCAAGAGAATATCTAAAAACGTGGATTTATATTTCCATCAGATAAATTTCATCAAATATTATTGAATTACCGCAGGAATAAGAAACTACAATCTAATTTATGAATTGACTAAAAAAGATCTGGATAGGATTTAGATGGAAATCGACAAAAACAACGAAAAAACGATAAATTAGATTTGTATTGATTTTTTTATTATGTTTTTGTTATATCATTTTCTACATACTATTTCTAGTTAACTCGCGATTTCCCAAGATTCTCTTAATTGTCTGAATCTGTTCCTCTTTAATTATCCGACAAACTTTTGGGTCTAGCAGTTATTAAGCCCAACAGTCCACATAATCTAATAACCAATAGGCTTGAAGTATGAGGCTGGAGTCGGTGAAACCTAATTCCAACAATTACCCAACAAAAACGTAAATTTATATTTTCATTAAATAAATTTCATGTTTAGTGTGTGATATAATAAATAACACAGTTTTATTATTTTATATTTTTGTTGTTCAATTCATATAAAATTACTATTATATATGACTAAATAAAATATATTATTATATTAATGATAACGGTTAGTTCTATTCACACACGTTTAATGGGAAACTGGTAAATTTGTAATTTTTTTTTAACTTTGTTAGCACTTTTAGCTGTAATCGTAACAATTGTTTTAAAATAATTCTAACATCATAATAAAGATGAGATAAGCAACGCCTATGTGTAAATATCGTGTCAACAAAATATCGTGATAAGAAAGAATGCTGTTTCAGAGGAGCCTTCTCTCTCGTTCTGAACAAACCAAACGCAGCTAATATAAAAGGCAGCTCAAGTTGCTCTGTTTTAATCTCGGACCAAAACATAAAACAAAACGTGTGTTCTCTGTCTCTTCCTTTTTCGTATATCAAAACCAACTTCGTTCTTCTTCTTTCATTCGTTCATTCCTTCTTTGTATTTCTCTGACGTAGCTTTTTTTAGAAAGATCGACCATGTCGTCAAAGAAATCCCTAGTTCAAAGTCTCTTCAACATTTCCAAAACCTATTCCCGGATCTCGGGTTTTACCCGTATGCGTCCCACCAAACCCGACGCCGGGGGCTCTGGTATCCGCCGGAGATTTCTTCACAAGAGGGCATTTTTCTCGCCGGAGATTGTTCCGAAAGGAGGCAACTTGATGGATAAACTCAGGGAGTTGAGTTTGTCCAACAATAACCGTATTCGTCTCGACGAGATGCTCCCCCCACCTTCCCCGGCTAAATCATCACCGGACTTTTTCCCGGCGGTCACCGTGGAAGACGTGAAGAAGCTCATGAGAGCAGCGGAGATGGAGATGGTGAAATCGAGGCTGAGAGATATTGGCAAGAATTGGGTTCCCTATTCCGAGTTTGTCCGGGTATGCGGAGAAAACTGTTCGGATCCTGAACAAGGTAACCGGGTCGCGAATATGCTTGACCAAGCTGGAAACGTCATCGTTTTGGGAAAACTCGTCTGCCTTAAACCCGATGAGGTAATTAATTAAACTGTACATGTATTACAATTTTTTAACCACACTTTAACCAAATTTAGCATTCTTGATCTAATTTTTGTTTTTTCCTTGGATTTTACAGCTAACAAGCGCCATGGCTGGTCTGATTCCGACACACGAACCCACTCTCGACGCCGCGACAAGGCAAGAGTTTGAGAAACTTGAGATGATTAAGTCAGATATCGACAAAAGAGCGGACGATCTTGTTCGAAAAGAATTATGGGCCGGATTAGGCCTGATAGTGGCCCAAACGATTGGATTTTTTAGGCTGACGTTTTGGGAACTGTCGTGGGACGTGATGGAACCCATATGCTTCTACGTAACTTCTACTTATTTCATGGCTGGTTACGCCTTCTTTCTCCGTACTTCAAAGGAACCTTCCTTTGAAGGTTTTTACAAAAGCCGGTTCGAGACCAAGCAGAAACGGTTGATTAAAATGCTTGATTTTGATATCGACCGTTTCACCAAGCTACAGCAGATGCATCATCGTCCAGACTTTACTAAACCTGGTCGTTGTTGATCGTTATTCTTTTCTTTCCTAAATCGGATACTACTAATTAAATGTATAAACGGCTAAAATTATCGTAGAGAATAAATTAGTTTTAGAGGGGTAAAAAAATGGAAAGTCTTGTCATGCTAGTAACACTAATTCAGTACTAAATAAGTTAATCATTACTAAACTAACAATTAAAGTGAATGTTATTTCCAAAGTACTTTTTCCTTTTTGGGGGATCAGTTGATTTCTATGTATGAAATATACATAATTGTGCCAGCCGCGTGTATGGCAAACTTTATTAAAAATGGATAGAGAGAGATACGTAAATAACTTTATGTTCGTTCACAAGTTTCTGTTACAAAATTAAAAAGCATGGACTATACAGTTGGAAAACACGTATTTCTGAGTATTCACAAAAGAAAAACGGATTGCGTCGGTAGCAAGAAATTATAAAATCCAACGAAAAATATATTTGTATAATTAACATGCAATATCGTTTTTAAGTGTGTGTGTTAAACAGAGGAACACAGAGCAATAGAAAAGAAGCAGAAGCAGTGTTTACACTTTATATACCATATAAAGAAAACGTGTGTCTGTATGTATAATATATATACACGGGTATGTATGTATGTATAATTGGGTATATTGTATATGGCTGATTCAAGACTTTGAAGATGGTGCAGTCTTGGAAATACTAACGATCTTTTTCAGGGTATCCTCAAGGTTGTAATTATTTGAGGCCATCATCTTGTTAACTTTCTTGAACCCTTCACCGTAGACTGGTGATTCATCTGTTTCTATCTGATACTTGAAAAACTCCACGAGCTTCTTCTCATATCCAGATGGCGCACGTTTCTTTGATGTGGTTATAGCTGTAGGATTTCGGGAAGAAGAAGAAGAAGAAGAAGCTGTTGATGCATCTGCTGCTGCTACTACTACTACGTCTGGAGTGGCGTATTTCTGTGGCTCCAACCACAGATGGCCTAAGACTTGGCATAATCCTTCTTCGAGTACATTGTTTAGCTTTTTATAACCTGTGACCAAAACAAAATGACTTTGAGATCCTCTCCTCAATTCTCATCTCTAATTCATTTCCACTTTTGAGTAGTAGTACATACCGTTGAGTCTAAGCCACGCATGCATCATCTCATGAGCCAAGATATATCCAGTCAGGACCCTGTAAGTGAAAAGGGATTTGATTGATATATTCTATCGGCGCAAGAAGAGAGTATTCAGATGGGGAGATGATGAGTTAGGGTACCTTGGAAGTCCATATAAGATGAGAATTGCAGTGACCTCGCTCTTGCCTATAACCTTTTGAGATTTCCAAGCCATGTCTGAAATTAGCTGATTGTTAGGCCCCATCTTTCGCCATTTTGTGACCTGTTATATATATATATATATAAATGTGGAACCGAGTTAAATTCCAATTTAGTTTCAGTTCTCTCAAAGTATCTTCTTGATCTTAATTAAATATCTTACACTTTTGACCGTCTGCTCTTCAGACAGGCAAATACCTCTGGTAACCATCCCATAATGATTGTCCTGCTTGTAAACATACAACACATATGAGTGAAAGAAAGAGAGAGAGATAGAGATGAGCAAGTTTCATCAGTTTAGAAAACAATGTACTCACAATCTTCTCTTCTTTTTCAGCTATGTTCATCACTTCTTTCTCTACCAAAAAAACAGGAAACTCTTTGTGGATCTTCCTGTTTAAGCCTTCGAAGAATTCACGGATTTCCAAATGTAAGTAATGACATTCAACAGTATCCATAACAGCGCATTCCATACATTCTCGACAAAGCCATCGACCATCTGGAAGCATTACATACTTTGTCCCATAAGACTGCAAAGAACCATTACAAGTCAAATACTACTACAAGCCAAGGCTTTCTTTAATTTCCGTTATGACTTAGACCAATCATCAATAAGAGTATACCTCTAATCTTTCACAGCTGCAACACTTGGCAGTTCCGTCATCGTCATGACCAGGGCAGTATATCTCCTTCCAGAACGGATGAGCATGGAACTCTCTTTTAATCTGACAGAAAAATTAATTATACAGTTACAATTACATCCACAAGTCTTGTATACATACTACTGTCTTTCATAACTATAAACGTATTAAGTCTTTAACTTTTCTTTCATTTCATAGGACTCAATTGCTTGCTTACCTTCTTATTACAGACATAGCATGGAATCTACGAGTTGAACATGAGAAAACAAAATTATAAACATCAAGTCAAAGGAGGAGTTTAATCAAAGTATAGCAATCAATTTCAAAGTTGTATATGTTTTTAAACCTTGTTCGTAGCAATTGGCAATTGTTGAGAATGAAGGATTAAACACGGAGGATGCCAAGGAACATCAAAGGCATCAAACTTTATTCCATCCTCAATCGCAGAGTTGCAACCACGGCATATGCTACAAGTGAATGTAAATAACTTAAAAACACATGCAAAAGCCTAAATACACAGCACAGTTGCATAATTAGTTAAGCACATATGTAATTAAGTTTTTTTTTTGTTTTACCTAGGAGGAGGATTCACATCTTTCTCATCCACATGATCTTTGGAAGGCTTAACTTGTCTCTCATCCTCCACATGATCATCACCATCATCCACTTGCTTAGTTTTGCCTTTTTGCTTTGACTTTTCTAATCTGCTCTTCTCCTCCTCTTGCTTCAAACTTTCTTGCTTTGCCTTAGCAATCTCAATCTGTTCACGTGCCCTGCGATCTTCGTTTCCATGCCGTGAAATTTCCTTGGCGGTTTTGCGATCATCCTGACAGGTTTCAGATCAAAATGGACTAGCGAGACTCTTTATATCAACTTAAACTTAGATAATCATCATCAGAAAACAATCAATTCTAATAACCTTGGATGGATCATGTTTGGACCGGGAGAATAACCACATACTCATCTGAAACTTACTTTCTTCACTAGTCTGATATGAGTCCTCAGTGATGACGTTTTATCATCTTTAGCGTGAGAAAGGAAGAATACACATGTGAGCTCTGTCTTTGGATGGATCAGGAATACCAAAAGCTCTGTCTTTGGCGTTAGACGGACACTTCGAAACAGTTTAAAAGAGATTTCTCAGCGAGAAGAGAGAGAGAGAGGGAGTGTGTGTGTGTGTTGTGTGACTAGTGGTTCAGCTGCTCCACCCATGTGGCGGAAGCCCATTGTGACATCGACATTTCCCGCTCTTTTAAAACGTTGCCGTTTACTTCTATAGACAAAAAATTTAAAATCTCCAATTGGAATTTTTTTTCTTTTTTTTTACAATAACCAAAGGAATAGTCTAATTTAAAACGAGCAAATATACAGGTAAAAAAAAAAAAAATTTATCGTGCCTCACGAAATTCTTCTGAAATAAGATTCTCAAGTTCAAACACATTTCCACTGACATGACTAGAAAATCCAAAACTATGATATTTTTAAATTTCTTCATTTGAAAATGATCAATATTAGTAGGGTTGATCAAGTGTGTTTTTTTTCTTCAAATAATCAGGAAATCGAAACTTTTCAATTAGTCGTATGGACAAATATGATATAATAAAAGTGTTTGATTTTTCAAAGGTGAAGAACTAAGATAAAAATTACAACCATTCAATACTTAAAGAAAACGCCAAGATTTTTTTCTAAGTTGCACTAAAATCTTATACACCTAACAACAAAGATGTTGACCGTTGACGTCTGTGTGTGATGCGACTGTTTATTATTTTATTTACGGTAAATAATAGTGTTGACAACGAATATAAATGATAATAAAAATTGTATATATTACAAATTCAACAACATACATCATAGAAACCACATATATAGGCTATATTTATATGAAGGCAAAACATAAACATTGATGGTGCCAAACAGCACCAAAGGCATTAAAGATGACGAAGATCCGCACAGTGTTGTTGTCTGTATATTATATATTGGTATGATATAATTAAGGCTAATTCAAAACTTGGAATCTGGTGTAGCCTTGGAAACGCTAACGATCTCTTTCAGGGTACCCTTAAGGCTGTAGTTATTTGAAACCATCATCTGGTAAACTTGTTTGAATCCGTGACCGTAGACCGGTGAATCTTCTTCTTTGATCTGATTCATGCAAAACTCTACGAACTTCTTCTCAAAATCAGACCACTCGTCACTTTTCTTTGACGTGTTAACGGCTGGAGGAGCTGGGGAAGAAGAAGAAGAAGCTACAGAAGCAGCAGCATCAGTAGAGGCAAATGTCCGAGACTCCAACCACCTGAGGCCTAATGCTTGGCATAATCCTTCTTCAAGCTCTAACTTAAGATTCTTGTAACCTGTGATCAAAATCGAAAAAAAAAAACAAAAAAATGAGGTCTCTCCATGTCTCTTGGTGATCATAATATAATCATCGTTAATATATACGTACCGTTGAGTCTAAGCCAAGCATGCATCATCTCGTGAGCTAAGATGTATCCTGTTAGTAACCTAGGAAATCCATATAAGATGAGAATCCCGGTCACCTCGCATCCAGTCACCCTTTGAGTCTCTGTAACCATCTCTATTAGCTGGTTGTTCGGTCCAATCCTTGGCCTTCTTTTTATCTGTACATGTGAACCAAAGTGAAAAAAAAATCCGGTTAGAACGTGATATATCTATATGAACCAGTTCATTGCTTAGTTATCAAATCTATTATAGTTTAATAAGGTCTCTTACACTTGTGACAGGTTGCTCCTCGGACATGCAAAGACCTCTGGTTACAGCTGCACGATGATAGTCCTGTTTTGTGTTGAAATAATACATGAGACAGCTGAGAGAAGAGGGGAGTTACAAAAGTGAGGGATTATGTGTTTTTTTTTCTACTCACAATCTTCTTCTCTTCTTCCTCAGCTTTATTCAACGCTTGTTTCTCTACCAGAAGAAGAGGGAACTCTTTATCAACCTTCAAGAACAAGCCTTCGAAGAATTCTCGGATTTCAACATGTAAATCATGGCATTCATCAGTATCCATAACCGCGTATTCCATACATTCACGACACAGCCATCGACCATCTGCAAGCATTACATACTTGGTTCCAAAAGACTGCAAATTAAGAAAGAACCATTATATTGCAAGTCAACAAACCAGAGAGAGAGGGTTCGATTATATATTGAAAGTCGTAAAACCAAAATTTTGAGAAGGACCTCTTTTCTAATCTTTCATAGCTGCAACACTTGGCAGTTCCATCATCGTCATGACAAGGACAGTATTTCTCCTTCCAGAACGGATGGACATGGAACTCTCTTTTACCTTCCGAAGTTGAAGGAATCTGAAACAGTTATTATACAACATCCATAAGTACGAAGAGATCAATTCTGTTCACTAAACTACAAACTGTATAAAAGCCAAGTAATGAGAATTTGATTTTCCTTTTGTTTGCAGACATAGCAGGTAGGATGACGATGCTCCTTGTAGCAATCTATGTGAAATTTTCCTTTCTTTAAAACCTAAGGAGTTGTATATACATTAGAAAACAGGAGTAAAATTGAATGATATTATACAAAAATCAATTTGAAACTCGGAGTAATATTGATATGTTTTTAAACCTCGTGCGTAGCAATTGGTTTGTGGCAATGAAAGCAACATAGGCATTGAAGGTTTTCAGGTATTCCATCTCTAATCTCAGATTTGCCACCAATGCATATGCTACAAGTAAAAGTAATAACAATATTCGAATTTAGCCAAAACAAATTAAAACCCTCTAAACACACACAAATGGAGAAGCACACATGACATAAGCATACATACCTAGGAGGAAGATTCACTACATCTTCTTGAACATCATCTTTGGAATGGTTAATTTGTTCCTTACCCTTAAAAGTCTCCATACTAGTAGTATGTGGAAGCTTCTGAACGTCTTGATCAACATCCACTTGCTTGCTTTTGCCTTTCTCCTTGGACTCTTCTAATCCTCTCTTTGCATCCGGTTTCTGATCAGCTTGCTCCAAACTTTTTTCCTTTGCCCTTTTAATCTCAATTTGTTCACGTGCCCTGCGGTCTTCTTCTTCATGTAATGAATTTTTCTTGGCGGTTTTAATATCATCCTGCAGGTTTCAGATCGCCAAGAAAGTGACTAGGGTTTTCAACTAAAAAAACTTATATAATCAAAAGCAAACACAAATCGAATCTAATAAACCTTAGATGGATCACGTCTGAAGCAGGAGAAGAACCACATCCTCTGAAACTCACTTCTTTACCATTCAAGGGGAAACAGGGGCCAAAGAAACACCAAATCTAGCTCTTTAATTTGTTTTACTCTAAATGGAAACTTCGTCACAGTTTCGATGAGATGTTTAAGAAATTTCCTGAAATACTTATTAGAGCCACTTTGGTTTCATGTTTGAATTAATCGTGAGAGGTAGAGAGAGATCTCAGGGTAGGGGACAATAACACACCACTAGTGGAGGACTTGCTTTTCTTATAAGTTTATATAAAGGAAAGAGAAATTATACTAATAATGTTGGGAAAGTTTGCACATCAGAATATATTTTGAGTTTCAGATTGTCAGGCTGTGGTAAATCAATATAATCAGGTTAAATGTCAGTTACTTGTATTTTACTATATTTGGTTTCGCATATTTGCATCACTTACTTTCTTTTGACATAAGTTTTTTTTTAAAAAACTTTTTTATATTTACCTATTTCACTATAATATAGTTAGGATAATGTTTATTTTTTTGCTAATCAAATCGTAAAAAGTTGGAGAAAGCAACAAAAAAAAAAAGATTTTACTTTCGTTTGGGTACCACTTAGATTCATCCAGTTTCATTTAAGATCGTCAACGTCAATTAATAATATTAAAGCTGGCTTATGTGCCTTTCAGCCTTTTAACAAATAAACTACTCCATATGGGTAATATGTGAGAAAATGTTTATGTTTTTTTTTTTCTTTTCTATATGCTAGTGATGTGCTTTTTCACCGTTTATGCTAGTATAATACTTTTCTTTCAGATATGATGATTGTTTTCTCTTTATTTATTTCGTACCTAATCCCTGGGTAAATCTTTTGCAGGTTCCTCAACAAAGATTAATCAATCTATAGTGTAAATTTGCTTTCACACTCATATTTTAAATGAAAATGATTTGATAGTTCACGTGGTTCCCATAGCGAGAGCGGCACGGTCGTATTCTTTGTTTGAATGATGTGATTGTGAGTTGTGACCCTTCATTAGCAGACCAGAATCTATGGGCCTTAAAACGATCATTGGGCCCAATTAAAAGAAAAAACAAAAACATAGAAGAAACGTTGTTAACTCGAACTTTTTACAACGCAGTCGCGATAGAGATTGTGGACTCGAGCGATGTCTGTTGAACTAATGGTCCACACATGACCCTTCAGCGCCAAACGCAAAACCTTACTACTATTCTTGTCATTATTATTCCCTTCCTCGTAGCTCTCTTCAACCGCAGCCGCCTCTTTTCGCTTCTCTTCTCTCCACAAACTCTTAACAAGCAGCTCTTTCGTCTCTTTGTCAGGCATCATATTCGAATCTTTCATGTCTTGGAACACTCTGTAAGCAAGCACTGATCTTTCGCATCTGCAGTACGCTTGAACAAGAAGCTTTAACATGTAAGGATCAGGTTCAAGACCAATCTGTCTCACCATTGAGAAAAGTCTCTCCACTGTTTGAATCTCTCCCTGCAGTGCAAAGTGATACATTAAACCCGAGAACGTCTGGATATCAGGAGATACTCCTGTCAAAATCATATCTTCTAGCGTTTCCAAAGCTTCTGCGTTTCTCTTGCACTTTTTTAATGTTCTCAAGAGGGATGAGTACAACAGCATGAGGTTAAAATCCGATATCGAACCGCAGAGAGCTCTGTCTTGGCGGAAAACCTTGATGGCTGCGTCCGGTTTCTTTGAAATTCCGTAGAGATCAATGATCAGCCTAATGGTGCTGAATGGTAATCTGATCCCTTCCATTCTCACTTTCGAGATAAGCTTATCGACCAGTTCAACTTGGCCATTGCGTGCTAACATAGCCATCATTCTCTCAATCGTGTAGGCGTCGTGAGTATATCCGGGTTGAATCGCCACCCAGCAGAAGAAACTCCATGCTGTTTCAGGTGATCTGAAGTTTCTTAGCATCTTGCAGACCAATAGATTTGTCCAGACGAAGTTAGCTTCCTCCAAAGCAGTGACTGCGTCAGAGCTCCACTTCTTTAACGAGTTTGCTAAAGCCTTTGGGTCTAGCCATGGCTTCAGCTTAACTCGAGTTTCATTAACATCATCATTGTGTTCGTCTCCTTCGTCTTCGCTTGGACTATCCATAGAATACATAGAAATGTCCTTGATTCTCTCATCTGGCAACATTTCTCTCAAGAACTCGTCTGTTTCTTGTTCAAAACCAGCCTCCCTCATTCGTTTCAGAGGCTCAAGCAGACGTCTACTTGGAAACTTCCCATCAGCTTTCATCTCAGCAAGCAGAGTCTTGACTTCACCAAACCGTAGCGCATGGACACACGCTTCAAATAAAACCGAATAGTGCTTCAGAGTCCGCGTAATCCTCATCAAAGGCAAGGTCTTGAAAACATTCATGGCTGCATCAAGATTCCCTAATTTCAAAAGATGCTCAATCATAATAGTGAATGTTCTTGAATTCGGAAGCCCTCCTTCGTTGATCATCTGATCAAAAGTATGCACGGCCTCAGAATCTTTACCTAATCTCATGTGAACTTGCATCACAATGTTATAGGACTCAGTGCAGCCTTTCTTCTCATCTCCTGAGCATCTATTGTACTCGTTCCACGTCTTCAGAACCGAGTCGAAATCACCAGCAGTCGCGTACAAGTTCATGAGATTCATATAGCTGAAATGAACTTGGCCGAACTTACCAGCATTGACAACTCCAATAAGAGATTTGAGCTCTGAAGATCGCTGAAACTTAGCAAGAACAGTGGCGAAGGCGTGAAGCGTCTCAGTCTCGAACGAAAAGTGAGTTTTTTTTTGCCTAAGAGTTTTGAAGATAGACCAAGCAGAAGCCACAGATGGGGATGAGCGTAAAGCGTTCTTGACGACAAAGGAATCGAGATTACGGTGGTTTAGAAGAGAGGGAAGCGTCGTGTCTGAGGTTGTGGAGCGGAGGCTGAGACGGATAGAGTCGATGAGGGTTGCTCGGTAAAGGTAATGCTGGACTTTGTTAGGGAATGGGTCACGGGAAAAGAATCGAATTTGATGGATTATTACGGAGTTCTTGACGACAGGGTTGGAGAAGATGAGAGAAAACATCTGAAATCACAGTGACAAGAATCCAAATAGCCTATTTGACTCAAACTAGTGGTTGGGGCAAATGATCGAACACCTGGTGTGCTTTATTGAAACGACACAGTAATTAAGTCTTGCCCCCAAAGTGCTAAAGACACAATTGAGTGTATAAAAAAACTTTTACCGGAAACTTAACAAGAAAAAAGACTTGAAAAAACGGTTCCTTTAGTTTTAATAAGCGGGAAGGGAATAGATCTCCACCGCAAGAATTGAATCCGACAAGGAAAAGATCCTCAAAAGGTTCCAACTTTACCGGAAAAAGAAGAAGAAAGACACAGTTTTACACACCAGAAACAAAGAAATAGCCGAGAGGAGTATTTAAAGTGATGGCAAGTTTGCAAAACGTGAGAGTCTGTGTGGATATGTATATGTGTATTATTATATGGTATGTAACTATGTATACGGATCATGTGTCGTCGACGTGTGGCTGATTCAAAACTTAGAATCTGAGATCATCATTTTATCTCCGGCCAAGAATCTCTTTGAGGGTATCCGGGAGGTTGGAATCTGCCACCATCTCGTTAACCTTCCTGAACCCTTCACCGTACACTGGTGATTCATCTGTCTCTATCTGATGTTTGCAAAACTCCACCAGCTTCTTCTCGAAATCAGACCACTCGCCTTTCTTTGACGCACTAGCTGGAGGAGCACGGGAAGAAGAAGAGGAAGAAGCTGCAGCTGCACTAGCATCAACAGCGGCGTATCTCTCAGACTCCAACCACATGTGGCCTAACACTTGGCATATTCCTTCTTCCAAAACATTGTTAAGATTCTTGTGTCCTGTTTCAAAAGCATAAAACAACTTGAGACTTCTCCCTCATGTTCTTTTGTGTATCTTAAATAATATTTGGTATTTGACCAATTACGTACCATTGAGTCTAAGATAAGCATGCATCATCTCGTGAGCCAAGATGTATCCGGTTAGTAACCTGCGTTTGAACATAGATTTTGATTTGAGCATATTGTCCCGAGAGAGTACTCAAGTGAGAGATGTGAAAGTACCTAGGAAGTCCATATAGGATGAGAATCGCAGTGACCTCGCACTCACGAACAACCCTTTGAGGTTCTGTAGCCATGCCTGTTAGCTTGTTGTCCAGCCCCCTGGTTGGCCCTTGTGAGACCTGCATATGAGTTACAGTCGTCATAAACTCCAATTTACATTTTATTCTGAAGTAAGCGTTATTTCATATAAACTCTTACACTATCGACAATCTGCTCTTCAGACAGGCAAATGCCTCTGGTTACCACCTCATACTGATAGTCCTGCTTGTTTTGAGACTTACAACACAAATGAGTGGAAAGAGAGAGAAATATGAAGTTTCAAATGAGAAATGTTAACTCACAATTTTCTCTTCTTTCTCAGCTTTATTCAGGGCTTGTTTCTCCACCAAAAGAAAAGGGAATACTTTGTCAATCTTCATGTTTAAGCCTTCGAAGAAATCACGCATGTCAAAGTGTAAAGGCTGGCATTCATCAGAATCCATAACGGAAGAATCCATACATTCTAGGCATAGAAGTCGACTGTCACCAAGTGCTACATAGTTCATTCCCATAGGCTGCAATGAAAATTAGCCAATAATCATAAGAACACAAACCAGTAAGCTTATAGTTGATTCTTCATCTCACAGCAGTCCCCTTTGCCGTGTTTTGTGTTGTTTGAAAAGCAGTAAACTCACCTCTAACCTTTCGCAACTGCAACATTTGGGAGTTCCATCAGTTTCATGAGCAAGGCAGTACAATTCCTTCCAGAACGGATGTTTACCAAACTCTCTGACCTGAAAGACATACAATTACAATTACATTCAAGAAGTCTCACCATGGATAGTACCAACAGAGAACTCAGTACTTGTATATACCTTCCCTTTGCAGATATAGCAGTACCGCTCATAACAGGATTTGTGAAAATTGCCTCTTGAGTTAGAAACCTAAGGAGTTGTCAAGAATTTAAGTTTTGCATCCAGAAAAACAAATGAATAACTCAGGGAGTAAATTAAAGATACCAAGCAGTTTCAAAAGCAGTTTTAAATTCAAATTGTCCTACATAGTTTTTAACCTCCTGGATGGCAATTGGTTTGTCGCAAGCATGGCAAATTAAACATTCAGGATGCCAAAGAGCACCCAAGACATTCACAGATCTTCCATGTTCGATCACAAGGTCGCAACCACCACACATGCTACAAGTGAAATACTCATAAACAGGTCATGACCTAGCAATGGATAAAGAAGATAAGAGAACTAGCAATGGACGCATAAGCTTACCTACTAGGACGATTCACCTTTGGGAGCTTTACATCTTCTTCCAGCTTTGGGAGATTTCCATCTTCTTCCACCTTATTTTTGAGTTGCTCGATTTGACCATTCTCATTCAAACTGTCCCAAATAACCCGCTGAACATCTTCATCCACAGGACCTCTAGTAGAAATGATGTTATTTTCTTCAAGTCGAGGAGGAGACTCTACCATGTTTAGGCTATCCTGAACCATCAGAGCATGCTGTTTATCATTCTCCACTTGATCATCTTCGAATTGCTTTCTTTTGCCTTTGTCCTTTGAACTCTCCTTAACAGCCTTAGTAAGCTGCTTATCTACATCTTGCGGAGCTCTACGTGGAATACTTTTATTTTCAGCGATTCGAGTGGGATACTCTGCCATGTTCAGACTCTCCTGAACCATAAGAGCATGCTGTTTGTCATTCTCCACTTGATCATCTTCAAATTGCTTTCTTTTGCCTATGTCTTTTAAACTCTCCAGAACAGTCTTAGGAAGCTGCTCGTCCTCTTCATCTCCCAATGCAGTATTATTATTAATCTGTCTTTCCCTTTCCTCGTATAGAAGACCATTTGCTACCTGCGCATCCCTTTCTAACTCTCTGGTGCGCCTTCTTTCTTCTTCCTCCTCTTGCTGACGAAGACGGGATGATTCCTGAATGGCCAAATCAAACTGTTCCTCTTCATGAGTGGCCAAAGAAAGCTGTTTAGCTCTTTGGATGTCAGCTTCAAAACGACCCTACAGGTTTTCAGACGCCAAAGCTTTAAGTAAAGTTTAGAAAGGGAAAAAAAAAAGGTCATTTCGACTTGAAACAAAACGTTAAGCAAAATATTCGACACAAGAAACAAACAGCCAAACATATCATAAGTTAACCTCAGAAGTGGAGGGTTTGAAGCAGCAGGGGAGGCACCACATCTTCTGCAACCAACTTTTTCACCGATCTGGCCAACCTTTTTCCCCTGTAAGAATCGAGAGAACATTAAAAAGATTTAAATTTTCCAAGCCAAACATGTCAATTATTACATCAAGCAAAGGCACAAAAAAAACTAGGGTTAAGAAAGTTTGAGAGGATAACTAGGAAACATATTAGCGATCATCTCGGCGAATGAGGACAACGACATTAGATACACAGAACAAGAAAGATACAACAACAACAACCTGATACACAGCTTAGTATGATCCCGAAGAAAAGAAAACTATGCCTCATACTACTTACTATAGGTAGAAACTGCCTGAAAGGACTAAAACCGGAACGTGATCTAACCTGAGAGGAGATAGATATCCGAAAGAACAAGAGTCCCCAAGAGCACGACGGCACTTGAGCTGAAAGTGAAATGCAGGGATTATATATAAGGATGATGATAAAAGTAGAGTTTTCACATGGAGGGGTTTTTTTTTTTTGTTTTTTCTAAAAATTCCCAATTTTGTTTTGATGCAGGCACGGTTCTCTGAATGACAACTTTAATGATGGGACGAAGCTTTTACCAAGGATATTCTTTTTTCAAGCCGTCGAATTTAATAAACTTACGTTTCTACCAAATTGAGACCGAATTTGAAGTAATAATTAGAAGAAAAAAAAAATCAAACTAAAAAAGTCAATACTTTACCCAAACCCGTCTATCGTGAGACGAATCAACAGAGGCCATGGCTTTTGGGTTTCGTTGCAGCCCAAAGCGGTTTCCGTTTCTTTTCCCCGTGCGGAAAGTTCGCGACATCTTCCGAGAGAGTTTCCAGAAGTTTCCACAAACCATATTGAGAGAGCCAGAGAGCTACTGTGTGTGTGTGTTTGTTGTTGAATTGGTCGTTGCTTTGACACAAAAAAAAAAGAAAGAAAGAAAGAAAGAAAAGAAGTAGGCGTGCGTGAAGAAGAAAGAGAAGAAAACACACACCTACCTTTTGGCTTTTGTGGTCCAATCTAAACGACCAGCTGTTTCTGCAACACGTGCCGTTCGCACATTGTTCAGTGGTATTTAAGTAATTTGTTAAGTTTTTCGAGACGACTTTTTTTCCCCTCCTTACCCAAACGCCACCGTTTTAAGTTTAACCATCAATTAACTTAAAAAAAAACAAATTAAATAAATCATGATAAATAGAAGATTTAATTTTATGAAAAAGGCTATAGAACTAATGAAAAATGTGAATTATCAATTATGTTAATGTGAATCATGTTTTTTCCGATATTGATTTAAATAGAAACAAATGCAATGTCTATGTTGGCATAGTTGTACTATGATTTTGGCATACTATGATAACGTCCTGACTCCTAAATATAGAATGTCATCATTGGGTATATAAATAAAATATCTGTCTTTTTTTCTGTTTTTTGGCCAGATATCTTTAAAAAAAAAAAAAACATAAGTGTACTTTTGACCCCAATATAAAAGACTAAAAAAGAAGATGCAAGTGTACTTGATGTGGCTTGTAGGGGTGCTTTTGTATATATATGCAGGTATGTAAAGAAGTTTGTTTACATGTGTTTCCTATATGGCTGCTTCAAAGATTTGAATCTGGTTTCGTCCAGTGTGGAATACTTTTCAGGATTTTATGGAGGCTCGAGTCTGAGACCATCTTGTTAACTTTCTTGTATCCAAGACCATAGACAGGTGAATCGTCTGTTTCTATCTGATCCTTGCAAAACTCCACCAGTTTCTTCTCGTAATCAGATTTAGCACCTTTCTTTGATGCACTAGCAGCTGGAGTGTGGGACGAAGACGAAGAAGCTGCAGAAGTGGTGGAGTAGGTCTGTGACTCCAACCACATATGGCCTAGCACTTGGCATATTCCTTCTTCTAACTCTAACTTAAGATTCCTATAACCTGTGATCATTTCCCAAAAACAAAATAAAAAATACTTAAATTTGAGAGGTTTCTCAATGTCTCTTGGCGAATAAAAAGTAGATTCTTGACCACTAAGTACCGTTGAGTCTTAGCCAAGCATGCATCATCTCATGAGCCAAGATATATCCAGTTAGTAACCTGTGTATGAAGAGAAATATGATTTTATAGTCTATACGTGCTAGAGTACTTTTAGAAGTATGAGATGAGCCTTAAGAAAGAGATCATAGTACCTAGGAAGTCCATAAAGGATAAGAATTGCAGTGACCTCACATCCACCAATAACCCTTTGTGGTTCTGTAACCATGCCTACTAGCTCCTTGTTCGGCCCCATGATTGGCCTTTTTAAGACCTGCATATGTGGTGCAGAACGCAGAGTTAAAGTCATAAATCCAATCTAGTTTTAGTCTGAAGTAGAGTGTTACCCAATATAAGCTCTTACACTATCAACGAACTGCTCTTCAGACAGACAAATACCTCTGGTTACAACCCCATGCTGATTGTCCTGCTTGTTTTGAAACTCACAAAACATATGAGCGAAAGAGAGATAGAGAGAGATAAAGATGTTTCAGTTTAGGAGATGTACTCACAATCTTTTCTTGCGCCTCAGCTTTATTTAGCGCTTCTTTCTCCACCAAAAGAAGAGGAAACTCTTTCTCAACCTTCATATTTAAGCTTTCGAAGAACTCACGGATTTCAAAGTGCAAAGGTTGGCATTCATAAGTATCCATAACCGCGCATTCCATACATTTTACGCATAGCCAACGATTGTCAGCAAGCATTACATACTTCGTCCCCCAGGGCTGCCAAAGAAAGAAGAAAAAAAACATGAGAAAGCTTTACTGTTATCTTTCTTCTTCCGAAATGGCGGTTGATTCTTTATCTCATTCTCATCAGCCAAACTTCATTTTGTTAAGTTAAATTAAGCCCACCTCTAATCTCTCACAACTGCAACACTTGGGAGTTCCATCAACTTCATGAGAAGGGCAGTATTTTTCCTTCCAGAACGAATGTTCATTATACTTTATACCTTCCACGGATGAAGGAATCTGAATACAGTTACATTAACATCCATCATCGCCAGGAAAAGTACAACAGATAATCCAAAGTCGTATACTGTTGTTATAAGATACTAATTTTTTAACTTTCCAACTCATAAACCACAATGATAAGTTACCTTCTTTTTGCAGACATAGCAATTTGGGTGACGACGCTCCTTGTAGCAGGTTATATGACACCTCCCTTTTGTGTTTGAAAACTAAAAAGAAGTACTCAGGAATTAGATGTTGCATCAGAAATTGTAATGAGCAACTAAATTAGTACTATACGGTTTCAAACCTCGTGCATAGGGATTGGATTGTCGCAATAAAGACAACAAAAACATTCAGGATGACAATTAACACCCAAGGCATTAACAGATCTTTTTCCATATTCAATCGCAGAATTGCAACCATCACAAATGCTACAAGTGAAACAATCTTAACCATGTCAGGACATTTCTGACTTGTTATAAAGCATGCAAGGAAACCGCCAAATCAACAGGCAAATGCAAATGCTTACCTATGAGGACGGTTCACGTTAAGATCTATTTGGCCCTTACCCTTGCAACTCTCCTGCGTATCTTCGTTCAGCGGAGGTATTGGGGTAATGTTTTTATTTTCTTGAGGAGGCTCCACCATGTATAGACTCTGCTGAAGAATTAGAGCATGTTGTTCATCATTCTCCACAAGAGCATCTTCAAATTGCTTTCTTTTGCCTTTCTCCTTCAAACTCTCTTCAACAATCTTAGAAAGCAGCTGATCTTCTTCGTCAACCAAAGATTTATCAAGCTCGGTTTCTTCCTTGTACTGCAAACCACGCGCTACCTGATGATCCTGCTCTCGCTGACGACGACGACGACGACCAGAAGTTTCTTGCGGGTTATAGCCATCTTGAATGGCCCATTCAATTTGATCAGCTTCTGATTTTCTCTGACGTAAGATGACATCTTCATACAGTGAAATATCTGTAACAATAGTGGTTTCTGCTTCAAAACGATCCTGCAAGTTCAGCTAGTTAAGCAATCTCCATATCAAAGGAAGGAACCAAGAAAGATAGCCAAATGAACTAAATTACCTCAGAGGGATCATGTTTAGTGGAAGGTTTAAAGCAGGACAGACACCACCACATCCTCTGAAACTAACTTCTTCACCGATCTTCCCAACCTTTATATCATAAACAAAGAAATATATAACGCAAAGTGATAAAGATAACAACAAAAATACACTGGGTTTTGTAAATTGGTAACTATCTCGGTGTATAACGGGATTATAAATAAAAAAACACACTGGGTTTTGTAAAATTCCCCAAATTTGAGGGTGACCTGTGGTGAAATTCGCTATGAGAAATAAAATTCGAAACTTTGCAATGGGAATTATGTAAATTTCTCCACTTTCGTAACAAACGACGCGGAGAGATATAAAGGATCAAGTGAAATTAGTACTGACCAAAATCCGTGGTGTGAATGAATACGCTCAAAAGGTTTGAAGGCCATGGCATTTTTTTTGGGGTTTCTTTGCTGCACAAAACTCTTTCCTTATTTTTATTCAGTTGCGAGACTTCAGACTTGTCCAGAATTTACCCAACCAATTGTAGAAAGATTGAGAAGAAAAAAAGACTAACCAACCGCGTAGGCACATGGAGAAGAAAGAAACACACACAAAAAAATAATAATAATAATAATAATAAAAAAAAAAAAAAAAAAAAAAAAGACAAACACTTGTGGTCCAGCTGGTTCTGCCACGCGGCGCAAGCACGTTTCTCAGTGGGTATAAACAAAATGGGCCTAGGCCCATACCCATTATCAATTGTGTGTCGACGACCTTGACGTATGGCTCTCTTGATTAAAGTATTAAACCCACATTTACACCTCCACGTGTATCAAACATTTCCTAATTTATAAAAATTGAAACAATTAACCTGCGCTGTACCAACTACATACATACACAAAGTCGTATTCGCACAGTGACTAATTCAATCTTCAAAACTCAAACTCAAAAGGACAGTTTACTTTTTCAGCAGGCCACGACATATAAAGCCTCAGTCAGACGTACTTGAGGATCGTCGACTAATAAACAAAAACTGATGATCAAAGATATTCAAAACGCAAACAGAGTCGAGAAGAGTGCAAACGACGTACCTTTTCAATCTCCAGGAGATTACGTTAGATTCATAAGTCCCGATGTTTACAGATCCAACAGACAGAAGTATCTCAGAAGCTACACGTTCAAAAGCTACGGGGACGCACAATTCTTGTCGGCCAAGAAACAGAGGAAGTGGTTCAAGAACAAGAAGGCGATGAACATGAAGATGAAGAAGACCAGTGAGTCTCTTGGAAACTCGCTCAAGTCTTGTCTCAGGCTCTTGCTCTCTTGCTTCCATGTCTGATTCGTGTATTTATGTTTACGATCATTTCCTTTTTCTTCTAATCGCAATTTCAACCTCCATCTTTACTATGTTTTCTTTGGAATAATTTCGAACTCCTTGTATAAGTGTATAACCATATCCGAATACAAATCTCACGTTCATATTTTGCATTCGATCAAATGTTTATTTTCTCTTTTTTGATTGCATTGACTTTTGAGAATTGACAGAAGAGATGTAGCTGTTCTGTTTTCGTTGCCGTGAAAAACAGTAAAATGTGTTTATGAGTCCAACGAGAAAGCTATGAATATTTGTTTATCATAATTTTAGTTAATTTTGTTAGCCGGCACAGTCGAATTCTTAGAAACGTTCTTTAAAAATATGAGTCTTTAGTTTATATTATTACAATGTATTTTAAATGTCAGAGAGTTGACTCGTGTCTATCATACATACATACATACATTGCCATTGAATATTACGAATAAACAGAGATTAATATTCTAATCAGTTTTTTTATACCAAGATTATAAAAATTCAAGTAAAAAGGACAGAAAGAGACGTGTACAGATTAGGTTGGTCCGTCGCGATCAATGAGTAAATAAATCGTAGTGACAGTGATACTTTAGGGTATTGAGTATATATTGTTAGGAAACTATGTATGAAATGAAACTAACTATAACGATATTATGTGCAACAAGCCAACAACTCAAAGCAAAGTAAATGAACCATAAATTACACGTCATTTTTTTCCTTTTAAAGTGTTACATAACAAAACTAGAGATCGAACTATTCAATCATCAAGCACAAAGTCTCTCTGTGGAATCTCTCTCTCCCTGTTTTCTTGGTCCCCAACGTCGGCCTCACACCGGTTGTCAGAAATTTCTTCCCTGGATGACAAAGAAAAAAAGGAAACCTTTTAGGGGAACCGTTCCTGGCTCATCTAAGTTTGCCACCGTCTACGCTCGCGCTTCATCTTCCCTCTCCGGTAGGCTGCGAGTAGGTAACTCTTCTGACGGGGGCATCGATGGCGGTGGACACTCTAAGGGATCTGTTATGATATCCTGCGCGGAATCCCCCGTCCCACACCCTCCCTTCGGCTTAGATCTGAAATCGCGAGCTACCTTGGAAACTGCCCCAAACCCAGATCCAAGCCCAGCGGCAAATCCTCTGCCTGCCTCCACTGTTGAAACTCCCGTCTCCGGTGTTGAGTCAACAGTAACCCTAGACCATGAGTCGCCTTCTATAAATAATGCCCAATTGACGGTCCCTGCGACTGTCTTGGCCATTCCGGGTCAGCAAAACCCTCCTGTCACCACCGATACAGCTACAAAGACTCATCCTAAACTTGCTACTGCGGTTTCTGAGCTCTGGATTGATCGGGTGAAGGGATCTTCAAAACGTCTCTCCAAGACAGACGATGGCTTCACTCTCCCGTCTGGAGAATTATGTGTTAGCATCCCTAACGAAGTCATCGAGAGGAACAGACGCACTTGGGACTTCTTCATTCTTGGTCAGTTCTATTCTGATCCACCCTCTCAAGGGACCATCCACAACATTGCAAATGGTATCTGGAGCAGAAATTACAGAGACATCACTATCTCGAAGTTGGAAGGAAACGCCTACCTGTTTAGGATTCCTAACTCCCACACCCGACATCGAGTTCTCACCCAAAGATTGTGGCAGATCGAGGGTCAAACCATGTTCGTTGCTAAGTGGGAACCAGGGTTCACCCCTGAGAAACCCGAACTATCCTCTGCCCCAATTTGGATTGAATTGAGGGATGTGCAGCTGCAGTTCTTCCATGAGGAAGGTCTGCAACGCATTGCCAGCCTCGTGGGAGATCCTAAGAGTCTCCATCCCGCAACAGCAAACAAAACCAACCTGGACGTGGCTAAGGTGCTCACTGTCATTGATCCGAGGAAACCGCTACCGGAAGCTATAAACGTGTAGTTTGAATCTGGCCAAATCAGTAGGATACTGGTCTCTAGCCCTTGGATGCGGCCGGTGTGTACTCATTGCAAAGAAATTGGACACAGCATCAAACGCTGCAGGTTAGCGCCCATCACATGTATATCCTGCTCCTCTTCATCCCACACCATTGCAGCTTGCCCGAAAGCCAAATCTGCACCTTCGAAGCAGCGACGAAAACAGCGAAGGAAGAGATCAAAGACTCCCGCCTCTCGTATTGAGATAGAACAGAGTGGCATAGAACAGTGCTGGCAGATAAAACCAGCTCCGACAGAGCCTAGCATACAATCACGTGCTTGCATTGTCAACACCGTCATGCGTCAAACAAAAGATCTGGTAGTGGGGTCTAATGGGCCTCATGCTCAGAGTTTGGTTGCGGGGACATCTTACAAGCCCATTATTGCCAGTTCATCTGCCGCGACTCAACCTGTTCCATCAGAGGTTGCGGTATCTGTGGACTCTTCTGACATCCCTTCATCGGACTCGGAGGAGGAAAAGATTATCAAAGTGCTTTCTAAGCGGAAGTAGAAACTCCTAAGGGGCAAGGGCCTCAATCTCTCTCTTTAAATATGTGTACAAAGGAAAGTTTTTTGTTGGAATGTCCGGGGATTTAATATAGCATCTCACCGGAGCAGATTTAAGAAGTGGTATAGGGCAAATAAGCCTCTTTTTGGTGGTCTAATAGAGACACACGTCAAGCAGCCAAAGGAAACGAAGTTTATTTTGAAGCTTCTTCCTGGCTGGTCTCTGGATTCTAATTATGCCTTCTCTGAGTTAGCGAAGATTTGGGTTGTCTGGGATCGTGCGGTCCAGGTTGTGATTGTTGCCAAATCCTTGCAAATGATTACGTGCGAGGTTCTTCTACCGGGTTCATGTAGATGGATTGTCGTCCGAATTGTCTACGCGGCGAATGAAAAGGACAAACGGAACGAGCTATGGACTGAGATTGTTGATTTGGGTGATTCTCAGGTTGTTGGTGATCGACCTTGGCTTGTGCTCGGAGACTTTAACCAAACGTTTCATCCTCAGGAGCACTCCCAGCTGACATCTCTAAATGTTGATCGCAGAACAAGAAACCTCCGAACCTATTTGCTTTCTGCAGAGTTGTCGGACCTGGTGTACAAAGGGAACAAGTTTACCTGGTGGAATAAAAGCAAAACTAGGCCAGTGGCAGAGAAGTATGACCGTATTCTGGTCAACGAAAGTTGGTGTATAGAGTTTCCATCCTCATTGGGGATTTTTGGTGAACCTGATTTTTCTGATCATGCCTCTTGCGCAGTGGTACTGGAAAAGGACAAGATAAAGGAGAAAAGACCCTTTAAGTTCTTCAACTTCCTCGTCCAGAATCCAGATTTCCTAAATTTGGTTAGTGATAGTTGGTATTCGCTTAATGTTGTTGGCTCTGCCATGTACAGAGTTTCCAAGAAGCTGAAAGCCCTCAAAAAGCCGATCAAGGAGTTTAGTAGACTTAACTATTCCGGAATAGAGAAGCGCACTAAGGAGGCTCATGAACTGCTTTTGAGCTACCAAAACCTCACTCTAGCCGACCCCTCCATTACAAACGCTGAACTAGAATTGGAAGCACATCGTAAGTGGAGCCTTTTTTCCACTGCTGAGGAGAGCTTTCTCCTACAAAAATCTAGAGTGCTATGGTTCGCAGAAGGTGATGGCAACTCAGCCTATTTCCACAGAATGGCAGAATCCAGGAAAGCTATAAACACGATTGATACTCTGTACAACGATCAAGGAGTGAAGATTGAAACGCAAAAGGGATCATTGACCATTGTGTGAAGTACTATGAGCAACTTCTTGGAGCTGAGCTAGGTCCTTGCCTACTCGAACAGGAAGACATGAACCTGTTGTTGTCGTATCGCTTCTCTCCTCTCCAAATCAAAGACTTAGAACGTCTTTTCACAAAGGAGGAAGTCAAGGAAGCATTTTTCTCCCTGCCAAGGAATAAATCGTGCGGACCTGATGGCTACTCTGCAGAGTTTTTAAAAACCTCGTGGAGCATCATTGGTGCTGAAGTCACTGATGCCATTGAAGAGTTCTTTAGCTCAGGAAGACTGTTAAAGCAATGGAATGCGACTACTGTTGTCCTCATCCCGAAGACCTTGAATGCCTCAACAACCGCTGACTTTAGACCTATCTCGTGTCTAAACACACTTTATAAGGTCATAGCAAAATTACTTACGGGAAGACTTCAAAAGCTGCTTACCTTTGTCATATCTCCGGAGCAGTATGCTTTTCTTCAGGGTAGGTCACTTGCTGAAAATGTCCTTCTAGCAACGGAGATGGTCCACAGATACAACTGGAGAAACATATCTCCCAGGGGAATGCTCAAGGTCGACCTGCGCAAAGCATTTGACACTGTACGTTGGGATTTTGTAATAGCTGCCTTGCGCGCCCTCGCTATCCCCAAAAAGTTTATAAACTGGATTCATCAGTGCATATCCACAGCAACTTTCTCAGTCGCAGTAAATGGCTGCAGCGGGGGTTTCTTTAAGAGCTCCCAAGGTATTAGACAGGGAGACCCTCTTTCACCGTACCTGTTCGTTCTTGCAATGGAGGTCTTCTCAAAGTTACTTCAATCTAGATTTGACAATGGTTATGTTCACTATCATCCCAAAGCTATTGATCTTACCATCTCCCATCTCATGTTCGCCGATGACGTTATGATCTTCTTCGATGGTGGTTGCTCCTCCCTACATGGCATTTGTGAAACTTTAGACGACTTTGCTTCTTGGTCGGGGTTGAGAGTCAATAAGGATAAAAGTCAGCTATTTCTTGCGGGACAAGACCAAATAGAAGCATCTGTTGCTACCTCCTATGGCTTCCCGCTAGGCTCCTTACCAATCCGATACCTTGGACTCCCTCTAATGTGTAGAAATCTTCGCATAGCGCAATACGAGCCTCTGCTTAACAAGATCTCTAGAAGATTCCAATCCTGGTCCATCAAAGCCCTGTCCTTTGCGGGTCGGGTCCAGTTGATCTCCTCTGTCATATTTGGTTCCATTAATTTATGGATGTCCACTTTTATCCTCCCAAAAGGTTGCATCAAGAGAATAGAGCGCCTTTGCCAGAATTTCCTTTGGTCCGGAAATATTGATGAAGGCAAAGCTGCGCAGGTGGCTTGGGTATCATTATGCTTGCCTAAGGATGAAGGCGGTCTTGGTTTTAGGAGCCTCACAGATTGGAATAAGACCCTTCTGCTCAGGCTCATCTGGAGGTTGTTTGAGAATAATGGATCGATCTGGGCAGCTTGGCACCATCACCACCATATAAAAAATAGCTCCTTCTGGGAAATCTCCATTAAAGCTTCTGACACTTATTCCTGGAAGACGCTGCTAGGGCTAAGGCCTCTCGCGGAACATTTCATCAAAGCACAAGTAGGTAACGGCTTAAAAGCTTCCTATTGGTTTGACAACTGGACTTCCCTTGGTCCCTTGTTGAAGAAACTTGGTAATTTTGGCCCTCGACACTTGCGAATCCCGCTAGATGCACGAGTTGCAGACGGATACAGAGATGGTGACTGGATAATCCCCTTATCTAGATCAGCAGCGGCTACTGCTATTCATGACCATATATCCTCCCTCCCTGCCCCGTCCCTTGATTCTCCAAATGACTTTTTTGTTTGGTCTGTTAATGATGTGGTTTGCCAGGGTTTTTCTTCAGCAATGACTTGGGAAGCACTCAGGCCTAAGGTATCGCCGAAGGACTGGGCCCCCTCTGTGTGGTTTAAGGGTGCAATACCTCGGTTTGCTTTCCAAATGTGGATTGCCATACTTGACAGACTACCCACCCGTCAACGCCTCGCAGCATGGGGACAGTTGAGATTGTCTGAGTGTTGTCTATGTACGATCTAGACGGAGTCAAGGGATCACTTAATGCTCGCGTGTGAGTTCTCAGCCCAATTTTGGAGGATGATCTTCAGCAGACTGTGCCCCCGTCAACGGCTATTTTGTTCATGGAACGAACTCCTCTCCTGGACCAGACAATCTTCAAACTCCGTCCCTGCTCTGTTACGCAAAGTGGTCGCACAGGCAGCTATCTATAACATTTGGAGGCAAAGGAACAACCTTCTCCATAACTTTTGCAGGCTCGCCCCGTCCATCATCTTCAAGATACTCGACAGGGAGGTACGCAACATCATCACAACAAGAAGACTAAGGAAGCATTGGCGAAACCTAATGCTTCTTTGGATCCGTTAACAACCCTAAGCTGCTGTTGTATAGGTATTACCTTTTGTAAAACCTTTATTCATTACTAATAATATTTACATGTTAAAAAAAAAAAAAAAAAAAAAAAAAAAAAAAAAAAAAAACTAGAGATCGAACTTCGGAAGACCAATCTCCAGTACCAAAAAAGAAAAGAAAAAAACTCAACTTAAGAGTAATATATCTAATTATAAAATATGTAGTCCACACGATTCTAAGATATTAGGACTTGACCCCCCAAATCATATCTCCACCACACAAACCTTAAATAAACGAGTCAATAAACACTTTCAACAAATTTTGTTCGAACCTTTGAGGGTATATATATGTATTGTCGTTATCATAAGAAGATTAATATTACAAAAAGGTTTGACCATTAAAGTTAAGAATCACATAATTTATCTCTGAACTATTGGTGTTGCCGAATCAAATCACCCGATCATAATGAATAATATTGCATACAAAAGATAAAAGTAAAAATCATATCGTATCTCATATTTCTCGAGCACTAGATTCTCTAACATGTACATATGTATATCCCATTATATTTTCTTTTTCTGATCAGCGTACGTTCCGTTAAGGTTTAGTACTACACAAGTATTGAGGTATATGGGTTCAGTAAATGGGCTTAATATTGAAATTGGGCCCGAATTTTGAATACTGGATGAGTTTGTTTCCAAAGTCCCACATCGGTAACTCTGGATTCGCTCGCTCTCACAACAGGGATATAAAAGCAGTACGGGAGCAATCGTTCAAATCATACCTTTCTCGGCCTTTTGGCTAAGATCAAGTGTAGTATCTGTTCTTATCAGTTTAATATCTGATATGTGGGTCATCGACTCACACGATATTAACTCTATTTTTTAAGGGGGGAGATTCCGCCACGTCAGCTTGCTGATTGGGCTCTCACGTGTCGCCTTCGTCTTGCACTACTGCGAAGGCCTGGCACACCTCACCAAACACGAGTTCAATATTTTTCAAGTCAAACTGATTTATCTTATGTTCTTAACCAACGTTAACCAGTAAGTAAATTACCAAACACAACCGAAAGTGTTCTGTCTGAAATAACCAGTTATTATTGAATTCTGTCAATGGATTATAAAAAAGACCCAAAAAACCTAGCAGCAAAGGCCCAACCACCAAAGGCCGCTCTTCTGACCTTAAAAACTTTCATTTTGTTTTTCTCCGGATCAGTCCACAAAATGTACCTTGTATATCAATCCGTTTTAAGAAGAGATTGCATCCCTTTCTTGAATATAAAAGCTAAGATAACATATCTGGGATAATGTGAATATATGTCCGACGTTATTCAGAATTCGAGGCGATTAGTGATAAGCTCCAAAAACAAGGTATATGTTAGTTTACCATTACCAATGCTCTCTTTTGTTTTTTACCATAGAACACTCCTACTCTCATAAACTCACCAAACATAACAATCACAAATATTCATATACATGCAACCCAATATACTAATAAAAATAATAGATTTCAAAAGTAATATCGGATCGGATACGTAACGTTGTGTGTGTGTCTGTGTTTTTATTTTCTTTCTATAACGACTAGTTGGAAACATGACGACAATATAGAGAGAAGACCTGGATTGTCCCACAACCTTTTTTTCTGCATTGATCTTCGGAGGAACACACAAGAATTTTAAAAAAAAAAATAATAAGAAAAAAAAAAAACCTTTCATGCTTTCACATTTTAAATTTTATAATGACACTTTAATTTTTCTTGTGTGGATTCTTTGACAAACGGAAGTCCACTTCTCACACACAAACAAATTCCGGACATCGCATTTGTCAATTTTTCTCATATCTCTCTCTCCAAAAAAAACACGAGAGAGAGAGAGACGTAGACACAAAGTCACAAGAACCCAAAAGCTTGAATCATCTTTCCAAAAATTTGATGTTTTCTTTTTTACTTTCATTTCTTTTGAGGTCAGTTATTTTTCACTATTCTGTCCTCTTCCATCATATTTATCTGTTGAGCGAGTTACATTTGGAATTTTATCACACTTTATTCTTCTTACTTTTGCCTTTGCTGCCCCATTTTTTTTACAAATCCTTTTTTGATACTGTGTTTGGAAGCATTCGACGATATGTCCTTGGTTTCGGGTGGATTTTATTTAATGTTATAGCGGTGACTTTTGTTTTTGTTTTGGCTTTTCAGAAACGAGAAAATGGGTTCACGGGTTTATTATTGCATAGTGCATACTAGTATTATGTGTTCGGTGAATATATTGTCTCAGTGTAGTGTACGTACCATCTAACCATCACCTCCTCTGTTATGGCTGCTGCGTGGTAAATTTTTTTTTTAACCTACTCATCCAAAATTTAGTGGAAAATAATATGTGATTCAATAGAAATTTGGTAAGAGAATAATTTAAATTAAGATAGGAATATATTATCGTGCTTAGGGGCCATGTGAATGTGATTCAAGAACTGTGGAGGAGTTAGAGGGACGGTCAACAACTCTGACTTGCTTGCCAACAAGGAAGAATCTATCAACCCCCATCAAAATTATTTAGTTATGTCTCCTTATTATCATCTATATATCTTTAGTTGTTAAAATTAATAACTCATGAATGTATTTTTTTTTAACTAACGCATGAAAGTATTGAATCAACCATCAGCTAATCTATTAAAATAAGGTTGTATCAAGAAACAGAAATGGGGTAAATATTATTTTAATACACATGAACATGTAATATATAGTTAAGATAAATTAATTTATAAAACTAGTTTGGTCACCATCCATAAGCACCACAGTAACTTTTATTTTCAAGGCAAAAAAAACACTCTTGTCTATTTCTGATTTAGACCATCTTATGTAGAAAGCTCTCTCTCTCTCTCTCTCTCTCTCTTTATTTTGGCCGATTTGGTTGAGAATTAGACGACTCGTGGGGTCGTGTACACACACATTGGTGACTAGTCTTTTGACACGAGTCGCCTCTCTTCTTTCTCACAACCATTGTTTCCATGAAACATGAAGCTAAAGCTAAAACTTTTCTTCTTCAATTGAAAACCCACCACGCTTCTTTTGTCCATTTTTAATGTTTATACTAAAAAGTTTCCTCCTTTATTACTATTGCTAAAAAAGAGATAGAGAAGATTCGCAAAGTTAAGAGTTTCCATTGGCCTCTTTCTCTCACAGTCACAGGTGAAGAAGAAGAAGATTCACTTGCCTTTTCTTCAAAAAGTCCCCAACTTTTCCCTTTAAAGTAGAAGCTTTTATTATGGGTTTCTAGCCGAACCTCTGCTACGATCTCTTGAAGCATTTACATTAACTCTTTTGGTTAAGGAGAAAAAGTCAGCTCCTTTTGTGATAGTTCTGAGACATATCGCATATATGGGATTTGGGGTAGGTGGTGGAGGTGGTAGAATGTTGGATTTGAGGATGGTCCAACATCACAAGCGTTCAAAGAGGTAAGCTGTCTACTCTCTATAGTTCGTTATTGTAACAACTACTTTTATTTGTTTTTGCCTTGTAATTTTTGTAGATTTCTCTAAATGTGTCACTGTTTGCTATTAATGGAATCCTTTGCTTGGTTGGGTTAAGGCAGAAACTGGGGATTTGAAAGAGTTATATGATTGCAAATTATCAATCAGATCTTCTCTTGTTCGTTGTTAAAAAAACGTTTAGATAATGCAAGTGTAGTTGGTGAAGATTTTAACGTTTTAAATTTTGTCTGATACAATTTGGATTTATAAGATTGATTCTTTGGCAAATGCTCTTTTTGCACAGTGCCAGCTTTCCAGAAAAGAAAAGAGGTGAGGGAGATCATAAAACCTCAAATGGTTCTCATGAAGCCTCTCAACGAATCAAGCTGGTGAGTAGGATCATCTCTTTTTTGCTTTTTTTACTTGTTAAAGTTGAGATAAAGTGTATTGGTATTTGTTAAAGAACAGCCTAAGACGCTGAGACATCATTCTTGCTCTTCTTGGATTTATCTTTATGTTTCTTTGACTAATAAGTATCTTTTTTTTTCCCCCAAGCTGCTTTTTTCTTTTGCATCTTTTTTGTGAAAAAAGCCTTTACACATATGTTTCGCTAGACTTCTTTGTATCTTTCTTATTTGTCTTTCCCTATATTACTTTTAAATGAATTTCCTTTATTCTGGTATCAAATTTGTGAGAAATTAATCTCTCTTATAAGTGGAAAGTGAGTCCAAAGCTGTTTCTATTTCTTATTAAACAACCACTTCTGTGAATCGTTTATGGATGTTTGTCTGACTTGGTTTAGGACATGGGTCGTTCAAATGAATCCAAGCGTAGTCAATATCATTCAAACACCGAAACTTCATTGAAGCAAGAGGTAATGTTTACGTTTTTCTTTTCTACTTACTTGGTCCTTTTGTTCGGTTGGTTAGTTTCAGTTACCTTATTATTCCTATGATTGGAATCACAGATTAGTCAGCTGGAGACTAGATTACAAGATCAGTTTATGGTTCGTTGTGCCTTAGAGAAGGCGTTAGGTTATCGAACAGCCTCTTCTTACATATTGAGTGAAACAAATGACATTCCCATGCCTAAGGTCAGTAGTTACTTACACTTCCCAAAACTAAATATTCTTTTCTAGAAATGAGCTTTGTGCATTATAAAGATGCGTTCTTGGTTTTTCTTTTCTCTTCAGCCAGCTACTGATTTAATCAAAGACATTGCTGTTCTGGAGATGGAGGTCATACATTTGGAACAGTATCTTCTTTCATTGTATAGAAAAGCCTTTGAACAGCAAATCACTTCTGTATCACCAAATTCAGAGAACAAGAAGCCAAAATCTCCTCCTGTAACAACCCCTAGAAGGCGTCTAGACTTTTGTGAAGATGATGATACCCCCTCAAATACAGAGCAGCCTACTAATGCTCTGCTTGGTGATAGTCAAGATCAATCACAGAAAACAAAGATTCCTGCGGCTGACCGAGACCAGGTAGACTCCAGTTTTCGCCGTAGTCACTCCCAACGTTCGGCATTTGAGAGTAGAAAAGCTTCTCCAGAAGATTCTTGGGGTAAAACCATCCGCTCTTGTCACTCCCAACCGTTGTATGTGCAGAATGGAGAAAATCTAATCAGTCTAGCTGAACATCTTGGCACCCGAATCTCGGATCATGTTCCAGAGACACCCAACAAGTTATCTGAAGGAATGGTCAAGTGTATGTCAGAAATATATTGCAAGCTTGCAGAGCCGCCATCTGTACTACATCGTGGGCTTTCATCTCCAAACTCGTCTTTATCATCGAGTGCATTTTCGCCTTCTGACCAATATGATACATCGAGCCCTGGATTCGGAAACATTTCCTCTTTTGATGTTCGGTTAGATAACTCTTTCCATGTAGAAGGAGAAAAGGACTTCAGTGGACCTTACAGCAGCATTGTTGAAGTGCTTTGCATTTACAGAGACGCCAAAAAGGCCAGTGAGGTTGAAGATCTTCTGCAAGACTTCAAGTGAGTCACTTTGAGATTTGCTTAGAGACTAAAGCTGGTCCTTTGAGACATTTAAGTTGTTACATATAGGCTAGAATTTGATTGGATGTGAATTGGGATCTATTGATGCATAATCTTGAAAATGTTTAAACTTTTGCAGATCGCTCATCAGTAGATTGGAGGAAGTAGATCCAAGGAAGTTAAAACATGAAGAGAAGCTAGCGTTCTGGATAAATGTGCACAATGCACTTGTGATGCATGTAAAGTCCTATCTTTCAAGAACCAATCTCATTTTCTCAACGTCTAGATATTTGGTTTCTTATCGAAATTACATTCAAATCTCTTTTAGGCCTTTTTAGCTTATGGGATTCCACAGAACAATGTGAAGAGAGTCCTACTGCTACTCAAGGTAACAAACATCTCTTGGAAGGAGAGAATAAACACAGTTGAACTATCATTTTCTAGATTCTGAAATTATCAAGATTTTGCATTTTTCCAGGCTGCATATAACGTTGGTGGACACACAGTTAGTGCTGAAGCGATACAAAGTACGATTCTTGGATGCAAAATGTCTCATCCTGGACAGGTACACCATAGAAATTATGAAACTTTGAAACTATTCTCTTCAAAGCACAAAAGCGTAGAAAGTGAAACATTTCTCCTTTTCATCTCTCTTTTAGTGGCTTAGACTACTGTTTGCTTCGAGGAAGTTCAAAGCAGGAGATGAAAGATTAGCTTACGCAATCGAGCATCCCGAGCCTCTCCTACATTTTGCGCTTACTTCAGGCAGCCACTCCGATCCAGCGGTACTTACCTTTGATATTATGAAACACTTAAAATCCTTTGATGCTATAGAAAAAACTGAAGTCTCTTTGTTTCAAAACAGGTTCGTGTATATACACCGAAAAAAATCCGGCAAGAGCTCGAAACGTCGAAAGAAGAGTACATAAGAATGAACTTAAGCATACGAAAGCAGAGAATCCTATTGCCAAAGCTGGTGGAGACGTTTGCAAAAGACTCCGGTTTATGTCCTGCGGGTTTGACAGAGATGGTTAACCGGAGTATACCGGAGTCTTCAAGAAAGTGTCTAAAGAGATGTCAATCTGGTAGTAAATCACGCAAACCAATTGATTGGATCCCTCACAGCTTTACATATAGATATCTTATTCTTAGAGAAGCTGCCAAATGAAATCATTCCCAGTGTAAATATATGGATAAGATATCGCTGTCTATGAATGCCCACTCCCACTATCTGATTATGATAATGTTGGTTCTGTCTCTCTGATATGGAAGTAGAGCGATGATTGGATCTTGTCTCCTCACAGTTACTTGGCATTTTCAATTATTAATATTGTAATACACATCTTAACATCATCAGTCAGATCATAGCACATTATTCGATTTTTATATAATTCCAAAAACTGAAACTGGCAAAAAAAAAAAAAAAAAACTAAAAAAATTTAACTATTTTTATTAATCCAAGCTTATAAATCAAATTGTGCTTAATAAGGCTTTTGGCCAATTATATTCCCCGGAGGGTTGTAAAAACAAATGGTCAAAATCGTTGACTCTTTAGTACACGTGGCTTGAGCACAGCCGAGCTCTTTAGAGTTTCTCCACACGACTTGTTTATAGACCCCGCACGTGTGGTTTGCAGCACACGCGTCTGACTTGTAATTGTAGAAAGGTTTCTCCTTCACCCAAGTCTCCACCGCAAGAGACGGTGTCACGGCCAAACCCTTTGCCCAGAGCTGGTTCGCGCCGTATTTCCCAGGGTTAAGACTCGCGAACTCACACTTCTTCTGGTTCCTCTGGTAACGAGCCAACCTATTCGCCGCAGCTTCCAGCGTCGGGCTCCAAACTAGAGGCGGAACACCGACCGTGGCTCTCGCCTTGTTGTGCGCATCGGTGAAGTCTTTAGCCGCCGCTGAGATTGCCGGAGGTGGAGGAGTAGTAAGAGGAACGGTTTGTTCTGGTTTCAGTATAGCCGCTCGGGAGACGGCTGTGACGGAGATGGCAAGAAGTGCCACGAGGATGATGTGATGGGTTAAAGCCATTCTTGGTTTATTCGCAACCTGGAAAAGATCAGTATTCAGTTTATTATATAGTCACGAATGTTATATAAAGAAATGTAATTAAAAGTACTATATGTTAAAGAGGAGATAATTAGAGATGTATAATGGAGAAAATATATGGGATTAGTGGAAGGAGACAAGATAATAATAATAATAGGAAGAGAGAGGATCATGGCATGTGAATGGCTTGATTGATCGACTCAAGTTGTCTGTGTTGCATGTGACAGACAGATACCCAACTTTATTTAATTTCTTTGTGTTTTTGTTACTTTCAGGCCCATTAATGCTTATAGGGCCAATCTGGGTCCAGTCCTCTTTGCCTCAATTTTTTTTTTTTTTTTTTGCCAAACTATACACATTTTAATTATTGTTGTTGTTCAACATCTAATCAAAGAATATCCTCCAATCATGGCTTTGATATTTCCATGACTGTTTCGTTTGTAACTTTGTATTATTGTGTTTTTTTTTTTTTTTTATGTGGTGCAGATGCAACCCCCAAAGACAAAATTTAAGAAAAATAAAACAAGATTTTCATTTTTAGTGGTGGCAACAAATAATTTGAAATGTAGTTGTCTTTATAGTTTTTTACTCGGTCGTTTTTGTTGTTGTCACATTGTAGTGTTTTGTGTGTTATGTAGTCCCGGATGCAAAAATATGTGATAAAAAAAAAAATGCAGAAGAGAAGTAAGAATGGACCATAACAACTACATCATCAAATTCAAAGCATATCTTTATCATTAACTAATCCTTATCTTGTTTCTTAGAAAAAAAACAAACAATTCGTTCAGTCTGGTACTCAGTTTTCGGTTTGGATATTTTCCTTTAACCAAAACTAGGTTAAATCGCGACGGACCGATTTGCCGGTTGTTAATTAGAGAGAGATTCACGAACATTGATGAGAAGAGTAACCATTACGCATGAAAGGATTCATATATATATATACATATGAAATTGCATTGTCATTATTAAGATAGGAATCACATCAATGGAATCTATATCATCCTCGATCGTGCCCATTTCTCAATTTTTATGCAATAAAAAAAAAAGGATCTATTTAATTGGATAAATTGTTTTTCTCCAAAAAAAAAAAAGTCAAACATGCCTAATTACAGTTTATACGTCTTGGTCGAATTATTTTTTCCTCAAAATAACTAAAATTTGACCATAGCTAGCTAGTTGCAGCTACTCGGCGATGGTGGTCAAGTTAGCCGTAAATCGCCTCTTCCCTTTGCCACAACCTCTTCCACCACCACCGTTCGTCTTCACTCCGGCGATATTTTTCTTTTGGTAAGTTTTTTCCGAAACCGATGCATCTCCGTCGCCGGAAACCCAACCGACTCCGCCGCTTTTGGTTAAAGCTGAACTAGCTTTAACAGCTAAGGCCGCCATTTCCTCCGCTTTTAACGGATGATTGAGCCACGTCAGAGGTAAGACGAAGTAAAGCTGTCCTGATCGGAGCTCCTCGTTGCCGGCTACAGCTGAAACGGCGTCGTCGAAATCCATTTCGTCTGAGTTACAGACGAAACACGTAGGGTTCTTCTGCAGAATCTGCCAAACTTTGACCGTAGTTGAGAACTCTTGTAAAGTACCGTCCAGCAATATAAGCTTCGCTGAATCGCTCCTTGAAGATTCATGTGAAACGCAAGCTCCCATTTTTTTCACTTAGTATTGGAAAACGTTTGTTAACTCTCTGGATACTTCTTTGTACTCTTGAGTGTAAGTTTATTAGTGTTGTGTGTTGTGATTGTGAATATGAAAGAGACTACCTTGTGACGAGTTTATATATTATACGAAAGAAGAAGAAGACAACATCGAGAATCTAAGTCCACGTTGGATGTGTCGTGTAGTGATAACAACTAAACATAACAGCTCACGCTGGATTATTGTCTTGTCAAAACGGACCCATAGCGTGAAGGGGGTATAACGGGAAATGAGGAGAGAGAACGTGGCGAAGAATGAGAGAGGAAGGAGCATAGGTGGTGAAGGAGGAAGGGACCACGTGGCAGACAGATGCAGGACCGGCAAGCAGACAAGATTGAGTTGGCCGGAGGTTTAGCGTCACCGGTGGGTTAGATCTCACGTGAAGACAATAGGGACTACTCTGACTCTGGCCATGCATGTGTGATTAGATTCTTTTTTTTTTTGGACCCTTTTGGTAGATACAAGAGTCACCTACCTTCATTTTTTTATTATTACTTTTTTTCTTCTCTTCTTCTTCTTGATTTTGCATGAATGTGGCATTTATGAAAACCTCCAACATTATTGAAATCCTATATCTTTTATGTTGAATTTGGACGATATGCGAAAAGCTGTAAAGAATTTAAGTTTGTATTTGTGTTTACGATATTATATTTGCTTACTTTAATGATCTCATTCACATTCAGGTCGATTTAGTTGAAGAGTATCGTCTTTCTTTTTGTGTTAAAGTGGACTTATCACACTTTTAAAATATATCATTTGCTCTATTATTAAAGTTTCTTAAGTATACTTATATAAGTAAAAAATATATTTTTATTTTTTAGTCGACAATTAAATATCTAATTTCCTTACCAGCTTTATACTTTCTGAATATAGAATAGCTCAAATTAAACAATTAATTTACACACCCACTCAGAGAAGAAATATCTTTTCACTTTCTTTCTTTTGTTTGTTTGTTTGCTTCCTTAGGTTTTTGTTGGATTTAAATCACCCACGTCTCCACCTATGTCTAATTTATGAATGCATGTCAATTTTTAACTATTTAAACTTTTGTCCGATATTGAATAGCTTTATATACGTCTAAAACTTGTCCCAAGTTCCTATAACCATTTTGATTTGATAATTAAATAATGGTTCGTCAGTAGGTCTTGTGGATATTAATTTGCCACGGTAATGACGAATGGGCATAAGGCCAACAATAGTTATTCTATGAGGTGAAACTAGGCAATAATACAATTTTGCTTACGATTGACCCATTTCTATCACGAGGCATATGTTTGTTGCTATTTGAAATTATATTTTTTTTGGTGATTCATTTTAAAGTTCTTTGTCACTTGTCTTAATATTCTTTTTAATGAAACTGATCGTTTCTCTTTTAATTAAACTCTTCAAAACAATATACTCTCCCGTAGTGATATATTTTGGATTACGAACATGTGATTAGGTGGCACTAACGTTAACACACGCTTATACACAATCAACTGTTACAAGAATCTATAAAATTTTGGCCGACTGAATGTAAAGATTTGTAGTATACATTGCGATGAAATTGATCTCTCTAATATATATAAAATAGAATTATGTCCCCAGGAAGATAAAAAAATCAAACTAATTATGTATACTACAAATACCATTGGTTTAATTAATTAATCATTTGATACTTAAGAGAGAATCTGTCTGTGATCTGCAGTTGTTATGTGCTGTGTCCCACGCCAACGTAATTGTCTGTGTTCATTCATGTTTCGAGATGTATAAGACAAAACACAGACAAATCTATTTAATACTAATTTATAAGTTAAACACTGTGTTTTGTTTAATAGATTCACACCCCATGCACAATAAATACAGCGTAATGATCAAGATGATTAGACTAAATTATTTTCAAGAAATAAAATCATTATATTTCCATATTCGCCACTGGATGCATATAACTAATTTAAATATACAACAGAAGTGCCATTACATATTTGTTTATTATCGAATGGAGTTCTATATATAAACTGAAATTTTGAATTTGACTATCAACAAGAAAGCCCATCAGGTTAAGGACTGATGATAAGTGATAACATGTTTTAAGGCCCAAACATTATACAATGTAGACTGTATCAACAAACGTACCAGATTTTTTGTTCATGAACATTTTGACTTGGTTCGAATTAGACTGAATTTTGTTACAGATTATATGTACCAATCTACATATGTACAACAAAATCGGTTTGGTTTAAGTTCGTATTCCTAACCAAATTTGTTTGCAACGAACAATTTATGCTATTACAGTTTTTCTCATCATAAACCATAAGGTTACAATTGGTACTGTTTTGACGAGAACGGACATGGATATACAGAAAATTCAAGATCTTACGCATGTGCATTTTTTTATGAAAGAGATAAAGGAAGAAAGC
Organism: Camelina sativa; assembly: GCF_030686135.1. NCBI lineage: Eukaryota > Viridiplantae > Streptophyta > Magnoliopsida > Brassicales > Brassicaceae > Camelina > Camelina sativa. The sequence continues at coordinate 23,376,040 of NC_141897.1, forward strand.
ATCAAATGATGTTGTCATTATCCATCAAACACAATCAACAGAAATATAATAACATGTATCACTCAAGTTGACCATACCACACTCCTTGGATCTTCACATCCTTTGGTACCTTAGCACCCAAGTCAGTATCCGACGGCTGTAGACTCTCGAACACTCCGATCACCTCTCCTGTCTCCGGCTTGCTCTTTGTCACTTTCAAAGTGATCTCTCCCACAGAAGCTGCCGTGTTCTTCACGTTCTCCTTTACAAGCTCCTCCTCGTCTCCCCTGCCTCCAGCTGGCAATGCCACTGCGTTGTCATATCCTGTGGATCCACCACGACCCTTTGGGTCCAAGAAAGAAGAGCCACGGTACGATGGAACCAAGAATTTTCCGGTGAAGTTGTCTGGTTTGCCTGAGGCGTCAAGCTGTTTTACTGTGAAGAGGAATGGCACACGCTCGCCTCCTGGAAGCTGAACAGTGACTGCGGCGTAGTCGATTCCATCTTCTTCCTTGAAGTTGACGCTTCCGTCTGAAGCAACCTGCTCAAAACAAATTAATCAAATCACAAACCGTAACCCTAATCACAAACAGTTTCTTGCAGTAGAAGCGAAATCCAACCTCGAAGGGTCCTTCGATCTCGTCAAGGGTGTAGGTGAGACGGGTCATGAGCTTGGTGTTCTGGAACTCAGGAGGAGCGTTCTTGCTTACACTCTCTGCCTTGACAGTGAATGAAGTAGGCTCGAAGCAGAACTTCTTGCCAGCGTACTTTCCGGGCTTGATTGAGAATGTCTCAGAGCCACCGTCAATAGTTGGGCACTGGTTAGCTGTTCCAGTTCCTTTGACTTCCATGTATGTCTTGCTCTGAATCTCATCGTAGGTCAGTCTCTTCGGAGCTCCCTCTGCACTAGCTCCCTTTCATTACACGAGAAACAAACCACTTTAATTCAACTGATCCATCCAACAAGACTGAATCGAAGATTACAAGAACTGGAATATATTACGCTAATCCTAATACGTTATTGGTTTAGGTGGTTCCGCTATGTTTTCAGTTCAATACAAACCAATGTATTTGTATCGCATGTGAGATGACTTCGAATAATGCAAAATTGCAAATCAGAATTATGCTATCACATATAAAAGCAAAAAAATAAAAACTCTTGTTCTCTGTTTCTTGATTAATCTATAGTTCATAATAATGATCTTTATCGAAGACGAAACTGTGAGAGAGTAGATGTGTAGGCGATTAAAGAAAGTTACCGAGACAACGAGAGCAGAGGTGGCAAGAGCGAATCCGGCGATTTTGACAGCGTCGGAGCATTTTCCGGCGAAGTCCTTGAAGTCAGATTGGAAGGAGCAAGTGAGGCGAGCAGAAGAAGTTTCTAGCCCGAAAGACTTGCCGACGGTCTGAGTCGACCGGAGGTGAGCACTGCCGCGAGAAGGAGCGGTGGAGATCTTCGCCGACTGGAGGAACGTGGCGGCGGATTGGAGAGAGGCAGCCATGGCCACAAAGTGTCTCAGATGGTTTCGAGTTTTTTGTGTGTGTGTGTGTGTGTGTGATCCAAAGCTGAGAGAGCCAAGTAAAGACTAAAGAGTAATAATCAAAACGCTTAGATAAGATTGGGATAAGGCGAGGATTTTGATTGGTTTGTTTCGTGAGAATCGGAATGTCTGGTTTTATTTGTTGCCACGTGTCGGAATCTGAAGTGGAGATATGGATACTGTCTCAGTCAGGGATGCTGACATGTAATATAACATAATGGTTGTGAAAAATAAAAAAATGGCCCATGCAGGTTTCGAACCTGCGACCTTCGCGTTATTAGCACGACGCTCTAACCAACTGAGCTAATGGGCCATTGATGCACATTCACTCGAGTACTTTAATTTTTCTCGAACATGTTTTACTTTTGAAGGCTTTCAAAGGAGGGGTACATGTGATTTAAATGGCTCAGCCCACTAGTTTTTTTGTGTCCACAGTCCACGCCAGTTGATCTTCAACATATTATACAGTTGACGTTTGGTCCTCAATACTCATAGGCTAATATTTAACTATTTAAGGATCCTTCGATTAGAGTCTGAATCAGAATTATGAGAATCCAAGCTTCAGGAATGCAGAGTGTCATCCTAATATCAACATTGGTCACAGTCTGCTTTCAACATTGGTTTATTATTAAGAACCAAGTTATCATAGCATAAACCAGAACCAGACTTGGTTATAAATAATTCTAGTGGGTTGGGTTCACAAGTTTTAGTGCTGTTGATGCATATAGTCGTGTGTTTCTTCATTAATGTTACAATGTCATATTGGTCAATACGAGAATAATTACAGTTGTTAACAAGTTTTAGTGCTGTTGATACGTATTATTCGTGTGTTTCTTAATCTTTGTTACATTGTCATATGAGAAGTACTGGTCCATTAGTTCTGATTTGGTCCTGACTGGTTAACTTTAAAGTAGATGTATTCTTCCTTAGCGTCGTCGTCTTCAAAGTAGAATCGGAATTACTACTGAAAACGAATATATAAACTTGAAAAATAAAAAGAAGAGAGAGAGAGAGAGAGAGAGAGACAAGGCACTCAGAATGAGTAGGAGGTATATATTCATCAATAGATATCAGATGACAATAAACAATCCTCATCATGCCTTCCACCTTCTTCTTCTTCTTCAATCAACTTTTTTTTTTTTTTAATTAGGTGTAAACAGATAGTGGTAAGAAATCGATCAATTGAGAGTAAAAAAAAAAAAAAAAGAAGGGATTCCTCTCAGACAAATGCCTCGATTGTCCCCATGATTTATATGAATGGATTTCATCGGACTCGTCATCTATTGTTTCTTCATCACTGAGAAACCCCTCTTTCTATTTTTTTCCTAAACCTAAAAAACTGAGATCTAACTAATAACAAATACTACGAACGAATAAAAAGCAAATCCTCTCAGACAAATGCCTCGTTTGTCCCCACGATTTTAATGAATGGATTTCATCGGACTCGTCATCTATTGTTTCTTCATCACTGAGAATTTTCTTTTCAATCAAAAAAACAATTGCATAATTTTAAAACCAAATCTAGTAGCCAAAACCGATTAGGAAGAAATTAAAAACGTTAACAAGTCAAGAAGAAGAGACGGAACTCTAGGAAAATTAGCAGAGAGAGTTTTAAGCTTTTTTTTTTTTTTAACTCGGAACACGAATTGTACTAATTGCGTATTAGCTTTGGCGGAAGCCGATCAATTTTATAGCAAACAAAGAAAAAAAAAACACAAGTAGGGTTTTTACTAAAAACGACATGAAGTCCTACTCTCGATGATTCTGAACAGCGCGTAGTCTTCAGCTGCTTTCCATTCAAAACGGCGTGCATTCCACATGGATATGCGTTAAACGGGGAGGAGTCCCTAAATTTTAAACAATCTCTCTTGAACTGAGCAATTTGCTAACCTCACCGACTTTGAAACCCATACTTACGGCCCAGTTTTAGATAGACAGTGTGCTTCTTGTTTTGAGTTGGTACTAATCAGGAGGATTTGAAAAATACAATTTTTTTTTCTTTTAAATAATATTCTCTTTAATCTATAAAAAGAAAAAAACTAATTTTTAACACAAAAACACACACTAAATTAATCAGACACATAAACACACAAAAACCAAAATAACAGTAGATCCAAATAAAACAAGTCTCCAGAAACACATATTCAGTTTGTTTTTATTTAACGTCAAAAATTAATGATTGTCGGATTGAATGATCAGTAGACATATGAACACACAAACACATCCTAAATTAATCGACACATGAACACACAAGAAACAAAATAACACTAGATCCAAGTAAAAATAAGTCTCGAGAAACACACATTCAATTTGGTTTTATTTAACGTCAATTATTGATTGTAGGATTGAATGATCAGCAGCTGTTGGATTATGGCTAAGATCTAGATGAGCTCTTTATTGGGCTTTCATCAAACAAATAAATACTCATAAAAAGTTATTTCTAACAATTTCTATTATAATAATAATGTTTTGATATTATCAACTTTGTAATCTTGATTTGGACAAATGATATGCATAATACAAGGATAGTTTTGTACAAAATATGTTTGAGTTATGCATATTAAAGAGTTTTTATGCATTATCTTTTAAAAATGACATTAATCAATTTGAGATAGTTTTCTACAAAATTATGATGTTTTGGAACTCAAGCACAACACTAGTCGAAGATGCATTATAATGTACATCATAAATGAATTTAATGAATGAATGAATAAATGATTTCAAATAAGTTCAAAAGACTTGGTTTTGTATGAATTGTCAAATGTTGAAGAAAAAACTTCATTATCGAATATGATAGACTTATAAATGATGCATATTAACAAGATTTAGCTTATTCATATTTGTATAATATCAAAATAATACTATTACATAATTTAGACTGTTTAAATTTGTATATTCCAATAGTCTCCAAATTACTTAATGAGAATCAGAAATTTTTTTTTTGGTTGTGGTGTATGTGTTATATACTGATTTTTAAAAAAATATATTTCTTCTGATTAACATTTTTATTTCAGTAAGAAGGTGGCAAAAAGCAAGGTAGAAAGTAAATGTTATTTTAAATTAACACATTTTCCAGTGAGTTAGTTTGTCGAATTTGGATAAGACTATCATCATTGGTCATATTATGGATATCTTAAGTAAATTTTTAAATATAAATTTTAGACATTAGAGACGTCTATACTCTAATACTTACTAAATTATAGAGACAGAGCTTTGGGCCTTGGGCTTGCCAAATTACTATTTTCGAATTTATTTCCGTTATCAAAAGGTACGACGAAACTAGTCAAAACGGTTGTGTAGAGACAGAGCAATGCATATTGGCATAGCAAGAAGGATTTAATTAAAAAAAATTAAAAAATAAAAAACTAAAAATCCAAGAATCACAATAATATGCTTTATGATTCTCATAACTAAAAAAAAAAATTTTATTTAATCAATTCGAAAACTCAATTCAATTCAAGAACGTCGTGATCTATGATTAACCATCGTCGCCTCTTGTGAATCGCAGACCTGTGTCTTGAATTTACAACCCAATTTCTTCGTAATCGACCAACTTCTCGGCCGATCAGTCGTCGCCGTCGCCGGTGATGAACCTCCTTCTTTATCAATCTTAGCAATCACTTTCTTCATGTTGGAACACTCTCTCTCTAACCGGTGAACACGCGTCCTCATCGTATCCATATCCAAGCGAAGTACCTGATTCTCTCTCACCGTCTTCTTCCGTTTCCCCGCGTCCACCACCTGTCGTTCTCCTCCTCTCCTTTCATCGCCTTCCTCTTCTTCCGTTACTGTTTCGGTCGTTATCGCTAGATTCCTTACTCCTGACGGTCTCGGCTCCGTTGACGGTGACGGCGATTGTGCCGCTAGTAACGTCCCGGCGATCGCGTGCCGGAGCTGTAACTGCTCGAAGAAGAGGACTTGTACGACGGCTCTCAGCGGAAGCCGCTCGTTTTGCGCGGCGTGTGTGCATGCTTCGAGAGTCAGTTTTTGACAATCCATCACGCCGCATATCTTCTCCCTCTCTGCTTCCGATACCCATGGATGCGCCTATTATATGAGATTCCACATAAATTAAATTTTAATATAAAAATCAGATCCAATAATTCTCAGATCTCCTCCGAGATGAATGTAGTTAAGTAGATCACCTTTAGATAAACGTCGACAGCTCTGTAAAGACCGTCATCGTAGAGACGAGCTTGATCTGGGAGTGAGATGGCTAGATTGTAGAATTTATCCGATTTCAGTTTCGCATCCGATGCTATCTCCGCGAGAAATCCATCCATTAGTTTCCCGACGAGCATCACCGACGGAGATCGTCCATCAGCTTCGACTATGGCGGAGTTCGATTGCTCCAAGGTGTCGAGAAAGTGGCCTAAGATCCTCTCTACCAAATCGACGTCGTATAATGTCTCGTTGAGGTACGAGTAACTCGGAACGAGCAAATCGTCGAGCGTGGCTCGTTCTAGCTGCGATCCGATCTTTCTCTCAAGGAGATGACGGCAAGTCTCGGAGGCGTTGAGGATGATGGCTGTTCGTAGTAAGCCGAAGAGGAATCTAGTGGTTGAAGAGATTGAGCTTTTATCTAATGGAAGATTAGAGGTTATCGTCTCTAGTATCTCTCTCTGTTCATTCTCTGAAGACACTGCTGTTGTTGAAGATGACGATGGCGGTTTCCGGTTAGAACGTAAGATTCCGGGAATGTGCTTCTTAGCGTAACAAATCAAACAGCTCTCTACGATGTCTGAGCTCAGATCTCCTGATCTCATTGATAGGATCACAGTTCTGAAGATCGGAAGGCTCAGTTGCGCCAGATCTTCAAACCACAGCTCCATACTCGAATCTCTACTCTGTTTCTTTCGAGTTTTCCCCGCGCCGCCGGGGATAAGTTGTAGATCGGTGCCGCCGTCGTTTACAGGCCATCCGAAAAGAGAGGGATCAGCTGAGGAAGCTCTGGAGATGATGGACGCTATGCACTGTTCAGTTATACCAAGCGATCCGGCTAAAGATGAGACTAACTCGCACGCTTTGAGAGCTTGGATGGATTCTCGCAAGCTCTTGTAGACGGAATGAGAGAGAAACCTCTCGGTTTTGGAAATCAGGTTATCAGGTGAATACTCTTCCGTCATTTCAAGGTGTTGGGCGGCGCAACGAAGTGGTACAACAGTGGAAGCAGAGAGGTCCATCTTGACGCCGTAGCAGAACTTTGCCACCATCTCGAAGCTCTCTGAACTCCCGGGAAAGTCCTCGAGCTTTATGTGGGGATAACCATTATCTTCCTCCATCTCTATCTCTTGCTCTTCTTCTACTACTACTTGTTCATCCTCGATCTCGTGGCCTTTACCTTTCATGTCAGTATCTTCTACTTTAGGGTCGGTGACAGTTAGGGCCATGGGACAAGATCTAGTCTCTTGCTCTGTAATCAACCTGTGAAGTTTTCTGCTCTTTGACATGAGAGGAAACTGTGGAAAGCAACGAAAAACAAAATGAGCTGAGAAAAGGCGAAGAAGAAGACAAATCTCTCAGAGGCAGAGGTGTTTAGTATATAATGAACAAGAACCTTATGGAGATGGAACGTCATGTCATCAACTTCGATTTCAATGTCGCTAGGTAACCCAGTCGTACAAAACCTGCATCATCATAAGGGAAAACAAAGAAATTTCTCTATAAGGCATATATTATAAATTTAGAATACTAGTAAATAATTTATTTAGTAGAATCAGTGTTAGCTAAGCTATTCACCATGCTTGACCCTTGGAGCTAGATTTCTCAGACGCCATTAATGGGAGGAGACAGCGGTGAGGAAAAGAAAGCTCTGATCACTTACTGAGACAGAAGAAACCAAAGAGCCAATCTCTTTCTAAAGAAGGAATATGGAGAGAACAAGAGGGGGTAAAGGAGAGGGTTGGAATCCTAAATCATGAGAAAGAGACACTTTAAAAAATAAAAATAAAAACATTATTCGGATTTCGAAAAAGGGGATCTCGTTTTTGATCCATCTTTTTATTTTTATTTTCTTTTCTCTTTTTTTTTTTTTATAAAATTATAATCTTTAGTTGGAGAACAGCAAGAATCTCAACTACTACTACTCTAGAGACGACACATTTTCAGATAAAATTACGCGTTGGGAGTAGCAAAATCCCCACTCATTTGTTAATCATTTTAGTAATTCTTAATCTAGTTTTTCTTTTAAACACCCCCTCTCGTTTTTGCTTTCTTTCTTCGGTTTCCTTTTTACAATTTCTTTGCTTATGTGAAATGCACTATTTCAATTATATTCGCATGTGATTGACCTTTATAAATTTAAAAAAAGATTGAGAAATCATGAAAATTAGGCATGGAAGGACGAGGAGCTGCTTTTGTTTAAAGAAATTAAGTGGAAGACATAATATTATTTAGATTATTTTTTCGGTTATTATTAATAATGTCTCACCTAATTCTGAAAATTTGGGAAAATTGACGTTTAGAGAGCCCATGTGGAATGCAAGTGAAGACATTATTTTTTTTTTTTTTTTTTTTGTTTTCTACAAATAAGTTGTTGTATATATGAAATTTATTGCAATTTTTTTTACAGATGTAAAGTGAGAAGCAAGAAGAGAAAAAGAAAAAGTAGTATATGTGCAACTTTCAATGCATTGATTTGTTCATCCACAGTCTCAAAACCAACACAACAAATAAATCCCACCTTTTGAAATTTTGAATATGGAAGCAAACATTACGGTTGCTCGTGTTTATTAATTAGTATATCTGTTTGTAGACCCCTCTTTTTTTAATTGATTGTTTCAAACATTTCCTTTCATGTTTTTTAATGCCCATCATGTTCATCTATTCATCTCATACTACACATTACAAACCTTCCTTTTTTACCTATAGGATTAGGTTTACTGAAGATGTAAGATACGTACGTCTATTAGTATGTTTTCTCAGTATGGTAGTTTCAATTATTTGCCTTTTTTTAATTTATGAAAGAATATCAAAGCAAAGTATATACTTATTCCAAAACATTCTTTTGGCCTTTAGTATTTTTTTCCTCAAAAATCATAATGTGTATTCTAGATCTTTTTAAGCATGGATGCAATATCTTGGACTTCATCCATTAATAGCACTAGACAACAATAAGAAAGAAACAATCAAAGTAAGAAGAGTAGACTTTGCCAATAGAAACTTTACAAGGTGTCACTCATTTTTCTTTCTTCTCTTTTGCTTTTATCTTATTCCTTATGATCTCACGTGTTGGAAGAAAAAATCATCTGATGGATGTTGCCTAATTATCTATAAAGTTAGTTACGAAGACTAAACATTGGTTGGTCGATGGTCGTTTCATACTCACCTCAGTGACCTCACACATCGTCTCGTCCACTTCAAACTTTCACACCATCAAACACAAGTTAACATATACCGATATAACGTACGTTAGTTTTTTCGCAATTGTCTAATGCTTATGTCAATATTTACAAAAACGAACATCAATCACACAAAGATTATAATCTTTCTGTGTTTGAGTATCCTTAATTGACTGACATACACTACATCACAAACTAAACTACTAGTATAGTAGGAGTAGCTCTGTAAATTGATATACAATAAACGGTCAACAAAATATTTAATTTGACAACAAACTCCAAAAGAAGCCAACATTAACGTCAGAATAAAAAATCTATGGGTACGAAAGTTTCCCTTCTTCAGAGGCTGCTTACTTTATATTTTTCTTTTGGACTATACGTAGACTCCGAAGAGCCTTAAATACTTTTCCTTTTCCATGAACTCTCACTCATACGTAATTTAATAACCACTTGATGAATTGACAAACATTTTTTGGGAAGTTTTTATTAAGGAAATTAACGGATCCAGATAATATGCAACTGCTGCATGTTAACATGAAACAAGCCGACCATTTTGATTTGGCTGTTTTGTGGCAAAACGGTAAACCACAACACCGATTCTAGAACCTTGTTGAACAACATCAGAGTGTATAACTTCGACATGGAAGAGCTTTCGAGCTTTCTTGAAGAAGACAGATTCTTTCTTCCATCTTCTTAGATGAGCCATCAGAAATATTAGCTTCTTCCCCTCTAGCTGCATCGCGGCCATCATCAAACGCAGCGTTTCGAGGAGAGGCTCGTAGAGATGGTCGTGGTACACCACGTCCGAGGCAAGAATCAAGTCAACGTTCCGACCTAGAACCTCCACGTCATCAGCTTCTCCCCATCTGAGTGGCTCCACGTGGACTTCCCCCCCGAACCTCGCCACAACTTCAGCGTTCGCTTCGGCGTTGAAATTGAGATTGTCCAAGACGTGTGGGAGATCCGTCACCGTGACGTTAGCAGAGAGAGTGACTGCCGCAGCGATTCCGACGGCGCCGGTTCCAGATCCGAGCTCGAGTATGTTCAATGGAGATGATTTCGTTAGCGACGAGAGTGTGGCGGTGAGTGGGCTGCTGCTAGGGTCACGTCGGTAGTTATCAAGCAGCGTTACGAAGGTAGAAGCGGCTGGCCAGAGCTGGAAGGAGAGACCCTGTGACGTCAGCTGACGAATCACGACCGTTGACTCGATTGACCGGATGTTGTACTCCTGGAGCTCCGGTGCACCGTCACGCAGATGAGCAGGAGATAAACTCTCATTGTCGATACCGTTCTCGCCTATGAGGAGCATTTTGGCTTCGTCTATGTCGTTTTCCTCGTCGTCGTCTTGGAGAGGAAGAGACATCATTTTTTTTTCTTTGCGGCGCCGTCGCTCCCTTTGTTCACTTTCCATATTCGTTGTGTAGGGCACTTTCCATTTTTGTTGATTTTTAGGGCTTTTTACGTTTACTTACACGTGGATGATTCTTATTCGTTGATAACAACTATGTTCACGCGTCTGAGACCGAAGCCTCCGGCGCAGACAGAGGTTTCACAGCAATGGAAAAAACACTTACACATGAAGGTCTACTACATTGCATAGTCTGAGATTTATCCTCGCTAGATTCATTTCAAGTCTTGGAGAACAACATGCGCTGCATTTCTTCCTGGTGCGCCCATTACTCCGCCTCCAGGATGAGCTCCGCTGCCGCACAAGTAGAGACCTTTCAAAGGGCTTCTGTAATTCGACCTGTGTCACATTCCAACAAAGTTTTGAATCATATTTATAAATCGTAAAAAGACTGTTTTGAATTGTGAGAGACACGTACCATTCTTTCACTGGGCGCATCAAGAAGAGAGAGTCTAATCCCATGGCACCGTGAAATATATTTCCACCTGCAGGACACAAATGAGCAATATGTCAATATGGTTTGGCCATATCCCATGTATTCATGATCTCTTTCTACATCCTCAACTTAATATACCTGTGAGACCAATTTGCCGTTCCAGGTCAGGAGGAGTCAACATGTCGTAGCTAATGATGGATGAGCTAAACCCGGGTGCATATTCATCAATCAGTTTAAAACACCTTTGTGCAAATGCTTCCTGATTTTACACAATCAACAACAAACCCGAGCATGTCTTGTAAGTTTCAAGGAATGTAAATTCGAAAAGTAACAGTAATGACGCTAGGCAAGAGTGTACAACTAACTAACTCGGTAAGTAGGATCTTCCCAGTTTCCATCTGATGGCTTGTAAGGAGTGTATTGGATGAACAAGTTGATTACATGCTTCCCTACATAAAAATTCACATTTAGATTTCTAATCCTAAACAACCAAACGGGGGAGAATATGTGTACCTGGAGGAGATATGGTGTTATCTAGCGTGGATGGAATAGTCATTTCGATCACTGGTCTTCTCGATGGTTGGCCGTTTTCAGAATCATGACATGCTGAGTGAACCTCGTCCATGCTGACAGAGGCCAAAGATAGAACAGAGCCATTGATAACTTTTATTTGTTCTTGGAGATACAAAGAGTCAAGATAAAAGTACACGTAGCATACCTCTCCGCACCAATGTGTATAGTGCCAAAGTGCTCCGGACCTGGACTCGAATGATTTGTGTTGCAGCACTGGAACTGTGGTAACTTGTCAACAGCCAAGTTTATTTTGGTAGTTGCCTGTTCACAACAATTAAACAGCCAATCAGCAGATACTTAGCTAGCTGGTATGATAAAACAAAAAAAACTTTTAGTTTGTTTAGAGATTTATCTTCCCTTGATCGAAAGAATGGGGGACTTAAATGACATAAAATACTTACAGAGCTGTAATCTGAGTTCTTGATAGCATCGACAAATTTTTCGGGAAGAACATTGGTCGGAACCAATTCCTGTTATCCAAAAAGAAAGAACAACCCATAAGTTTTTTTGCAAACAACACAATTTAGACTGACATATACTGGGAGTTTTGAATTTAGGCAAAGGACTCTAAAAATTTACCACATAAGTTCTGTAAGGGGTTGCATTGGATAATATAGCTGATGACTCCACCCGCGTACCATCAGCAAGCAAAACCTTATACCAAATTATTTCATATGAGTTTGATTTTAAGTTTCACTTCATCCAGAAATCAATGAAGACAAACTAACCCCTGTCACGATGCTAGAATCGTCAGTCAGTATTTCAGAAACCTGAAAAGCAAATTCGAATAAACTTAGCTGCCCTGCTTTCTGATAAGAGATAATGATAACTAGAGCTCCACTGTTCCGCATATTGTAGGAAAGAGGGATACATTCAAAAAGATCTGTAAATAAATACCTCTGCATTTGTGAAAATCTGAGCGCCAGCTTCCTTTGCAGCATTGGCTATAGCCATGGAGACAGAGCCCATCCCACCTTCAACATAACTGCAAATTAATTTCTTATTAGTTTACTCAGGATAGACAGGCCTTGTTTTATCAAAAAATCATCTTGTGCTTTTCATTTTGACCTCACAGATACATGTTTATTAAAATCTGCTAAGAGAGTTCTTAAAGTGCTTAGGTATCCTGACTTATGCAAAACATACGCCGCTTTTCAACATTGCCGAATTATTTAGAGGAAAATACAATTCAATAATCCAGATACGTACGACCAAATGCCTTTCTCTCCATCCGTTTCTCCCATCACATGATGTAGGAGGACATATCCACTTCCCGGAGTATGGACACTGGCCTGTGTATCAATGATCAGAGCACTACATTAACTCCGAAATATAGTATGACTAAGAAGCATCTCTCACCTTAACATGCCATTAGAATAAGTATATATCACAAAATGAGTCAACTATAAGAACTTTTGGAACCTCAAGCTCAAGATATTAGGAAGTTCAATTACCGTAGATCCAATCACGGCATCTGTTGCAAGAGTCGCCTTCAGGACATCAGACTGGAAGGCAAAAGGCCAACACAAAACGTGTGTGAATACAACATCAGACTAATTGCTAATGCTATTTGTAGGGCCAAAAGGTGCCAAGATCAGAAAACCACCTCAAACCAGTTGTTCAAAACTTTTGAAGCTGGGGCCAATAACAAATCCATGAAGTCCCTTCATAAGTTAAAAAAAATAACACAGTATTGTACTTTATCAAGCATCTAAACCAAGCAGTAAAAGATAACATAGAGACAGCTTAATCTTTAAGATAGGAGATCATACACCATATCTTTTTGCCCCAAAGAAGCTGCTTGGCGGAGACAACGAGCCCAGAAAGCAGATTTGTACATTTTATTGCGCAGCTTATCGTTCAAAGAAGAGGCACCTTGCAAAGATTCTGGGGGAGTTGCATCCAAAAGAGGATCCATGAATCCACAGAACCTCTCTAGCTGCTTCTCGTATCTGTAACAAATTTTTAACAGTAGTTTTAGTAATTAAAACTTTTAATCATCACATTCCCAAATTAGCATTGTATTTGAAAAAAAAAAAAACAACCTTGGGTAAGCATCAGCATCATGTTTGGAGAACTTGGAAATCTCAGAATGATTAAGTTCATGATCAGGTCCAAGCAGAAGATAACGTCCATCCAAACAAGGTGTAAACGATGAAGGACTTCTCTTCAGAAGCTTCAATCCGTGTCTGCCTAACTCTAATTCTCTTTGGATTCCAAAATCAAAATAATGATCCAAAAACGTCAAAACAATCCAACAACAAAATCAAAAGAAGAAAAAAAAAAGAATGGTTAATCAAAAACCTAATGATGCAAGGACGAAGCAGGCTCTGAAGGTAACTGCAGCGTGAAAATTTGAAGCCAGGTACGATCTCCTCCGTCACTGCCGCCCCACCGATGACATGACGGCGCTCGAGAACAGCTACGGAGAGACCACCACGTGCTAGGTAAGCCGCGGCGGTTAAGCCGTTGTGACCTCCGCCGATCACCACCGCGTCCCATTTCTCCCCCGGCAAAGTACTGAAGCTCCGGCGCCACATTGTATGTAGTCTTCACTGGTCAAGTTTCAGTGTCACTTGTTACCACTTATTCTCTATCCTTGTTACTTTCGCCCCACTAGTTTTTATTATTTATCAAATAGTCCTATTAGTTGTATGATTTACAAAATAGCTTCCATATTTTTGAGAAGTTCAAAACTAGTACTCAGTGTATTTATGATTACAACCCTTTTAAAAAACGTATTTATTTTATCCCCAATAGTTTTGATAATTTATAAAATAGTTCAAAGAGTTTTTACTTATACATACAACGTCAATAATATTTTTCGAAGGTTTACAAAATCGTTCCCAGTTTTTTTTGTTTTCTAATTAAAAAAAGAAAAAGAAAGGACAAATAAATTAGCTAGCTAGCCTAATTATATGAAAAATTTAGCTAGACAGCCTAGTTCCATGTGAGAAGTTTGGACTGTTTGGTCATGATTTGATGAAAGTGACAGGAAAAGTTACCACAAAATAACCAACAATAATATTAAAAACGATTATTGAGTATTAAAATTTTAAAATAAAGAATAGAAATTGATGATTTGAAATATGCCAAATTTTCATTTATAGAAGGAAATGCTTGTTTTTTTTAATACCACACAATATAGAAAATACCTTCAATTTTTTTATATTAAAACATCGTTGGTTTAGTTTATAAGTATAAGAAAACAAATGTTTAAAAGAATCTTATTATGATTGAAAAAAAAAAGAAAAAAAATCTATTAAAAAAAAAAAAAGGGAAAGATAAAGTGGAAGCGAATTTGGCGTTATTCCTTGAAATTGGGGGAGAGTTGAGTTTGAGGTGGACATGGTCAAATTGTTTCTTCAGTTTTTGTTGTTTTTTGCAATTTTCCCATCCTCACTCTTCCGTTTAGAGCAAAACGCCACGATGACCTCGAAGGCGATGGAGAGAGGATTCAAGGTTTCTCTCTCTAGTCGACTCTCTACTATCCTCTTTTTTTTTTTTTTTTTTTTTCCTTTTTAGAATAATAGAATTGAAATTTTATAAATTGCTAACGAAATGCAAAAAATATTCTCTCGAACGTGTGAAGCTGATTCTGGGTTCTCAGTCCATGGCGAGAAAACGGATTCTGGCTGAAATGGGATATGATTACACCATCGTGGTATGTCTATGTTTGATTATTTTTTTGTTTGCTCTGGATTGTTAAGTAGTAAGTTGACGTTGTTGGCTTTGGGATTATTATGGTTCAAGACTGCAGACATTGATGAGAAAGCCATTAGGACAGACAAGCCTGAAGATTTGGTTGTGGCTCTTGCTGAAGCCAAGGTTTTATAATCTACTAGGGTTTTGTTTTGTTTGACTTCGATTTTAGTTTTATTGTACTTCTATCTTACCATATTGAATTGATGACGGTAAAATTGTAATTGACTAGGCAAATGAGATCATATCGAAACTGGGAGGTGAAAGCCAGTTTGCACAGGATCCTCAACCAACACTCTTGATTACTGCAGACACTGTATGCTGACATAATGTCTTAACATTTTTTGGATTGTCTTATGTTCTGTGGTTTCTTTAATCTTGAGCTGATGTGTTATATGGTGATGGAGTTTCTTAGGTTGTTGTGTACAAAGGTGTTATTAGAGAAAAACCAACCACTAAAGAAGAAGCTCGTGAATTTATCAAAGGTTTTGTGCAGCTTAATTGCTTTCAGGTGTTCTATGATACTACTAGCCCACTTGTAAGGTTGTGATTTAAGATTTTTGTTTGAAATCTCTACACAGGCTACTCCGGATCACACGGAGGTGTTGTGGGATCTGTTCTAGTTAGCAACTTGAAAACTGGAGTTAGAAGAGGAGGATGGGACAAAGCAGAGGTAGTACACAAACACTATTTCTTCTTCTTTCCTCAACCTCTTGTTTTCAGTGGATTGAACAGTTTGTTTGGTGATTGTTGTGATGCAGGTCTATTTCCATGAGATACCAGAACAAGTCATCGACAATCTTGTAAATAAAGCTCTTTAAAACACTAGTTCTTCTTCTCTTACCATGGATCTTAGTTTGTTTTAACAAATGAGTTTGTGTCTTCTTTGATCTTCAGATTGATGATGCAATAACTTACAAGGTTGCTGGAGGCTTAACACTGGAGCATCCCCTCATTTCACCATTTGTCGATTCCGTGGTTAGTGCCCTTTAACACAAGGAGCTCGAATGTTTGATCTATATAGCTGTTTAATTCCTTTCTGTTTCAGCGTATGATTGATTACACACTACTGAAGGATTTTTTGTTGTAATGTCGTAGGTGGGAGGAGTTGATACAGTCATGGGACTTCCTAAAGAACTCACTGAAAAATTCATCAACGATGTGTTGTAGCTCAATCCCCTTTTGATTATGTAGTAGGAAGGCTTAGATTAATACTTTTGAATCTCTAATCCCATCAAATCATTCATATTGTAAGTGGGTAAACACATAGATTTATCGTATCCATAATTCTAAGCAACAATGATGTTTTCGGATTTCAAAACTCTTATACAGCAATTGAATTGTGTCAATTTCTGCAGTTTAAACAAGTCTTGATTATACAACTTTCCAGAATCTGTATAAAGCAGTCTATTTCGGACGAATGTGGGGTTTTCTCATGTCTGAATTATGAATGCCCACCATTGTCGTGATTTTACTATCTGGGCCAAAACACAATATTAAAAGGCCCAAATATTGACCCAATTACTGAGGTCGAAACTCTCTGTCTGGTTAAGAGGTTTTACCGGGGACTTATCTCAGGGTTTTTGAGAAACACACTCATTGAGGTTTCTCTTCTCCGTGTTCCTCTTCCAAAACCTAACCACCGCCATTGATAAACCCTACTGTTTTTGTTCAATCGAAGAAACCCTAATATCTGGGCGCACCGAGGAAGCAACGATTTGATACGTTTGGTTGCTTTAATCTAATGGCGATTGTAAAAGATCCGGGCTTTGAAGCCCTTGAGAAGCTTAAGTCAACTGAACCACCAGTGTTTCTAGCGCCAAGTTCAATATCTGAGGTGGCTCGCGCTGCATCTCAGCATATCTTCGAGAAGTTGAAGCCGTACAACCCTAAATCTCCATTTGATGAGCTCTTGGTTGATGGGTTTGATGCGGAGCAGATTTGGCAGCAAATTGATATGCAGTCTCAACCGTTGTTGTCTAGCTTGCGGCAGGAAGTTAATAGATTTGCTAAAAACCCTGAAGAGATTCGTAAACTTGGGAATTTGACCCTCAAGGTTTCTCATGAAGATGATGTGGATGAGATGGATATGGATGGTCATGACTCGGGTGATGATGAGCTAGAAGGTAATGAAAGCGAAGGAGAAGAGGAAGAGGAAGATGAAGATGAAGAAGAAGAAGAGGACGGAGATGACGAAGATGAAGAAGAGGACGGAGATGAAGAAGATGAGGAGGAAAAGGATGGAGACAATGAAGGAATAGAGGACAAGTTCTTCAAGATAAAAGAATTGGAGGAGTTTTTAGAGGATGGTGAAGCAGAAGAGTATGGGATTGACTACAAGAACAACAAGGGAGTAGCAAAGAGAAAGAAACAAAATTTGCGTGATGAAGAAGATGATGAGGAGGACGAGGATGAAGAAGAAGATGATGAGGTAAGCACATACCTCAGTGTTTAAGAATATAAAGTGGGGTGAGTGATTACAATCATTGGCTCATTTTTTTTTTCTCTTGGTTGATCTTTTATTGTTCTTGTGCTTTAGTTTGGTGCTTTTGCTGGTGGTGACGACGAAGAGGCGGATAAATTAGGAAAAGCAAAGTATGTTTCTATGCTCTCTAATTAGAGAATACGCATACCACTTTGTATTCCAATCATCTGCATTTTTGCTTCCTTGGGCTTAGAGCAGTATCGCTGTAGATTTGTTCTAAGATTTTTTTTCCTTATCATTCATAATTAGGTACACTGATTTCTTTGGCGGCAAAAAGAAGGAGACAAAAGTAAAGTGGAAAGATTTAAGTGAAGATGACGAAGCTGAAAGAGAAAACCAAGTATTGTGATGCTTAACTTATGCATGGCTTTGTGATATGTAATGACTTCATTTCTTATTTATGAACTATTTTGTCTTCCTTTAGGGTAATGAAAAGCTCTCTACACATGAGAAAGAACGATTAAAGGTTCAATCCAAGATTGAACAGATGGAGAAAACAAACTTAGATCCTAAACACTGGACAATGCAGGGAGAGGTAGCCAGCCATGTTTTTCCCGACGATTATTACACTGTAAAAAAATTTGCATTTTGCTTTCTATAACTAAATGTGTGTATGATTTGTCTTGTTAAAAGATAACTGCTGCAAAGAGGCCAAAGAACAGTGCTCTAGAAGTTGATTTAGATTTTGAGCACAATGCCAGGCCTGCTCCTGTAATCACAGAAGAGGTCACAGCCTCACTTGAAGATTTGATCAAGAGCAGAATCATTGAGGTAACTACTTGTGGGCAGTAATATGTAACATTGGTCTCCTTTCCTACATTCCGTGGTTTTGTGTAACTGATACTGTGACTTCTTAGGCTCGTTTTGATGATGTTCAACGAGCACCTAGCATGCCCACTAAAGCAAAAAGAGAAGCCAAGGAAATGGTGAGTTTTATTGAAGAACTATTATCTCTGCCCTCTTTTTTTGTGCTCTGGTTTAATAGTTGATGAATAACAGTACAATCGGTTTGTTACTTTTGAAAATATGCAGGACGAGAGCAAAAGCAAGAAAGGTCTTGCCGAAGTTTACGAGGTTTGTATGATGTACAATATCTGATTGTGTTATTTCGTTTTTGGGAGATAACCAAACTTACAAATGTGTTTTGGTCCATTTGGTTATTTGTAGGACGAATACGTTCGGACGGCTAATCCAGCTTTTGCCCCAACAACTTTCTCTGATGAACTAAAGAAAGAGGTTCCAACTTGATTTGATCCTCATATTTCCTGAGTTTTTGTATTTACCTATCTGTCTTCTCCTTTCAATGTTAGTCTCTATATCCCATACTCTTACTTATAAATGTTAAATCAGGCAAGCATGTTGTTCAAGAATCTATGCTTGAAGTTGGATGCTCTCTCCCACTTCCACTTCACACCTAAACCTGTATGTTTCTTGCTTAGATCCGAAATGATGATCACCTCAAATATAGCTCTGGACTGAAGCTAATTTCTTTTTCTTATTTTCCCAAAACTTTCAGGTGATTGAAGAAATGTCTATACAAACGAATGTCCCGGCCATAGCAATGGAAGAGGTAATTCTGTTGTTTTCTCAATCCTTCCTTATTTGTTAAGGAATTGGGAGCGTGGCACCATTTTACTAAGCAACTACTTCCGTGTGTACTACGTAGGTTGCGCCCGTGGCAGTCTCGGATGCAGCAATGCTTGCCCCGGAGGAAATCTTTTCCGGGAAAGGTGACATTAAGGATGAGTCTGAGCTTACACAGGAAGAGAGAAAGAGAAGGAGAGCTAAGAAGAAGAGAAAGTTTAAGGGTAAGGAATTGAATAATAAAGAGAATATTCAATTGGTAAAAGCACAATAATAAGACCCATAAACTCTTTGCTTTTCACTTCTGAAACAGCTGAATCTGCAAAAGAACCAGTGAAAAAGGCGCGAGATGCTACTACCGGTATTTATTTTCTTGTGCTCTTTCTTACATGACTTAAGATTGTTGAGAATATTTGAAATCATAACATCGCCTACTTTTACGAAGTTGCAGGCAGCGAAGTACTGTGAAGAAAGGAGAGTTACAGGTGCAAAATGAAGATGAGGAGAGTTCAGGCAAGAGCATTTGTAGTTGATTTTGTGAAAAAAATCTAAACACAGACAGCTTCAAGATTAGATACAAACAACAGTTTTGAAACTCTTTTATTGGTGTAAGGAAAGACGGGAGATAATGTTCGTTTGGGTTGAACTTGTCTTTTCAAACATATGAATTTTATTGTATCCTATGCGATTTTGTTGTATACTTTTGATATGAGTAATTTTATTTTCTTTCTATTGATGGAAAAAAACTCCTCGGTAAGCTGACCATATAATTTGTCAATGCTGATCTATTCACATCAATCTGTAACGAAGCCATTCCACGTCCCTGTTAATTGATGTATCCTTGTCAAAAATAGAAGCCAGTCTACTGTGCAGCTTCACACATGTAAGGTCACATTACTTTGATGTAGATCACATTCAGAAATTTTTGTGGTGTAATATTATCACCCTCACAAGAGAAAGTTTTGGTTTCCCTTTGCTTTATAACCTTACGAACATGCCGTCATCGACTTGAAGCTTTTAGTTTTCACTATATCGCACATGAAAAATATTTGTATAAAAAAAGGTAAGGTATAACTCTTAACAGGTTGCTGGAGTAGCTCAGTTGGTTAGAGCGTGTGGCTGTTAACCACAAGGTCAGAGGTTCGACCCCTCTCTCTAGCGTTATGCAGCTTATTCTTTTTTTTTTTTTTTTAAAAAACTAGCCCGTGAGTAATATTGGGCCTGGCCTTTGTGAGTAACAGCCCAGAAACTTTCTTTAATACTCAACACTCATTATTAGTTTTGTTGTCGGACTTGGGGTGGGATTGGAATATTCGTCAATCCATAAAAACGATATTCTGAAGTGGTCAACAACATTAACGATTGGGTCCCGACCGTCGTTTGAAGAGCCGTTTCCTCTCTGATGAAATAAAAATGATGTCGTCGTCATTAGTTTGCTGCGTTGTGATTTTTATTCAATCTCATCATCGACCCACCCGCACAAATCAAAATATATAAAGATAGAGAGTGACTGAAGGAGAGCAAAACATGGCGATTGTTTCCGTCTCTGACTCTTTCCTCACCTTCAATTCTCCCAATCAGCTCCGATTTAACCGGTAATTTGGAGAACTGCATCGTCACTTCTTCGCTTTTCTAATTTGTCTAATCTTTGAATAAAACAACCGATCTTGAACTTTTTTTGGCAGAAGGAGAGGAGTCTCAGCCATGGCTTCTTCAGCTACTGGAGTAAGAGTCGCAGAAGGACAAGGCAATTTGCCAAAACTCGTCCTCACTTCTCCTCAGAACAGGTATAACACTACTAGATTCACCCACCCTGCCTCATTCATTGTGTTGTAATAAGGTAAGTCATCAAATTTGCTTGCAGTAGATTTTAGTTTTTCTTTTATTGGATTCAGTGAGGCTGAGATATATCTCTTTGGAGGATGCATTACATCTTGGAAAGTTGCGAGTGGTAAAGATCTTCTTTTTGTCAGACCAGACGCTGTCTTCAATAAGATTAAGCCCATTAGGTTTGTGTGTGTGTGTGTCTTTCTACATTTAACTTTGTTACTCAGAACTCCAACTTATTTACCTTTAAAACTCTCCCTGAGCCTGAGTAATGAATGTCTTCCCTTTTTTTCTTCAAATTTCTTTATTGTTATTGGATTTAGCGGAGGGATTCCACATTGTTTTCCCCAGTTTGGACCTGGGAAAATTCAACAGGTATTCCCTCATTGAAAATTTTTCATTCTATTCATCAAATCTGTTTTTTTATTTTTTTACTTATTTATTATGCTCTCTTTGAATCATTATTAGCATGGGTTTGGAAGGAACATGGACTGGTCTGTTCTTGATTCCGAGAATTCTGATGACAATGCCACTGTTACTCTTGAGCTCAAGGATGGTCCGTATAGTCGAGCCATGTGGGACTTTGGTTTCCAGGCTCTATACAAGGTTTCTACAATGCCCTTATTCGTCCTTTTGATTAATGGGACACTCTTTGTATGTTTAGATTTCATATTCTTTAACAGTGTTTGTTTTGCTGCTTTAGGTCATTGTTGGCGCCGACTCCCTTTCCACCGAGCTTAAGATAACCAACAAAGACAACAAAGCTTTCTCTTTCACCACTGCCCTGCATACTTACTTCCGTGTATGTGCTTTTAAATCTTCTTCTCGTTTAAACGCTGTAGTTTAGAGTCAACCAGCTTTGGCGTTGAAGTGTGTGTTCCCATGATCTAATACTATGGTTTGCAAATTGACTCCATGTATCCAAATTTTTCTTCATATAAAATTGCTTTTGGATTCATCAGGCTTCTTCCGCGGATGCATCTGTTAGAGGTCTAAAGGGTTGTAAAACTCTCAATAAGGATCCTGACCCTAAAAACCCAATAGAGGGTCAAGAAGACAGGTTGGTTTTGGTATTTGTTTTCCTTCATTAGTTACAGTTTTTGTTGCTTTTAATTTCACATGTTTAATGGTTCTCACTCCTTATTTTCTAACATTCCAGAGATGAAGTCACTTTTCCTGGATTCTTGGATTGCGTCTATCTTGATGCTCCTAATGAATTGCTGTTGGATAATGGCTTGGGTGATAAAATAATCATCAAAAACACAAAGTAGGTTTATTGAGACACTTAATGTGGCTTTATACAGAGAGACTAGGTTAACTTCCGTTTCAGAATTCGTTCTGTGCCTCATGTATATTACTTGTTTTTGGAAAATGCAGTTGGTCGGATGCGGTCTTGTGGAACCCGCATACTCAGATGGAGGCTTGTTACAGAGACTTTGTGTGCGTTGAAAATGCAAAGGTATATCAGTTTGCACCCAAGTCTTTGCCCACTACAATACTTATGGACTCGAATGTTTCTAACTCCTGCTTATTATTTTTAACTCTCAGCTTGGGGATGTCAAGCTAGAGCCAGGACAGTCTTGGACCGCAACACAGCTTCTCAGCATTAGTTAAAAACAATGTACTTTTAACTTCTGTTATAATGTCAAGTTCTTAAGCAATAAAAGTTGTTCTTCCTCTCCAAATTTCACCAGTAGTCACCACAACTGCATTTCCCATTTCTGAAATGATGAAACCTTGTCCTATCTCTCATTACGATATCTCTCCTGTATATCTTAGATATGAGTTTTGATACTCTGTGACAGTCTTTGCATACTCGGAGATTCTTCATTATACGTATAACAGTTCCTGGTTTAGTCTTGAGTAACCCGTATGTTATAGCCAATTTCTCGCTGTGCTGATGCACAATAGCCTCTCTTTCATCATCATCATCAACTAGATCAAGCAGCATATCCTCTAACTCTGGTACGTACCCGTGTTCCTCAAGTTCCCTTCTCACCGTTTTCCATTTAGATTGAATTTTCTCTATCTCTGGGTGTGATCTGTCTCCTGCTAAAAACTCGTGTGTTGTCCCTTCCAAGCTGATTGTACTACATCCTGGAACTTTTGCAACTCCTTGTTCTTTCATCAATCTTCTTGTTTCAGCTGCTTTGTCCCACTTTTTGGCCAAAGCATAGATATTAGCCTTATGAACATATCTCCCACCATGAAATGGATCCATTGCAATTAAGATTTCTCCAATTTGTTCTCCTAATTCGATGTTTTTGTGAATCCGACAGGCTTTGAGCAGCGCACCCCATATCACAGCATTTGGCTTCAAAGGCATCTCTTGGATGAAACGTGTTGCTTCATCAAGAAATCCAGCCCGACCGAGTAAATCAACAATACAGCCATAATGCTCGATGGTTGGTTTAAGGTTGTAATCTCTCTCCATGCTGTAGAAAATCAACTTTCCTTCTTCAACTAGTCCTACGTAGCTGCACGCCGTGAGAACCGCAGTGAAAGTAATCACATTTGGCTTTATTCCCATCTTTTGCATCTCCATGAACTTGCATATAGCTTCTCTTCCATGGCCATGGTATGCATAACCGGAAATCAAAGCTGTCCAAGCTTGCACTGATTTTTTCTTTATATCCTTGAACACTCCCAAAGCTTCCTCCATTTCGCCGCACTTTGCATACATATCTATAAGAACACAGCTCAAAACTGAATCAATTCTGATTCTTTCTTTATTAAGATAGGAATGAATCCATTTCCCTTGCTCGAGTGCCCCGAGCTGAGCACAAGCTGAGAGAGCATTAGCGAGGGAAACATTATCAGGCTCAACATCTGAATTCTGCATCTCATGAAATAAGTGCAGAGCTTCCTTTTTCATCCCTCCTTCAACATACCCAGAGATCATCGTAGTCCATGAAATAGCATTCTTTTCTGCCATTTTCTGGAATAACGCTAGTGCAATATCCAATTTTCCAGCTTTGACGTACCCTTTGATCACAGAGTTCCACGAGACAGCATCTGGTTTGGACATTCTGTCAAAGAGAAGGTGAGCTAGCTCGAAGTTCCCGGTCACAGCATATGAATTAATCAGAGAATTCACTGCATAGGCATCGTTTTCGTATCCAAGTTTGGTGATCTGTGCGTGAATTTGCGTTGTTTCTTCAAATGCAGATAGATTCGAACAAGCTTTGAGAAGAGACGGGAAAGTATACGC
The DNA here is from genome assembly GCF_030686135.1 of Camelina sativa. Classification (NCBI taxonomy): domain Eukaryota; kingdom Viridiplantae; phylum Streptophyta; class Magnoliopsida; order Brassicales; family Brassicaceae; genus Camelina; species Camelina sativa. The sequence goes on from NC_141897.1 coordinate 23,400,126, forward strand.
GTTATGTGGAGCTGAACAAGAAAGCATTCGATGGTACAGAAGAAGAGACGTCTTGGGTTCGTCTGAGGAAGAGAATCCTCTGATCATGAGGTTCCACAAGAAAGTGTCAGGTCGATCATAACCGTCAAACACAATCTGGGCATAAGGCAAAAGATCAGAAGAAGTGGAGGAAATACAGAAAGAAAGAAACTTTGTCACTGCGTAAGAATCCTGCATCAAGCCAGTTTTCACCATGCGAGCGTGGATTTGCTTAAGATCATCTTGCTTTGAGCATCTTTGGAGACAAGATATTGTCTCGAAGAGATTATGTTCCAAAGAGAAGGAGGAGCATGAGATCACTGTCATTTTAGTTCATTAAAAAAAAAAAAAAAAAAAACAGTGAGAGAGCTCTAGAGAGAGATAAGGTTCTTCTTTGGTTGATGTCTTGATGATAACTATTTTTCAATTCTCAGGGGACGCCAAAGTGTTTGTTTCCACCTGGTTCGTGCTGAGATAAAATTATAAATTACTTACCCAAAACAATTACCAATAACATGAACCGGAAATAACGGTCCGACCGAAATTTGAGGAAAAGCCAAAGAGTAAGACGACTGCACTCTCTCTTCTCTTCTTCCTCTGGCTCCGGCGGAAAAAAAACCCTTTTTCGATTTCATTGATAAAAAACGCGATTCGATCTCTCGTGTGTGGGGAAGAAGAAGAAGAAGAAGAAGAAGAAGATGGGAACAATGGGTAGAGCATTTTACAGCGTAGGATTCTGGATCCGGGAAACAGGTCAAGCACTCGATCGGCTCGGCTGTCGCCTCCAAGGCAAAAATCACTTTCGAGAACAGCGTATGTCTCTTTTGGATCGTCTTTGTCTTGGTCTTGCCTTTGTTTTCAATTCCAATCCTAAAGTTGAATTCTTGTTCGATTTCTTCTCGTCGGGTCTTCGAAAATGTTCTTTTTGAGTATTTTTCTGCAATCGATGTTTAGATTTGATAATGATACGATGCGTTTTCTCCTAATGTTGATGATTGATTATGGCATTTTCTAATTAGAGACCTTAGAGCTTAAGATCAAATGTTCTTCATTTCGCTAAGAGAGATTCTCGTCAATTTGTTCTTACAAGTTCCTCTTATGTACTCTATCTATATCTGGCTGGTTATAATCCTAGTTAAAATATTCTTCACTTGTGTTCAGTGTTAGGTTGTTAAGTTTTAAGTGTTATTCTGAGTGATATACTTGTCTAGCTTTTTCCAGATACTACACGCAGCGATCTTGAACTCAATGAAGCTTCTTCGTAATTTTCCCCATGCCATCCCTTTTAACTGCTTCAGAAACACACTCTTTTTTTTTTTTTTTTTTTTTGGTTCCCAGTGTCAAGACACCGGACGCTTATGAATGTTTTCGACAAAGCCCCCAACGTGGATAAGAAGGCTTTTGTGGCTCCTAACGCTTCTATCACTGGTGATGTCCATGTGGGACGAGGTTCTTCTATTTGGTATGGATGTGTCTTGAGAGGTAAGCTTATTCGACTATCCGACATTGTTTTGTACTCATTTTGTGCTTTCATTGAAAGGACGTTCACTCTTTCTGGTTAGACATATCCATAGAAATAAAATCTTTCTCTCTGCAGGAGATGCTAACAGCATTAGTGTTGGAGCTGGGACCAATATCCAGGACAACACTCTTGTCCACGTTGCTAAGTCCAACTTAAGCGGGAAGGTCTTACCTACTATCATTGGAAACAATGTCACTGTTGGTAAATGCTCTATTCCATTTTTGTCACAAACTAAAGTGAGAATTTTTACAGCAGCGTAATAATATAGAAAATTGAATCTGGAGCAGGTCATAGTGCTGTTTTGCATGGCTGCACTGTCGAGGATGAGGCCTATATTGGTACAAGTGCAACCGTGTTGGATGGTGCTCATGTTGAAAAGCATGCCATGGTTGCTTCAGGAGCTCTAGTTAGGCAGAACACTAGAATCCCCTCTGGCGAGGTTCCTAGACACACTCCTTATGTTGACCTTCTCAGACTTCGTCATTTCTTTAAACTGTATTGATATTATAAATCTCGTGTATCTCACAGGTTTGGGGAGGCAACCCAGCTAGATTTCTGAGGAAGGTGACAGAAGAAGAAAGAGTCTTCTTCTCCAGTTCGGCTGCGGAGTACTCCAACTTAGGTCAAGTTCACGCGACAGAGAACGCAAAGAACTTGGACGAGACTGAGTTCAAGAAGCTTTTAAACAAGAAGAACACTCGCGATTCAGAATATGATTCATTACTCGATGATGTCACACTCCCTGAGAATGTACCAAAAGCAGCTTAAGGCGTTTAACCTGTGCCAGTCTTGTGAATCTTGATTTGTGTGGATTTGAAAAAAAAAGCAAACAAGAACTTCGTTTCCTGCTTCTCCAATAAAGTTTTCTTGGGCTTAAATATCCATTGGCAATTGCTTACTGGGAAAGTTTTCCGCTTTGAGGCATTCATTTCTCTGTTAAAGATTGTGTGGAATGGGGTTTTGTTCTCTTTGTAATTTGAGGAAGGTAACTTGTAACCTTTTTCGTCATTTTATGTCTAATAAATTTGTTGATCAGACAGAACAGAAGTTTCTCGTACTTAAAAGGTTGACCTGTTGGTTTCATAGGCTCATAAAGATCAGCTCTTACGGTTTTGCATTTATAGATTTCGTCTGTAGCTGCAACAAGTAAGCCGTTCACATGTTGGCATGTTTGCCTATTGGACGCTTTAATCGTCTGGGTGACGTCGCCGTAAAATCCACGAATTTGCTATCGAGATGTGTGATCGTTCGAAATTTCGTACCGCATGCCGACCACTTGTTCGACGAATTGCCGCAACGAGACCTCTCCTCACTTAACTCTCAACTCTCGTCTTACCTCCGCAGCGGAAACCCAAATGGCACATTGGCTCTTTTCCTTGAGATGCATCGAGCCAGCTCTGATCTCAGCTCCCACACCTTCACTCCGGTTCTCGGCGCGTGTGCTCTCTTGTCGTATCCAGAAACAGGACGCCAAGTTCACGCCTTGATGATCAAAGAAGGCGCTGAGACAGGAACCATATCCAAAACTGCGCTTATTAACATGTACTCTAAGCAAGGATACTTGGTTGATTCCGTTACGGTGTTCGAGAGCGTTGAGGAAAAAGATGTCGTCTCATGGAATGCTCTGCTTTCGGGTTTCCTTAGAAACGGCAAAGGTAAAGAAGCTCTTGGGGTTTTCGCAGCTATGTATAGAGAAAGAGTTGAAATCAGTGAGTTCACTTTGTCTTCTGTTGTTAAAACTTGTGCCTCTCTCAAGATTTTGCAGCAAGGGAAGCAAGTTCATTCCATGGTGCTGGTCACGGGACGTGATCTCGTGGTCTTAGGAACTGCAATGATTAGTTTTTACTCGAGTGTAGGGTTGATAAGTGAAGCCATGAAGGTTTATGCCAGTTTGAATGTTCATACGGACGAAGTGATGTTAAATTCATTGATATCAGGTTGCATTCGAAACCGAGATTACAAGGAAGCGTTTCTGCTTATGAGTAGGCAGAGACCCAATGTCAGAGTGCTCATTAGCTCTCTTGCTGGTTGCTCTGATAACTCTGATCTGTGGATTGGTAGACAGATACACTGTGTCGCCTTACGTAACGATTTCGTTTCAGATTCAAAGCTCTGCAATGGCTTAATGGATATGTATGGAAAATGCGGTCAGATTGTGCAAGCAAGTACTCTTTTCAGGTCTATTCCGTCTAAAAGTGTGGTTTCTTGGACGAGTATGATAGATGCGTATGCAGTTAACGGGGATGGGGTTAAAGCTCTAGAAAGCTTCAGGGAAATGTGTGAAGAAGGAAGTGGCGTTTTGCCCAATTCAGTGACATTTCTGGTTGTTTTATCGGCTTGTGCACATGCAGGACTAGTTGAAGAAGGTAAGGAATGTTTTAGTATGATGAAGGAGAAGTATCGGTTGGTTCCTGGAACAGAGCATTACGTATGCTTCATTGATATCTTAAGCAAGGCTGGTGATACAGAAGAGATATGGAGATTAGTCGAGAGAATGATGGAGAGTAATAATCAGAACATTCCTTGTGCTATATGGGTCGCGGTACTTAGTGCATGTAGTCTTAATATGGATGTCACGCGAGGCGAATATGCAGCAAGGAGGCTTATGGAAGAGTCAGGTCCAGAGAACGCGAGTATCTATGTGCTGGTTTCAAATTTCTATGCAGCGATTGGGAAGTGGGATGTGGTTGAAGAATTGAGAGGAAAATTGAAGCATAAAGGTTTGGTTAAAGCAGCAGGACACAGCAATTTCATATGAATTAATTTGTTGTTTTCCGCATCAGTTGTTATATAGTGCTAGTCTATTTTTTGTGACAAGAAACAGACCAGTTTCACTCTCAAGTTAAAGAGGATTGATGTGGAAGTGCCTTGTTGTTGTAAGTCAAACACAAGGGAAGACATAGTCAAGATAAAGCAGGATTGACCGAGAAATAGTATTAGGTGAAAGGGCAATGTCACATATGGTATAAGATAAGGAGTCGTTGGGACTTGGGAAAAGGACAAGAAAGAGAAGTGTCCTTTTCAAAACTCCCCCACTAATTAATAATAAACCCTTTCTTAAAAACATTATCACCACGGAGACTAGATGAAATGAAAGGCACAAGACATGATGATGATTAGGGCCCTAAGCACAAGGAAGGATAGAGGCAGCAGCTACAAGAAGCTCGGTGAGGAAGAAGAAGCAGGTGCTGGGCTTTTAGAAGCAAAACAGCAGAGCGCTGCAGTGAGTAAACATCATGAGCAATCCCAGAAGGTGAAGGTGGAGAAAAGCGGGGGTTCGGTTCACCCTCTTTTTAGTTTCTTCGATATGAGTCTAAAGAGGAAGAAGAAGAAGAAGAAAAGCACAAGGACGACAGCAAAACCAGAATATGCTAGGTACTTGGAGTATGTTAAGGAAGGAGGCGTTTGGGATAACACTTCAAATGAACCTGTCATATATTACCGGTAAATCACAGAGGTTGTATTTGTTTGTTTTCGGTTTGTGATGAAAAAAAGAAGAAAAAAACTTATTCCAATAATTAAGAAAAAAAAAAAGAAGATGAATAATTTGCCTCTTTTGGTGTGGACTGATCCATGTATTTAAAATTTACAGTCTAATAAGATAAATCCATCATTGGTTTATCTACTTTGTCGGGTTGCCTTGTAATCAGAATGGGTTTAAGGCCCAGCAAAAGCCTACACGGAAATTGTTCTACACGAGAGAGGAGATGCCACGTCACTAAAACATACAATCAAAACGCAGCGCGATAAGCACGGTCGTTGCCTTGGAGAAGAGGTTTTTGTTTGTTGCGTTATAAAAAAAAAAGCCTTGGAGAAGAGGTTTTTGTTTGCTCTCTGTATATATCTATTTGCTCTTTCTTCCCACCAACATGTCATCATATCTATTAATGTACCATCTTCAATCCACTGTCTTCTCTTCTTCCTCCGTCTGAGTGGATCTTTCAGTTTCTTCTTCTCCTATTCGGTGTTCGATCGCTAAGGTATACCTTTTACATCCCGCTGCTAGCTTCTCAGGATTTGATGATTTAGGTCTTCGTATTTCATTATCTTCACTTACTTGTTGGATTTAGTTTTTGGCTATAGCTTTTAGGTCCTTGAATGTGATTTGGTTTTTGCTTAATTTTTTCCGGAAATCGAATCCTCAGTTGAGTTTCTGAACTGGTTGATATATCATTGATTTGGATATTTCTAATTGGAATACAGAATCATGCCTACGTTTTATGCTGCTACTTTGGATAGATCATTATCTCGTGAATTAAGTCCAAGCGCATTGCATTCGAAGCCACCTATTTCAAACGATGAAAGCAATCAACCTAAAGAAAATATACTGTTCACTCGTCCTCAGATGTCACCTTCTCTCTATGCCACTCCTAAAGAAATCCCTCGCCCCAATTCCCCATCTTCCTACCTTACATCTCCCTATATCATCAATCACAAAGCACGCGGACCTCCTCTTCTTTTCAAAAGGGGCTCTCAGCTGGATGACCCTTCTGAAAACATTTGTGAGGCTACTTCTTCTTTGAGTAAGTCCACATCATTCCTACCGTTTCCTGTCAGTGATGCCACAGCAGTGGATCACACCCAAGGCATCCCTGAACGTCCTGTTTGGGATTGCAGCCCCCCTCATGGGAACTATTGGAACAACGATAAGCCGGGAAGAGATATCTGCAGCAACGGTGAGACTGGAAGCAATAACGCTACCAATCCTTTAGAATGGAAAAGTTATTTGTTGGAGCCTGTAAGAATTAAAGCAGACAAGGAGCTTGACTCTGAACATTTCTATAACCCTCGTGAATCAGTAAACTTCACAAGTAACACAGAGGTCCAAGGTGTTGGAGGAGCTGCAAGCTCACATAATACAACTGTTGGAGAGTTTTATGATGCTTGTGATGATGGTACGTTTCTACATCTCTTTTTTCAAGTGTTATATATCTGTAGTGTGATTTTGTTGTCAAGTTGCCTTTTAGGCTTGGGAATCCTGTGTTCATAATCAACTTGATAGTGACGAATCATATTTCCAAGTTCTTATATAGGAAAACTGCATGCATTATTCATTAGTACATCTAATAAACTGGTTTTGATTTATTCACTATCTTTTCTTGGCTTCCAGAACTATCAACCGACATTGGAATGCACAGTTCAGTTAACAAGAGTGAAACTGAGCTGAGGGAGATGAGGTTGGGCATGCTAATGGAAATCGAGAGGAGGAGGCAAGCAGAGGAGACTCTAGAGCAAATGCAAGTTCATTGGCGGAGGCTCCGTGAGCAGTTGGCCCATGTGGGTCAGTTCCTTCCTCTTGATCCTACCAGCAGCCCATACAGCATGAACCTAGCAGATGAGCTACATCGTCAACTTGAGGTCACCAGGTTTGTCTCTGACTCACTAGGCAGTGACTTGGCCAAGGCAGAGGTGGAGATGGAGATGCAAGCTGAGCTCGAAGCTAAGAACTTTGAAATCACGCGGTTGACTGACCGTCTTCACTATTACGATACCGTGAACCAGGAAATGTCCCAGCGCAACCAAGAGGTCATAGGTACGTAGAAGAAAATCAAGTTATGTTTACTAGAATGTCTTTATCTGTTTCTTTATCTCAATGCTTCAAGTCTCTTTGATATTATTAGAGGAAGCAAGGCGAGAAGGGGAAAAGAGAAAGAGGAGGCAGAGGTGGATTTGGGGATCAATTGCTGCAACCATCACAATCGGGAGTGGAGTCTTGGCTTGGTCGTACCTTCCTCCCGGAATGTTATCATCGGATGAAGCTCAGCAGTCTCCAACAGATTCATAGTGAAGCTGTCAGACCCTGTGAATAAAAAGATACGAAAATGCATCGGTTTTTACCTTTTCTAGAGAATGTATAGATAGAACATGATGAGGTCAAAACTCAGCTTCATAATTTGGTTTTGTTCGTGTCTTTTATTGACTTGCAAATTAGCTCTTTTACTTTGCGTTTGCTTAAGCATAGAATTCTTAAATTGAACGAGGGGGGGGGGGGGGGGGGGGGGTAACTCAACAAAACAATAATGACGGTTGAAATTTGGAATTGTAGAGAAATAAGCAAGGATCGCGAATAGGAGAGAAGATCCCTAACAAAACAACAACTACTTGATATATCACAAACCACAAAAAGATAAAGCCCACATTCAACAGTTACTCCTCAGTTGAACACATTAATGTTGGTCCCTCTTCAAAGCAAGAGAATTTGTTTCAAGAACAAACAAGAACAATATTTTTTGGGTAGTTAAGACTACCTCTTTTTGTGGTTTTTCATTTCTTAAATAGAAGCAAAATACAAGTCGAGATCATCCGATCTCTAGTACATGGAAGTGGGGAAATGCAACAAGAAAATAGGAACGTGATGGCTTAGTGTCCTTAACAACGGGACGACTAAGTCTCATTATTAACAACAATGAAATCAGAAAACTAGAAATAGAAATGGAACAATCGAACCGATCCCGTGCCTGGTTATGTTGTGTGCCGCCGGTTAGGCACCCTGGTTCTCGTAGACACCCTTCTCTGTTCTGCAATGTCTGGTACATCCTCATGTATGGTCGCATCAATTAAGCTCACACTTGAACCCCTGGTTTCAAATTCCAATTCCTCAAACGCCTGATCGCTTACCATTTCTGGGACAACGGAGACAGTTGCATTGCAGTAACTAATCGCCTTGCGTTATTCAGAATATAACTGGCCACTTCTTTTTGTATTGGACTTCCTTCATACTCTATCCACTTAAAGGTTTTGAGACGATACAAACATTCAGGAGCACAACTCGGCTGACTCCATAATTCCCTATATCTCCACACTTTCTGTGATCAAATGATGTAGAAATACAACAGTGCATTAGATTAGACCTCTAAACGGGAAACCAAATATCCGAATAAGTCTTGATGTAGGAATTTTCACTCTTAGGGTAATTAATGAAAGTACCTCACTATAACAACCTTCTAACGTGAGAATCTGTAGTCTAGGGGAATGTTGCAGCACATTTACAAGAAAATTCCACCAGTTGTAACATCGTCCGCGGAACTCCAAAGACACAAGCTGAGAGAAAATGGTACCAAAATGATACGGGGCCTATAAAAGAAAAAACATATAATGACAAATTAAAAGTCAGAGAGATGGTTTGCAAAAGTGTGTTAGAACCAAATCAAAGGAGACGAGTGACTTACCTTATTATAGTCTTGTAAGGTCAGACGAAGTGTTTTGGCAAAGGTAAGAGACTTGAAAACATTGCTATCACAAGTCCAAATATTTGCCTTCACAAGCTCGCGCATATCACCAATCAAATTTACTTCACCATAGTCATTTCTCATATCCAAATCTTTCAAAGAATGACAATGTATCACAAACCGCCAATTCTTATTAGATTGCTCACCTGTAGTAATGGTTAAACGGTGAAGGGAAGGCACATTAATGGTAAAAGTCTCTATATATTGTCGCCATCGGGATTCTCCAGAAGCAAATCTCCAAGAACAGGGGAACTAGATATAAGCCTGACGAAAGATTCCTCGTCTGGGTACGTGACAAAGATAAGGCACAACTTTTTTTAAGGGATTGAAAACAAACCCGAGAAGGAACTTCCAATAAAATCACACCTATCAGTTGCAAGGTCTCGAGTGTTTCACATCTAAACAACTTAGTCGGTAATCTTATAGCATCAGAGCTCAAATATATAAGTAGATCACGCACAAAACGATCAACTGCAAAAATAACCCACAATTCAATCTGCAAAGGGCTCCATGCAGAATAATATCTGATGAGATGAAAACTTTCTAGACATGGTGACTTATTTGACAGCAAAGTCCCAAAGACAAAATCCGATGACAATCCGGGGCCCGGATACTGATCTTTAAATTTCAGCCTTGACAACAATGTCCAAAGAGGACGCCATCGTTTTGACAAAATGCGAGTAGCCACGGCTTCTTTGATCAGGACAAAGGACAAGATTCTGATGAGCAAATCATCAGTCAACCGACTAAATCTGTCGTCCGTATATGGCCAATTACACAAAGAAGTCCCAAGACCAAAGCTTTGATTCAGAAAAACAAGTTTCACCTTGACAGTACGGGAATCTGCAAATCAAAGACGAAAAGATGAAGAAGACATGTTGGACACTTAAAATTCAACCTGGTCATTGACAGTTGAAACAATCAGAAGAAGCAGATGGTAATTATCCCAAGGAAGAAGAGAATGAGAAATAGATATAGCAATGTTGTTGTTAACTTACTTGTGATTCCAAACCCTAAGAAAAAAAAAACAAAAAAAAAAGTGATAACAATGAACGATCTCTGTAGAAATGCAACCTCTCCAAAATTCCAAACGAAGAATCAAGAACGAAGAAATCGAGAAGAACCCTAACCTTAAGAAATCGTCAGTCGCTCTCTCCCTCACTCCGCTGCGCTCTTAACCCGATTCTTCTTCTTCTTCTTTTTTTACTTTGCGTTTGCTGCTTCTTACATTGAACGAGGGGAGTAACTGAACAACAACAACAACAACAAAAAAACGTGACGGTTGAAATTGGGAATTGTACATAATAAGGGGGTGAAAGTGCAAATAGAAAAAGCTTAACCGGCGTCGTATGAAGATCACATTTTTTGGTTCCTTGGCTAATCTCACAAAACAAAGCAGTGAGGAAAAAAAACTTAAAAACCAGTGAGAGAGAGAGAGAGAGAGAGAGAGAGAGAGAGAGATATCATCAATTTGAAAAACATAAAAGTGCCAACAATGGCAGCGGTCTCTCCGCATATTTCGCCTACCCTTTCACGCTACAAATTCTTCTCCACTTCCGTTGTTGAAAACCCTAATTTCTCTCCTAATCCTATCTATAGTCGGCGGCGCAGAGTGACCAAGTCGCATCTTCAGGCGCACAACAGTAGCACTACTTATGGCCGCACGGAGCTCCCCTCCTCGAAGAAGCTATGGATTAGGCAACGAAGCTCCAGCGAAATGGAGGTTGATCAAGTACAATTAGAAGAAGATGAAGAAGAACAATTGGAGATCGACGAGGCCAGTCTCCTCTCCCTGAGCATGAAACCGGACAGGAACATGGCGTTGCTCGACGATTACGAGATGGAGGAGCTTGGACACACACCTGATACCACTCATCGCAGTGGTTTGTTTGTTTCTTTGTTTCTTTGTTTATCTTCTTCCCTAATTAAATAGCTGAATCTGGTGATGTGAGTAGGGTACGTTGCGGTGGTGGGGATGCCTAACGTTGGGAAAAGCACGCTTTCGAATCAAATGATTGGCCAGAAAATTTCGATTGTTACAGATAAACCTCAAACCACGAGGCATAGGATTCTTGGTATATGTTCTAGCCCTCAATATCAGGTTTGTTTTTTTTTTTTTTTTTTTTTTTTTTTATCTACTAAGCCCACATTGACAACGTTATTTGCCTTAGCTAGTAATTGCCTTTGGGTTTTTTGATACCTATTTCGAAATTTATGATGCATTTCGACTGATACAAACAAAGCTTGTGTTGTGTTTTTGCAGATGATACTCTTTGATACCCCTGGTGTCATCGAGAAGAAGATGCACAGGTTAGATACAATGATGATGAAGAATGTCAGAGATGCTGCCATCAATGCTGATTGTGTTGTAGTTCTCGTTGATGCTTGTAAAACGCCTGCTAAAGTATGCTTCTCTGTTTTGATTGATTTATACCTCCTGAATTGTTCCTACCTTTCTGTCCTAATGCTGGTGGTAATTGTGTGCTAGATAGAAGAAGTTTTGAAAGAGGGTTTGGGGGACCTCGAAAAAAAGCCACCTATGTTGCTTGTTATGAATAAGAAGGATCTGATCAAACCTGGTGAGATTGCCAAGAAACTGGAGGTGAGGAGATTTTCCTGTTATTAAATCTCCCACCATTCTAGAGTGAACTTGCACTGGTGGGAGATGCTTCACAATAAACGATTTGGATTCATGGTATTGGTATCTTCTTTGCTTAATAGATAATTCAACTTCTTGCAGTGGTATGAAAAATTTACAGATGTTGATGAAGTTATACCTGTAAGTGCCAAGTATGGACACGGAATAGAGGATGTAAAAGAGTGGATTTTATCCAAACTTCCCTTTGGGCCACCTTATTATCCAAAGGTATTTAAACAAGTCACTAGCTTCACTGTTTATTTAACCCCTCTTCTTGCTAAGATAGCTGAGCTTATATTCTAATTTGCTTAATATTCTGAGGTTTATGTGTTTCTTCACATACAACAATGCACTTCACTAATGTCTCACGGGTATTTGATTTCTAGGATATTGTGAGCGAGCACCCAGAGAGATTCTTTGTCTCTGAGATTGTTAGAGAGAAGATATTTATGCAATACCGAAATGAAGTTCCTTATGCTTGTCAGGTAAAATTATAATTTTGGTGTTTTTAGTCCTGTAAAACTTGCCGCCTTATTAATCAATTATGTTGTTATATGCTTTGCTTCAACGCCACAGGTTAACGTGCTGAGTTACAAAACTAGACCATCTGCAAAAGACTTTATTCAAGTGGAAGTGGTTGTGGATAAAAATTCTCAGAAGATCATCCTTATAGGAAAAGTAAGTATATACGGTCCCTTAACAGTCAAGTGGGTAATTTCTGATTAGCATTGGTGATCTAAAAATTTGTGGACATTCAAAAGGTGCGTTGTCAATGATTGATGAAACTGACAATATGGGTTTAAAAGCTGATCTGTTCAAATATTTTCTTAAAGCAATAAGGTCTCAACTAGATAAGCTTAGTGCTGACTAATGTGGCTGAATGGATTTCAATGCAATGTTGTAGGAAGGGAAGGCTTTGAAAACACTAGCGACAGCTGCTCGGCTCGACATTGAAGATTTCCTTCAGAAGAAAGTCTTCCTTGAGGTTTAAAGACGCATAGAATATGATTGATTACATAAAATATGAAAATGGTATATCAAGTATAGTAAGTTTAAGTTAACAATTTGAGTGGATGATATAAAATGTTGAATGAAGGTGGACGTGAAAGTGAAAGAGAACTGGAGACAAGACGAGGGGCTTCTCAAGTACTACGGCTATGGAGGACAGATCCGAGCTATGTAGTACAGTATATTAATACAGTATGTATGTAGTGTGGTGGACTGGTGGTCTTCAAATGGGCCTAGAAGAAGATAGATGGGAAAGTGCGAATGAGTCGGCGGCTCAGGTTAGCGTTTACCCACTTTTTTTTTTGTTTGTATTTAACCGATACCACTAGTCAGTTTAGCTTTTTGTTTTTATTCTCAATCCAGCGATTCCTTTGGAAATTTGAACTCTTTCTTCTTTTAAGAGTTTGTTCAACTAACGTTCCATTGAATATATCTAATTTTCATGATCACAGGTAGTAGACTGTGAGAATTAAACAATTACATTTAGATTTCACTTTATTGAAAAGCTGAACCGTAATTAAAGGAGAGTGAGTAAAATGCTGTGTTTGGTTGGGTCTTTGAATCGAGTCGGTGTAAGTTAGCTCCGCTTATTGCGCCTATGCTTCTTCTTCTGTTGATTAAAAGGTGTGTGCTACTTCAGATGTTTGAAAGCAGAGTCAAAAAATGCAGAAAAACTAAAGCGTCCACTCGAAAAGAAAACCATTTTCCTGATTGCACAATAAATTATATGTCGTGTGTTTTGTCGTCAACTCAACCGAAAAATCTAAAGAACAACGGCACATGAAGAGAGTTTCGCCTTTAAATGAAACTGAGAGGCCGACCCATAAAAATATAAAAAAGGCAAGGGCCCTGTGAGTATCCATGAAGCGGAAGACGCGTGGGTTGCTGTATTAAGTAACCACACAGAATGCTGACACGTGTAATATGATCCGAGGGTGAAGCAGTAAAGCATGTGTACGGTTTTGATTACGTGTTAAGTGGGATCCATTTGCTGGTCTTACGGTTACGACTTCTTTTGCCGGTAATAATGGGATCTAATTAGCGGAATCACCTGCTTCGCTTACATACTTAAACACCATATGTTACACTGAACTTGATATGTGAGCATCACACATTCACATTACTACAGTACAATACATGAGTATGCGTGTATAACACTAAATTAAATGAGAGTTATTAATGCTTTTTCCAAAACCGTTATACAATTAATTATTATTAGTCCATAAATACCCCACACCCCCTCTGAAAGACACAGCGAGAAGAGTGTAAAGAGAAAGAGAGAGAGCAAAGAATAAGAGGAAGATGAAGCTTCTGGGTCTAATTACATTTCTAGCGATCGTGATCCAACAAAGCTGTTTGGAGCTAGGAGCAGATGCGTTACCGAATGATGGGTTCGTGAGGACTAAAGGTGTTCAGTTTAGTCTCAATGGCTACCCTTTCTACGCTAATGGCGTTAATGCCTACTGGCTCATGTACGTTTCCTCCGATCCATCCCAAAGGTCTAAGATCTCTGCCGCGCTCCAAGATGCCTCTCGCCATGGCTTGACCGTTGCTCGAACCTGGGCTTTCAGCGATGGCGGTTACAGAGCTCTTCAGTCTTCCCCTGGCTCCTACAACGAGGATATGTTTCAGGTACGTAATTATTGAGACTTAACTTGCTTGTGTCTTGCTTGTGTGTGTGTTTTTCCTCTTGAGAAATTTTCCGCTAGACTTTCTATTTGGAAAAGTCGGTGGCTTTTGGAGCCAAGTTTTGAGACTCTCTCTCTTTGATGTTTCTGATCTGTTTCTTTTGTCATTTATGGTGAATAGGGTTTGGATTTTGCGATTGCTGAGGCAAGAAGCCATGGGATAAAGGTAATACTCAGCTGTGCCAATAACTACGACAGCTTCGGAGGGAAGAAGCAATATGTGGACTGGGCTCGAAGCCGAGGCCGTCCCGTTTCTTCTGAAGACGACTTCTTCACCGACTCCCTTGTTAAAGATTTCTACAAGAACCATATCACGGTTTCAAATTCAGACCTTTAATCTTCTCCCCTGTGTAAGATTTAAGTGAATGGAGCAAAAAAGTAATGGCTTTTGTTTTCTCCTGCAGGCTGTGCTCAACAGATTCAATACTTTTACTAAAGTTCAATACAAAGATGACCCAACTATAATGGCTTGGGAGCTCATGAACGAGCCCCGTTGCCCCTCAGATCCTACCGGAAGAACCATTCAGGTTTCACCCTAACACACATTTTCACACCATGATTCTTTTACTTTTCTAGTTGTATTCCTATGGGATTTGACTTGTTGGTTTGTTTGTTTGTTTTCTATCCATTATAACAGACTTGGATTACTGAAATGGCTGCTCATGTGAAATCACTAGACAGAAACCATCTGCTTGAAGCTGGCCTCGAAGGTTTCTATGGTCAGTCTTCCCCTCAAAGCACGACTCTAAACCCACCCGGCCAGTTTGGAACTGACTTCATCGCCAATAACCGCATCCCCGGCATTGATTTTGTTACGGTTCACTCTTACCCTGACGAATGGTAAATTCCATAGAATTTTAGTTTTGGCCCAATCAGTTAAAAACAGTGAGATCACTTTGTTTAACGTTGATGCTGATATTTTCTTCTGCAGGTTCACAGATGCAAGTGCAAGCGAGCAGTCCAAAATGGATTTCTTGAACAAATGGCTCAACGCACACATCCAAGACGCACAGAACGTTCTTCGCAAACCCATAATAGTAGCAGAATTTGGTAAATCAACGAAGAAACAAGGCTATAGCCCTGCAGAGAGAGACATTGTCTTCAACACCGTGTACGGCAAGATTTACGAGTCTGCAAAACGAGGCGGTGCAGCAGCAGGAGGATTGTTCTGGCAACTTCTGGGGAATGGAATGGATAATTTTCAAGATGGGTATGGGATCATACTTAACCAAAGCTCGTCGACGGTTAACGTCATTGCTCAGCAATCGCGGAAGTTGACTTTGATTCGGAAAATATTTGCTAGGATGATCAATGTGGAGAAATGGAAGAGAGCGAGAGGCCACAGACAAGTCAGAAAACGAGGTCATCACAAAATCAAAAACTGAAGATTAAACTAATTTCTACTTTTAATATTTACTCTCTTATAGCGAATCCAAGGACCTCAGCTCGTCCAAGAAAGTAATAGTGATAGATTTCATAATATACTTAGTTTTTGGCCGGAATGAACTTTATTCAGTAAAGAAAATAATTAGTGTGGCAATTTTTTAGACGTCACCTTTGAAGAAAGTCCCAAACCACAGTGGAAAGGGTTAATTCAGCAGAAAAGTTTTTAAATCGTATGATCTAATAACAAGACACTGAATCACACTAAAAACAGTTTGTTTGCTTGAAGGATATAAAAGCTAATTAAAACCAACAATATAATGGAACCGTGTGTGTGACTTTACAAGTCACCAAGGTAGATGGCTGAGGGACTATAAGCAAACATCAGTCCATTCAATATGGCCCCAAACATCACCTCCATTCAATTATAAAAAGAATCAAATGCATTCCTTGTACATCCTAAGTACTTATAATTATCAGTCTGTCATCTGTCATCATCTTTAAACCAGTTAAGTAGCACATATACTGCAAAACCTAAAGCAGACGCAGCAGCAACCAGAAAGACAGCTACTTGTACTGAGAATGATGAGGTAAAGGCTTCAAGAACAAGTGAGTTCCAAGTTACATACCATAAGGTGGAGTAAACAGAACCCACGATTGCACCTACGACCACTTGACTTGTTGTGTGAAGCTTCTGAGAAACCCTTAACCATGTCTACCAAAAATAACATCAGTGTTAATATGATTTCATTCATATGATCCTTCGGTAATTTTGAACTTGAGTTAATGTCATAAAATGATATGAAGACTTACAAAGTAAGAACCCAATGCGAGGACGAGGCCACTAAGGAACAGAGAGAGTACATTGGTTCCAAGCCACTCCATAACTGCGGAAATAAGAGTAAACGGATCTTTAAGAGTTGATCAAAGGAAATTAGAAACAGATATCAAAATTGTGGCTGTATGTATACCAGACAAGACAATAAACACAGAGATGAAAGAAATGGATTGAGCGTGAGAAGATGGCATCCCAGGATCAGAACGCAGCGTAGCAACGGGTCTCTCTTGGTTAAGTAAACGTTTCAAAGCTACAGAAAGCGCGGAATTTGAAACTGATCCAACCACAGCCCACAAAGCTGCACCATCATGCCGTAGAAGCAGAACAGATCCAAACAGAGCAGCTACAATCCATTTGCTCTGCCATTTTACAAAGGTGGAAGCTTTTTCATTAGTAACCAAAACGCATAAGAGAAAAGGAACAAGCTTTGCTTTTGAGTTTCGATCTTTTTTCATAGAGATTGTGGCATTACATCAAACAGGTTGTGTGCATCAGGGAATTAGAATACGAACCAGACGATTAGCGACGGCTTCAATCCCGCCGCCGGCGTCGTCCTGAAGCTCCGAAGAATTATTGATGAAAGCCTCTTGCTCGAGCGTCTGAGATGGTTCTTCGCCGTCTCTGCGAGCATTGATTTTGACTAAATCATCGGCCATAGATTTAGAGACAGAGAAAGACAAGATTCTTCTTCTTCTTCTTCGATTCAAAGGGAAGATTCGAAATCGAGCGGAAGCGATGTAAGAAGGAACAGAGGAAGCAGCGAGATAGAAATTGCAGGTTGGCTTGTGGAGGAGGAGAAGGGGTGTTGATGATGATGAAGCTGCCATATCCAAAGCCAAAAATCTTTTGAATATATTATTATGTGTTGATTTATTACCAATTTATACACACAATAATAATAATCTATACATATTTAATTTCAGTTTCTTCATAAAAAAAATGCCAGAATTCGTAAGGTTCAAAAGAATGAATCAACACGATGAAGATGAACGTTCGGCTTGCTCTGTCTTCCTCGTGTTGATCTTTTCGTTAAATTGGCCCATTAAAGCCCATTAGTAGTCCTAATATATTAACTCGCCAATTTGCTTAAAATAGGCCCATCATCAATGAATCCATCCAACAAAATCTCTCGGTTTTCTTTAGTCTAGTTTTCTTTCTACTATTTCTTGTGGAAGGAATTTGTGCTTTCAAAGTTTTAAACCAATCGCAATGGATGGATATAGTTAGCGGCTAGCTTTGGAAAAAAAGAATCTTAAGTTAAAGATTAAAATGAAAAGGAAATTTTTGCTAACAAGTTGAACTGTTGGAAACCGGAAGAATAATGATGATCGGAAACAACGGTGGGAAAGCCGTGTACACGTTTGTTTATTCCTTTGAGAATATTATCGATGTCTCATCGTTTTAGAACATTGCTGCTTATTTTGGAATTTTCTAGACATATATTTGCATTGCCATGAATAACATTTGTTTCGTGTAGTATATTATAATAATATTGGAGGTCGAATATGCTTAACAAACTTTGCAAAGGGGAAAAATAAAAATAAATAAACCATGGAACAAAAAAGATGACCAATTAAATTACTATACGTATACTTAGAAAATATATTCTTGGTTATCTTTTATTGTTTTTATACATTCAGGCTGATGTGTAAATAGATTCTCTCGCACATAAAAGTTTTCCTCTTGCACTTATACATTATTTATACCCTTCTTTTTTTAATTCAGAAATAATTATTACTTTGGATTATGGCTTTTGGTCGTGGATTAATAAATATAGATAAGTCACAAAAGCAACGAATATCATCTCAGACCAATATGTCTCTTGGTTTAAAGTGAAGGATGTTCATGTTCTCTTTTCTTTAAAACACCACTTTGTTTTGTTTTGAAAAAGAAAAAAACTTTTGTATCCGTAGAATTATAGACGTTCTGTTTTTTTTTTTTAACTTAATTTTAAACTAATGGTCGATAGTCAATATTTACATCAATGTACATTGCAGAAAAAGTAAACCGCCGTAATATAAATAAACTGAAGTCCCACTGAAGTTATAAAGGCTGTGTGGGAGTGTGGCAAAACCCACACGCGAGAGCGTCTTGTCATTGGAGGTGAAAACTGAGTGTCGTTTATATTTTAAATACATACAGATACAGTACTTATATTCGTAGATATATATATATAAAAAGATGTGATGATGCGTCAATCGCTCTGTGAAACTCAATCTACAAAGTACAGTTATACACGGTGTTGTGACAGAAATCGAAGAGAAGACTCGACTCGAGAGAGCTACAAAAAAAATATATATATTCAAGTTTGAAAAAAACGGAGTAAATACGGTGTCGTGTGGCACCAGATAGTCCTGAAATTCATGATGATTTCTTATCACTCTGACAAACGTATAGCTTTTACAGTGGTCAAAGTTTTTTGAATCAGGACCCAAACAAGGAAACAATCTTCTGCCCTACTTCCTACTCCTCTCCTCCTATGATATGTACAACACTTTTACCAAGTTATTATTTTTTTTAGTATATATTACTACATAAATACGCACGAACAGGTATGTAGCTAAGCTAGTCATAACTTTTATACTAATACAAATCGATCGAAGCGTGCGTGCGTGCAAGTGTGCGTCCCTGTGTGGATATAATATGAATGATACGTTTGGGAATGGTATTACCTGCGCATATTTTAAAAGAGAACAGATCATTAAATGAATTGCAGCGGGAACTATATATATAGTAGATATCATGGGTCAAACCAGCCTGTATTATCCATTAATTAACTTATTTTCCAATTAACTACTACAATACTAAATGATTAACATCCCCCATTCAAATGCTTTTTCGTGATCTTTTGGCTATGACATTATTTATAAGAACTATGGCAGGTTTCAATTTTTAATGTTCTGGCTAGAAGCTTTATTTTTCTGAGTGTAATTCTAATACATATTATTTTCACAAGTGTAAATTTTATTGATCAGTAGTACGTAGTTTTAGTTTATCTTATTATATACATAACAAAAATCATTCCTCAGCTTGTAAAAGATAACGAGCTATTCTATATATTTTTGGTAAAGGAGTTTCGATAGTAGTGCCACTAATTTTGAACGATATCATCTATTAGTGCCAAACAAAAAAAAATATCTTCATAAAGTTATTAAGTGTATATAGTATATAGTATCTTAAATAAACCCGACCGAGACATCGTTCATTAGTTGTAAAGGGAATTAATGAGAGAGTCAACGAGTAGTCTCACTTGCCATTAAATTCAACAAATCATCTAAGAATTCTTTAATCTATTCACGTTGTAACAATCATAATAAGGAAATCTTAATCTACTCACGTTATTATAATAATCATCGGGTTTAATTTTAGTACTCAAGTTTTTGTCAATTTCTCAGTTAAAAGTTTCATAGTTGTAATGTGGTGTTGAACTTTCTTCTTCCGGTCAAATGCCCCATCCCCATCTAGTCACGTAAGGACCTATATATATATATATATATATATATATATTACTCCTCGTTCAATAGAAGTTATAATTAAAGAAGTAAATATTAATTGTTGTTATTTTCGACATTATTATTAGTAGGATTTGTTTAGAAACCATAAATTTTCCCGCTAATCTATGATTATTGTCATGAACCAAAAAAAAAAAATGGAGATCAAAATTTGATAATAGTAAGTGACAGAGTAAGAGAGTTTTGCAGTGATTTACTTATTATAGAAAGAGTTTGCATTGATTATTTACAGTAAAGAAAAAAACATACAATTGAGAGTCAATAAATGAAACGGTGAAAAGCACGAGAAAGAGGAAGGGTTAAGCAAATACGAATCGGTACACTTGAAGAGCGGTGGTTTATACGGATGCCATACGCCTCACGTGAAACCAAACACATTTTTTGATTCTCTGTGTTACATCACTTTTTACACAATTTTGCTCGGTCCAACTTTTATTTTATTTTTGGTTTTTACATTGTTATTTATTTGACAACAGCTGTATAATAATTATGAGTAGTTGAAACTTGTGAAGCTTTCTAACTTTAAATTTAAACTACTAACTACTATATAGCAAACAAATTCTGTGTATATGGTTGAAATCAATCCTAACTTTGAAGTTTAACAGGTTCTTCTGTTTTAAAAAAGGAATCATCTGCTTATATATGCAATTACTCGTCTATCTAAAAAACCTATATAAGGTATAACTGCTAGTTTGTATGTATACGATTACTACTAATTTAAATGACTTTTTTTGGTATGATGTTATAATTTTGACTATGAACGGTTTAGTTAAAAAAAAATCAAAAATATTTGTACAATTTAGATAGAGATCTTGATTAACTAAACTCTAAAAAGTTACAGGTAAGTAAGTATGTTTTTGGTTGGTATAGGAATAAATATAATAAAATAGGGACCAGTGGTGTCTTAGATAGGGAATTATAATTGGAATATGTATATCTAAGTTAGATATAACTCTTTTTCAAAAAATAAAATAAAAATAAAAAGAGAGGGAAAAAGTTCAATTATTTGAAGGAAATAAAAAAAGGTGCTCTTCTGGTTTAGAGAGAGTGGATCGGAGTCTACAAAAGAGAGATGTGAGAGATGAAGCCTGCTCCACTTTTTTCTTCATTCTTCATCTTCTCTCTTTGTGTTCTCTCTCTCTCTCTCTCTCTCAGAAAAAAAAAAAAAAAACAAATATGGATTCGTTCGATTTGGATAACGTGAAAGCAGAGAAAGCAAAGGCGTTGCGGCGTTTCAACCGCTTCCGGCGAATCGGAAGTATCTTCCGTGCGGCTGAGGTTTGCGTGGCTCTCCTCCTCGTCTTTTGGACATTCACGCGCCTTCCTTTCGCCGTTCAGATCTCCGGAGCGTTTCTCCGCCGTATCGCCGCCCTTGTATCGACTCCTCTGTTCGTCTTCCTCCTCGGCAACTCCATCGTCCTTGTTCTTCTCACCAAGTCTTCCTCCGAACAGACAACCGCCTCCGCCGCCGCCTCAACAACAAACGCAGAAACAGAAATCTACGAGGCCTTCGTCAGATCCGTAGAGAGTCGATCCAAGCCGTCCGATGACGAAGACTTGGCGGATGAGACTGTCTACCACGACAAACAGGTGATCGTCACTCATTTGAACGCGGATGAGAATATAACACACGTCCAGATTGATCATCCCAGTGGTAAGGTCTATGGAAGGAGCAAATCAGACGTTTCGGCAAAACAGAGTAGTAGTCCAAATATTATGAAACAACGACGTTCTCTACAGAGATCCAAGACAGACAAGTGCTGCATCGTCAGGGAGATTGAAAACCAAAAAGAGGACGACAACAACAAGTATGATGATCCAGAAGAAGATGATATGAGCAACGAAGAGTTTCAGAAAACGATCGAAGCTTTCATAGCAAAAGAGAGATTGTTTCGTCGTCAAGAATCTTTAGCCGTCGTTGTCCATAACATAAAGCCTTAATAATATCTTTAAATAAAAGGCATCATCAGTATTCTTATAGTATTATCGAATCAACTTCAAGCAAACAACCAAAGTTTTGTGAAACTTGACCATATGGAATCTTGTTTTCTTTTCTTTTTTTTTTTTAAGAAAAAAATATATTCCATGTATAATAATAATATCAATCATCTCTATGTACAGTAATTAGTTGCTTATTATGAAAGATATATATTATATTTTTACTTGTCTCAGTGAGTGTCACTTCCTCAAGTCTAATGATACAAACTTGAAGTATAAATGTTGTCTCTTCTCAAATTCCATCATGACTTTACCATAACTTTTTTCTTCAAGTTTTAGTGTCATACAAGAAACAATCGATTTAGTTCTGTCTTTTTGTCTTACCATATGAAACCTTCGCGTTACTTTTAAAAGCAAAAATCATCTGCATCAAATAAACAAATAGCTATCTACAAACCCTATATTCCATACATACTTCAAAAAAAATTTGATTTCCAAACCTGCATGTATGACTTCTTAACTGTAAACATATGAGCCAGTCACTTTGTCAATTCATATTTCTATGCCTCTTTAATAGTTTTTCTTACTGTACTTTCTTACATAGTTAATGACAAAATAAAAACCTTATACTATATGTTAGAATTCTTCAAAATTTCGCTCATAATGGCGTTTTGGACTTTTACACCGACTAACTCTCATGCCTGCAATTATTAATCATGCAAGATTTAATATCTATATGTACTCAGACGACTAAAAAGGGATTTATTGAAGCGTGGAGTTTTTTTTTTTTGCCCAGATGAGATTTGCACATTAATTAAATCTACAGATTATATGTAATTATCCAGATAAAAACTGTTACCGTACGTGTATAAAATTGAAATACAACGTAGACTGGTAGAAACATACACACACTAATACACATATAGCTAGGGCGCCGCGATTATAATATATATATATATATATATATCAATCAGAAAACGAATATCATATAATAACAATATATTAGTGAATGTTTATAATGGGATTGAAGACAATTGAAATAGGTACTCAATGTTTTTACTAGTATTAAATTAAATTGAAGGAAGCTTCGTTTCGAATGCTTCATGGGAATGATTGATGGTCTAGTAAGTCATCTCAGTGATCTCGTAGCCTTCAGCTATAAGATTAGAAGAAGAAAAAGATCAAATAAAGAAATAGTATTAATTTGCTGAAGCGGCCGTGTTTCTGATGGGTATCGGCACCAATGATAGTGTAATTATTTTGAATGGCAAAAAGTATATAAAAAAACGTAACTTTTATGCAGACACACACGCAGAAAAATTATGAAGAAAAGTGACTTTAGTTTTCACTAAGTCCCGTAATCTCTGCTCATCCAAAATAAAAGTCGGTTTCTTTTACCCTTCTTTTGACATATATGGATCCTCTATATCGATCCGATCCATCTTTTGCAAGATGTACTAGTACTAGTATTTTTATAAGAATTTTGTTGGGTACGGTTACTGATTGTTGCATTTAAATTATTTCTTTTTGGGGGGCTCTTTAACTAGAGCAATCATGATAGTTTCCACCACGAGCGGCTAATGCTATTGATGTTGTTGGATTAATTTGTCCTTAAGCCACTTTTACCATCACTTGGCCCTTATTTCCAACACAGCACAGTGTAACATTTTGAGATATTGAACATACATATAACGTATAGAAACAATTTTTACTGCAATCGACATTCTTAAATTCTTTCATCAAAGTCTTGCAAATAACGTTGCAAATATCTACAATTTTTTGTTTTTAAATGTTATTTTAAGATATATTTCATACTTCTTTCTGTTCAGTTTGATGTTATAACGAATTGAAATTGACTCAAGTTTCATTTTTAACTTTACTCAGATTTTAAGATAAATATTAATTACCCTAAACTATATAGACATGACATGTATTATTAATTTACATGCTTTACCATGGACGACAATGCATGGGATGCAAAAAGGTCAGACAATGATGTTGACGTAAAATTATCATAAGCACATTTTTTCATATCTACGGATTATATGGTTTAAATTTGCTATATTATACATAATACATATCAACGCGCGGTCGACCAAAATGATATAATGCTTATATCAAATATCCATTTAGGGTAGTTTTGCTTGCTTCCCTAATTTTGAGTATCTTCATACATATGCAACGTGTTTACACGCCAACGTGCCTCATATCGGACCCTGCCCACACATTGAATCCTTCGAGTTTTTTTTTTTGTTTTTTATCGGATTAAAATTAAAATTGAATGTTTACATATATATTACCATTAGTTTAGAAAACAGCTTAGAGCCACAAGAGAAACAAATGTCATTTCCACCCCTAAACTTAATCAGGACAGATTTTAACAATGACAAACCATCCCAGCATTGCTTCAAGATTTTCGGCTCATCAAAGTGAATTCTCGCACAAGGAACTGTGAAGAAGGGCAGAGTCACAAATGAGGATTACTCGAAAACAATCACAAATGAGGATAACTAACAAGTCACAAATGATTATTAGTGCCTATACAACTCAAAACAAAATAGAATAATAGATGGTATCAGTAATAAAAATACGTGCCTAACTTAAGAGTGTATCGATATGTTTCATACATGGGAAGCTTTTTTTTTTTTTTTTTTTGAAAAGTAACATAAAAAGACAATAAATTGATTGGACATGCCATCGTGTACCCACGACTTTTTGTTTTATCTTAGTTTTAAACTTTTAATCCTAACCTTGACTAAGCGTCGTCTCGCATAATTGACGTTGACAACCTTTTTCATGCATAATGATTAATAACTAAAACTATGATTCTGCGCTGCCAAGCAATTTCAACATTGAAAACTAATTAAGAGCACTGCGAAAGTGCGAATATTCGGATGCTTATTACAAAACCATTACGATTTCATGTAATATGGCAATGGTAATGAGCACAAAAATCTAGAAAATGTCTAACCAAAAACTTCACCTGTTTCAAATTAATCAGTTTCGTTTAAAATTTTTCACACAGATTAAAAATAAAATAAAATAATAAAAAACCTATTATCCCTATAAAGTATAAACTATTACTAGATCATTGTCCAAACAGAGTTTTATATTGTTGCCACTGATCATGGAAGAGATGGATCCTTAATTTAATAGTCATGTAAAGCGTGGCCCAAAGCCCACTTCATCATGATTTGTTTAGGAGCAAGCTTCTGCTGCGGTTATGAGACTATCGTCTTTTAGTTGTATGGGTTAAGTTGAAACTATTATAAAGAGCATAGAAATGCCGTGACATGAACCATACTAATAATTCCGTGTTGTTGTTGATCGTATGTCCAAGCTAAAATTCATCTAGAAAAGTTGAAGAAATATATATCAAAGAGGCAATTTCAGTATTTCCATCTGATCTGATCTTTTAACTAAATTTATAACAAAAATGAAAAAAAAACTGTTACTATTTTAAAAAGCTATTAAAACCATGCATGTCGGATTGATAAAAAAGACACAGAATTGAACGTGGCGTACGATAAAATAAAACTTAGTGGCTAAAATTTGATACAGTGCAAATGACAGATACACTTTATTTGCAGGACAATTAATATTTTTAACCAACCGTGATGGTTGGGGAATCCCAGTTACGTGTTATGCATGTCACTGACATTTAGGACCAGCCGTGCTTCGGTGAAGAGGAAAGAGTTTTTGCCCGAAGCCACCAAAATTTTAAAATTTATTAGGCCACATGTTTTTCCAACCTAAGCTTATATGTATTTAAGTTGATAATATAAATGTGTGTAATAATGCAAAATGGTGTTTTGTTTGAGAAGCCCATGACATTATGTCATTATAATAAAATAATTATGTTTTATGTATAAAGAAATTTCTGCACATAAAATAATTAAGTTTTATAGTTATTAGTATAGCATAACTATATAAGAATACTAATGAAAGACAATTGATAAAATGGATAATATTAAGAATAAAGGAAATATTTTTGGAATTGTCTGAATTATTTTAGGAAAAAAAGATAGAAAAGTTTTGGCTTTATATGATTTTTTCATATCTTATGAGCATTGTTATCTTTGAAATAATAGTTTTTTCAAAAATATTTTTTTAATAACAAAGGCCATAATTTTTTACCCGCCCTAAGCCACACAATAAGGCTGAGCACGACACTGTTTAGGACAAAACATGAAAGATTACAAATCAAAGTTGCATGCATTTGCTATTATTGTTTCGTCTTTACTAAGAAAATTCGAGTTTCTCTGATACACATCGACCGACAGTTTTTATATTTTAATTTTAAGATGACTTTAATCTCAATGATAACATTCGGGTAATAATGTTCTACACCTACTCGGCAGTCGATCGGCATGTTTTACGTTTGCTATGTCCATATCAAGGGCTACTCTACACTCCACAGCAAAACACCAAATTTGTTATGGTACTAAGGGTTACTCCAGTCAGACGGCAAAACATTAGTCTTAGGAAGAACTTTATCTAAAATTTTGAAAACAACTATAATATTTTGTAAATGATTAAATCAATTGAAAAGAAAATGCGAAAAGAATATCATTCTTTACCAGTGACCACACCTTTATAAATGAAATTCCCACCCACCTCTATAAAATAAATTGTGCAAGTATCTTATAAGCTCATAGCCTCCCTAAAGTTTCGTAGCTTCGCAAAACAACAAAACTTATTTCTTGACACAACTTAATATTTAATGGAAGACGTTGATTCAATTTTCATAAACACCATTAATCGTTCCTCGAGGTTTTCTCTCCCAATAGATGGCATATGCATGTGTATACTGTGTGTGTGTTATTGTGTATGTTGAACTGACATCGATGTATATATATACATATTTGTGATGCAGGTGTGACGGTAAGAGTGATACTGAAAAATATAATGGAGATGATGAGAGAAGCAGTAGGTACCCTTTTGTGAAAGCTCTTAGCATGAGTGGTGGAGATGGAGATAACAGTTACTCCACCAATTCTCTTCTTCAGGTTTCCTTCCATTAGGATTCCATATAATTGTTTCATTAATCCTGCAAAACAAAAATTACTTATATATATATCTAATCCTTCATTTTCTTATTTAGAAAAGAGTTATACGGAAGGTCAAACCGGTTTTGGTTAAGAACACAAAAGGAATGATGAAAAACTTAAACTTTCCTAATTACATTAAAGTAGCTGATTTGGGATGTGCTACTGGGCAAAACACGTTCTTGACGATGTCTGAGATCGTGAACACGATCACTGTGTTATGTCAACAATGTAACCAAAAGCCACCGGAGATTGATTGTTGTCTTAATGATCTTCCATACAATGATTTTAACACGACATTCAAGTTCATAGCTTTCTTCAACAAGATTGTCAAAAGCAAAGGTTTGTGCTTCGTCTCTGGAGTCTCAGGTTCCTTCTACTCGAGGCTCTTTCCCAGCAAGAGCCTCCATTTTGTACATTCATCTTACAGCCTCCATTGGCTCTCTAAGGTCAGGCAACTACTTTACTTGCAATTGCTTAGTTAAATTTTGTTCATAATTTAAGTAAATGTTATAATTAATAATGATGGAACTGTAAGGTTCCCAAAGGACTCGAGAAGGATACCTCGTGTGTGTACATAACAGCTTCAAGTCCTCCAAGTACATACAAGGCTTATTTGACTCAATTTCAAAGTGACTTTACAACATTTCTAAAAATGCGTTCTGAGGAGATGGTTTGGAATGGACGCATGGTTCTTACTTTCATCGGCAGAGAAACTATTGATGATCCATTGCACAGGGATTGTTGTCACTTTTGGACGTTGTTATCCACTTCTCTGCGCGACCTAGTCAGTGAGGTAGGTAACATATTTAAAAATTACCAAATTTAATTTTAGACATTTAGAAATACACTGTGTGTTAATTTTAAAAACGTCCATCTTTTTTTTTTTTTTTATGATCCACAATTATAGGGTCTTGTGAGTGCATCGAAGGTTGGTTCTTTCAACATGCCGTTTTATGATCCGAGCAAAGAAGAAGCAATCGAAATGATTCGAAAAGAAGGCTCCTTCGAGATCAATGACTTGGAGATTCATGGATTTGATCTTGGCCAGAGTAATAACTACGGCGAGGACTATAAGTTACATTCACAGAAATCTAAAGCAGGAGAAAAAGAGGCCAAGTGTATAAGAGCGGTCAGTGAATCGTTGCTTGTAGCTCACTTCGGAGTTGACATTATCGACACGTTGTTTAACAAGTTTGCATATCATGTATCCCAACATACTAGCTGCACGAACAAAACGACTGTTTCCCTAGTCGTTTCTTTGATTCGAAAATAATTATTTACTGTATATTTTATTTTTCAAATTTCATTTAGATATAGAAACCAAGTAATTAATGTTATCTATGTGAGTGGTCCGATCAGCTCTACCATCTTTACTTTGACCCATAACGACATCACCTACCACAAGAAGAAAAGAACATAACTCTAGGGTAGATGGGAATTTCCTCAATAAATAGGACGTTCTCTATAATAGATAAAGCAACATGGGTATTTATTTTGTAATAAACAAACATATTATATATACTTTGGTCGTAGTAATAAACAAAAATGTAATGTAGGGCTCAAAAAAGTACTACAGGGAAGTTTTGGTAATAAACAAACTTATCGGGTAAATCTGTTCTAAAACATAAAATTTCGGCCGAATAACTTAAATAATCGAAAGTCGGGGAAAAATACGCAATATACAAAAAAGTAAAATCTGGAAACGTCACCAACCGACAGAGACAATTATTGAACTTCAAAATTAGATAGCAATCACTAACCGGGAGTGTTTGTTTGGATCGGAGGATTTTGAGATCTGTGGAAACGAAGATGGCGGCAAACGAAAGTTGTCGAGTGTATTGTGTAGGAACCGTCGATACCAAGCTTGATGAGCTTCGATTCCTTGCTGGATCAGTGCGATCAAAAATCGGCGCATTCTCAAACAACTCATCTTCCAAGGTAAGAAGATAGAGATTAGTTCCTCCGACGCAGAACAGAACCTCATCAGTCATCACCTTGGATGATTGTATTTTTAGTCTCAGTCTCTCAATTTCGCCGTTTAATTTGGAATTAACAACAACAGGTTGAGGTTGAGGTTGTGATTGTGGATGTTTCGGCGGGTACTGCTGATCATAAGCAGATCCAGAATGTAGCTGACTTTGCATTTGTAACAAGAGAGCAAGTTCTCTCATGCTACTCTGGATCGAACCACGAGAAAAAGCCTCTGAAACTTCCCGATGATAGAGGCGAGGCCGTTGCTATCATGAGCAAATGCCTTGAGAGTTTTCTTAGGCAAGCGGTTGAGGATAACTCTCTTTCTGGAGCTATAGGTCTTGGCGGAAGCGGAGGAACCTCGCTGATATCATCCGCTTTTAGGTCTCTCCCCATCGGGATTCCCAAGGTCATCGTATCCACTGTGGCCAGTGGTCAAACCGAGCCTTATGTTGGGACCTCTGATTTGGTTTTATTTCCTTCTGTGGTGGATGTCTGTGGTATCAACAGTGTTAGCAGGTTAGTCTTTTCAAACGCTGGGGCTTCTTTTGCCGGTATGGTACTCGGGAGGCTTGAGATGTTTAGAAGCTCCTCAAGTGAGAACGGGAAATGTTGTACTGTGGGCATTACCATGTTTGGGGTCACAACTTCATGTGTTAATGCAGTCCAGGATAGATTAACAAGTGAAGGTTATGAGACACTTGTCTTTCATGCCACCGGTGTTGGCGGCAGAGCCATGGAATCTTTGGTTAAAGAAGGGTTTATACAGGTTTTTCTATTTTTCCCCATTCGTTGAGATTTTGTTTACTTGTAGCACTAACTACTAACTTGGTTTTATGATTTGTCTTAAACTTTTGGCTGTGGCATTTGGTTTCTTCCTTTTTAAGTTTCTTTTACTTGTTCCTTCCGTAGGGAGTAATGGATATTACAACAACCGAGGTTGCAGACCATGTAGTTGGAGGTGTGATGGCATGCGATAGTTCCCGTTTTGATATTACCATAGAAAAAGGAATACCGTTGGTTTTAAGTGTAGGAGCCTTAGATATGGTGAACTTTGGTGGTAAAGATACTATACCTTCACATTTCCAAACAAGAAAGATTCATGTTCACAATGAACAGGTGAGGAATCTGTATAATGCATAATGTTAAGTTGTCTTTTCTATTAGCATCTGTTTTTTTTTGAGTTATCTGTTTTTCTTTGGCAGGTTTCTCTCATTCGAACAACAGCAGAAGAGAACAAAATCTTTGCAAGGTTTATTGCAGATAAACTGAACAAATCAACGTCAAATGTTAGGGTTTGTCTCCCAGAAAAAGGTGTCTCTGCACTGGATGCTCCAGGGAAACCTTTCTGTGATCCAGAAGCAACTGGTGCTCTCATAAATGAATTGCAGAGGCTCATTCAAACAAATGAAGAGAGACAGGTAGTGTTTTGGTTTTGCTTCATCTACTTTTAGGTATTGAAATGTTGTGTATTTTGACAGGTCAATGTTTACCCACACCACATCAATGACCCTGAGTTTGCAGAGGCATTGGTTGCTTCATTTCTTGAGATTTGTCCTAAATCCTACTCACAAATCAAACCCTCTGAAACTGCTTCGACTAAGCCTAGAACTGGAGAGCATGATGATGGACACATATCTAAGACGGGGTTGAGGCCTGAAAGGATTCCATACAGTCCTACAGATTTCCCCAATGCAAAACCAGGTTTCTCTTGTCCTTCCCTATCATCATGATCAGTAAACTAACGACCAGATCAATTGGTGGTTCTAGTCATTTTTGGTACGGAACTTCAATGTTGGAATTAGAAAACTTACCTATCATCACTGGCTCCAGAAACCTTGGAACGAACTCAGACCATTTTGGGACGGTTGAGAGATCAAATTGAGAAGGGAATACCAATAATCGGGGGAGGTGCTGGTACAGGAATATCTGCAAAGTTTGAGGAAGCTGGTGGGATTGATTTGATAGTGATATATAACTCTGGACGTTTTCGGATGGCTGGAAGAGGATCCTTAGCAGGCTTGCTTCCATTTGCTGATGCCAATGCAGTCGTGCTTGAAATGGCGAATGAAGTTTTACCCGTCAGTTTCTTTATTCATTTACCCAAGAAACTTCCATATCGTTCCAGTTGCTTCTGTTAGTACTCAAACATTTTCTCTCTAAAACCTGTCTCTTCATATGCTAAATCCAACCTGCAGGTAGTGAAGTCAGTGCCTGTTCTTGCTGGGGTGTGCGCAACAGATCCATTTCGACGTATGGACTATTTTCTGAAGCAGTTGGAGTCCATTGGGTTCGTTGGTGTCCAGAACTTTCCAACTGTTGGTCTCTTTGATGGTAATTTTAGACAAAATCTTGAGGAAACTGGAATGGGATATGGGTAAGCTACAAAAAGCAGCCGCTTAAAACCACTTCTATGGATTCTTTAAATTTCCACTTAAACTAGTCTGATACTGCAGCCTAGAAGTTCAAATGATCTCAGAAGCGCATAAGATGGGGCTATTGACCACTCCATATGCTTTCAACCCCAAAGAAGGAGAAGAAATGGCGAAAGCGGGAGCTGATATTATAGTAGCACACATGGGTTTAACGACATCTGGAAATATTGGGGCGAAAACCGCAGTGTCAATGGAAGAAAGTGTTGTTCGTGTACAAGCTATTGCAGATGCTGCTCGTAGATTCAACCCAGACATCATCGTCCTCTGCCATGGAGGTATTATAGTAACTTCTCGAAAGCTACAGTCATTGTTTGATAAGAGTTTGATGTAGTAAGCTTTTTGTATGTAGGTCCAATATCAGGTCCAGAAGAAGCAGAGTTTGTGCTGAAGAGAACACAGGGTTGTGTCCATGGCTTCTATGGAGCATCAAGCATGGAAAGGCTACCTGTAGAACAAGCTATAACAAGCACTGTCCAGAAATACAAATCCATAGCAATGAAGTGAAGTGAAGTATAGTGAGCTCACTTACAAACCTTTTCCTTTTGGTTCTTCTTGTATATGGCACGATTTGTGGTGTGGCAGATGTTTCCGTTTATTGCATGGCTTTCAATTATGGTTTGTTTCTTCTCCTCATGACTGGAGCATCTCTTTTCTTTGATTGCAAACTTGAAGTTTTCTTACATTACTTAATAAAGATCAATATTTTTGTCTGTTTGTCAAGAAGTTCTGAGAAAATTATAGAACGAGTTTCCCCATTATGTAAGTAAAACCTTAAGATTCATAAACAAAACAACAAACAAAGCAGCGGCAAAGACAAACACAAACACAAAACGGCTTCGAGATCTTGCCATGAGATCAGGTTTGAGATCAATCAGAATCAGAGTTGACATTTGCGGAAGACCTAACGGACCGACGTATGCTTTCTTGATACTCGTAGTCTTCATCATCTTCCTCTTTTTTCTTTTCGCTAAGCATTCCTGTAAAAAGGAAAAAAAAAAATGGTGAGGTTAAATGATTAAAGCTGGAGCGTAAAATCATATCATAAGTAGCAAATAATCAGAATGTGAGAGATTGGTTCAGCTTCAACCTTTTCTAACCAGAAGGTTCTCCAGCTTCGTAGTGGAGAAATCGTCCTTGGCACCTAGATCTTGAAACCCGACAAGCCTATCCATGGCGATACCCTTGCTGAAGATTAATGATTTCGTGTTTTCATTAGTTTAAACTCCAACAGACCCAATTGCGTTAAAATAAGTGAATGAAAATGTAAGATTGACCTAAAAAGGATAACACAGGGCAAAGTCTTGATCGCAAGCTTGGTGACGAAGAAGGGAGCGTTCTACATTGATAAGTTTCCCAAAGTATTAGAAGAGCAAACACCCACAAAGTGAAATGGTAATCAAGTGGAGTACTGACCTCTGCGTCCATCTTAATGAACTTTGTGTCCACATGTCTAGGTGCAAGGGTCTTCAGATGCTTGTCCATTATCCTACAATGTTTAAACGCATAGCTTCAGTACTTGATATTCGCATATCAAAGACCAAAAAAAAGAGGCGATGTGAGTGAGATAGAAAGAAGTATTGCAACTTACTTGCAACGGTAGAATTCCTTGTGGTAGAAGTGACATATAACTTTGTCACTCCGAGTGACTTCTCCCAAGAAGTCGCCTTCGCTAACTTCTCGGAATTCACCGTGTCCTTGCCTTTTGAATGCTTCTCTCTTTTCCACTTCTCTCTGTCCAGACATCATATCTTGGGGGGGTTAGTTCATAGTTCGTTCATACTAATTGAAGAAGAAGTTAGAAGAGTTAAACCAAAACAAGATATGGATGGTGAAGTTGAACCTTGAGTGCTGCAATCCTATCAGCGTGCAATTTTTCAAGCTCTGGATCCTACACAACATGAGCAACTCAGTAAGTATCCCATAGATGAGAAGCATAACATATATGTCTCATTTGATTTGTACTTACATCCATCAGTTCGTCAAGATCAACCTCCTCGTTGACAGGTCTTGAACCTTGCGCCTTTTCATTTGCAAGAACTTCCTGCACAGCCAGCCGTGGTAACAAAATCATCAATTCATCATCATCATCATCATCATCATCATCTATTATCCTGACACTCAGAAATAGAATCTCTAGCACAAGGAGGTGTCCTAAATTCATCTCCATCTCTGTTAAATGGCTCACCCAAAAAAAAACACGAAATCGAGATCTAAGAAAGAATCGTCTATGGCGAACACTTCCATGGAATAGCAATTACCTTTTTATAATCTCTAGCAGCTGCCGCCAATACATTCCCGAATGCCAGATTCGATAGGGTCGACTTCACCGCATCTGGATCCATCTTTTTATTCAACCCTAGAAATCCCAATTCTTCGAATCCTTCTTCTTTCTTGTAGGATAAAGAGAAGCGCTTTTTTCGTTTTTGTCCCGTCAAGAGAAGAGCTTCTTCTTTAACATTAATAAAAAGGATTTGAAATCTGGTGCAGAGAGAGAGAGAGAGAAAACTCCTGACGAACACCACCATCGACTGTGTAAGGCCTCTATCTTACTATATGGGCTTTAATAATGTGATTCTTGGCCCAAAAAGGAACCCAAATTTCTTAGGCCCACTCAAGTTTCTAAGAATACTATCCACCCAACCTTTTGGAATGGATTGGTACACTACATGTATGTATGAGAAATAATTAACTAAGTCTCATCGTTTTCAAGGACAACAACTACGTGTCCCGTTTCTACGTTAGTGTTTACTGTTTAGTTTTTATGTCTACAAAGGAAGAAGACAGATACTTCTTTTCTTTTTTTTTTTTTTTTTTTCTTTCCACCTAGATTCATCACCCTGTCATGGGATTGTGATGAACACGTACTTGGTATCCACATGAAAGCTCGGTAATAAAAATCAAAAATCCCATTTCCTTTTAGTGATAAAAACAGTTCGGTTTATTCACGGACACGTATGTCCAATCACCAAACCGACATTTTCTGCTGCTGCCACGCGTCCCTTTTCAAATGATGATTCAATAATTTAATAGTTGATCCATATCCGAAACCGGACTATAAAGCTACCTTCCATGCGTTTACGAACCTTCATCAATCAAACTCATATCAAAGTCTAAAATATCACAAAGAAAAAGAGTTTTATCTTATAGCGTATAGCTGAAAGTATTTGCTTAACAGAAGAAGAAGAAGAAGAAGATGGCGTCTTACCAGAACCGTCCAGGAGGTCAGGCCACTGACGAGTATGGAAACCCGATCCAGCAGTTGGACGAGTATGGAAA
Source organism: Camelina sativa (assembly GCF_030686135.1). NCBI lineage: Eukaryota > Viridiplantae > Streptophyta > Magnoliopsida > Brassicales > Brassicaceae > Camelina > Camelina sativa. The sequence goes on from NC_141897.1 coordinate 23,434,633, forward strand.
CCCTATTGGCAGCGGAGGACACGGTGGTCTAGGCTCCACTGGCGGAGGAGGTTACGGAACTGGCACCGGTGGTACCTATGGAACTGGCGGCCAAGGATACGGAACCGGGACCGGGATCGGTTCCGAAGCCTTTGGAACAGGCGGAGGTGCTAGGCACCACGGCCAAGAGCAACTCCACAAGGAAAGTGGTGGTGGCTTGGGAGGAATGCTTCACCGCTCTGGATCTGGATCCAGCTCTAGCTCGGTATATACCAAGTGTCAAAAACAAGATTTTATATATGATGTATTAATACTGTTCGATGTGTGATCATCTAATTGATGTTATATATATAATAGGAGGATGATGGACAAGGAGGCAGGAGGAAGAAGGGAATAACGCAAAAGATTAAGGAGAAGTTGCCAGGTCATCATGATCAGTCTAGTCATCAAGCTCAAGGAATGGGTGGCATGGGAACCGGATATGATGCCAGCGGTTATGGTGGCGAGCACCACGAGAAGAAGGGGATGATGGACAAGATCAAGGAGAAACTTCCCGGCGGTGGTGGCCGTTAAGCTTTACACAAACATGTATACATATTAAATACTAATAAAATAAGGAGGGTTTGTAACGCAGTCGCATTTGGTCGTTGTATCTGTGCTTTTTATGTATGTACGTCCTGCGATGTGTGCTGGCTTATATGAGTGTGGTGAGAGATACATGAGTGTGTCATGAGCATCTGGCTCTTTTTATGTTCTGAGATGTCTGTTTTATGTAATTTCGTATCTATAAATCTGCTTTCTTGTTATGTGTCAGTACATAATTAATTTGTGTACTCAACTACACCTCATGCACTGCTGACTTGTACCAACACAACAATTAGTAGAACAGTTTGTAGTATGTAATACTGGATTAGGCCTTTTTCTAACTCGCTTGGGCTTTACCTTAGGCCGTTTAGATTGATGAAAAAAATGCTTGGGCCTATGAAGTATGAAATATTGGTTGGAGATTTGTAATTTTTTTTCCTTTTTTTAACGGAAGTGTAAATGTATAATGAAATGACGTGAGAAAATGACGAAAAGACATATTGAAAAAGTCTAAATACATCGTTGCGCAGTCGAATTCTGTATGCCGACTTGTTCTTCATTGTCACATTTGCACGAAAAGAAAAGGAAAATAGTTGGTATTGGTTTTGTGAGGGAGAGCAGTTGAAGCTGTTTCTCAATGATTTTGTCATTATCTACAGTTTTATTGTGTCTTTGTCGTACTCTTATCAGCCGTATCTATTTGTTAAGCACACAATCAGTCAAAAGATTATTTAGTTTGCTTGCAGAATAATTAGCATTATTTCTTTGACTATTTGGTTAATGGTCAACCAAGTAAAACCCCCTACAAGGGCAAGAGTTTAGTGTAGCTTACTCTTCAGGCTAACCTCTCCATTTAATACCACAAATCAATAGAGATATCTTTTCGGTTTGGTATGAATTGATTAAAAGCAAAAAATATAATACTGTATAATACTAATGTTCCTAGTTCGTACATGTAACAAGTATCCCATACAACAACTGCAAATATTCATATATGAGGTACAGAAAAGTGGGCATACATGAGTAGCTTTTAATTAATGAATAAAAAGTCTTAACAAATCTTGTATTCATACCAATCCTTAAAGATCAACTAATGTATCCATCTAATCCAATATACAGCTACAATTAGTTACCAACTCCAACGTCTTTCTCAAATGTCCACAAAGTCTACTCTATATATGAAACCCTTTGCATCACACACAATCACGAAGTTACAAAGAAACCGAGTTGATTAAACCCAACGAGTCATCAAGAGAAAACAAATCCCAAAAATATGGCTAAGTCATTAAACATCTTTATCGCAGCTCTCTCTCTCATTGCATTATCTCCTCTTTGTTTGTGTTCCAAAGCATATGGAACTGGCGGCTATCTTTTTCCGCAGTTCTACGACCACTCGTGTCCTAAAGCCCAAGAGATTGTTCAGTCCATTGTGGCTAAAGCATTCGCACAGGATCCTCGCATGCCTGCCTCCCTGCTCAGGCTCCATTTCCATGATTGTTTCGTCAAGGTCTCAAGCTCAGCAAACTTTCTTAAGGTTTTAATAACATACGTGAAAATTTTAAATATTTTACATATTTGTCTCGTTATGTTTGGTACTGCAGGGATGCGATGCTTCGATACTATTGGACAGCAGTGGAACCATAATCAGCGAGAAACGATCAAATCCTAACCGTAACTCAGCTCGTGGTTTCGAACTTATCGAGGAAATCAAACAAGCCTTAGAACAAGAGTGTCCTGAAACAGTTTCTTGCGCTGATATCTTGGCTCTAGCCGCTAGAGACTCAACTGTCATCGTAAGTCATCACAATTCACCACACAAAAAATTATATGATCATTTATCATCAATTGGAAAAAATGAACAAAGATATATACACAGACGGGTGGACCAAGCTGGGAAGTACCTCTAGGAAGAAGAGACGCGAGAGGAGCAAGCTTGAGTGGTTCCAACAATGACATCCCTGCTCCAAACAACACTTTTCAAACCATCCTCACTAAGTTCAAGCGTCAAGGTCTCGATCTCGTCGATCTTGTCTCCCTCTCCGGTAATATATCTATCCATCCCTCTTAGTCAACCAATGTTAATTAAAAAGCTTGCTTATAATAAATCCCATAACTTGTTTGATTCGCAGGAAGTCACACCATAGGAAACTCGAGGTGCACGAGTTTTCGGCAGAGGTTATACAACCAGTCCGGTAACGGGAAGCCTGATCTGACTCTAAGCCAGTACTATGCAACCCTGTTGCGTAAACGATGTCCGAGATCCGGGGGTGACCAGAACCTCTTCTTCCTCGACTTCGTGACACCGTTCAAGTTCGACAACCACTACTTCAAAAACCTAGTCATGTACAAAGGTCTATTGAGTTCGGATGAGATTCTGTTCACAAAGAACAGAGAGTCGAAGGAGCTCGTGAAACTATACGCTGAGAATCAAGAGGCCTTCTTCGAGCAGTTTGCTAAATCTATGGTGAAGATGGGAAATATCTCACCGTTGACTGGCGTGAAGGGAGAGATCCGACGCATCTGCCGGAGGGTTAACCATGCTTATTAATCAAACCTATCTTTATATATCACGTACAACGCTTCAGTTACATGCATTTGTTTGGCATGGACGTATACGTATCACTGAGTTTTATATTTCTTTTGGCTTTATATGTTTGAGTGTGTATTGTATATGTTACTAAAATCTGATTATGTTTCGGAAAATGATCTATATACTATTTTAACGTTTTTACAATATTTTCAGACTCTAATTTCCAACCAACATATCATAGTTGGACTTGGGACAAAAACAAAATTTCGTTAAAAGACTATGCTAAGTTGGTAAGGGCAACTTCAATGGTGGGTTTTAAATTTGAATCTCTTATGTACTGTTTAGAATTTTTAAACAATATATAATGTACTGTTTATAAAATAAGAACCCTTAAGCTTCTAATTAAAATTATCCCCTCCAATGGTAGGATATAATTTTGAGTCTCTTATTTTTGTTTTTTAAATAGTTTTTTGAAATTAAAATTTTTTAAGTAGAATATAAAGAATGTAGTGATGAATCTGTGGTTATTAAAAGGGCATGATCAGTTAAGTTGTTTCTATAGCTGAAGATAAACCATAGGAAGGAAACTTATGTCATACCAAAATACATGAAGAAAGGATCAAGAGTTTAACCAAAAGGAGTTCACTAATAACACAACTACTTTGTCTCAACCAAGAGTAAAAATTTTGCGTTTCCAAAACGCCAACTCACCCTAAAAAGTATTGGGCCTGAGATCTTCTGATTTGGGTTTTAATAAGCTCCCAATTAAAAAAAGACGGTGTCGTGTTGGAACGCTCACACACACATCTTGAACGGGAAACTCGGAGTCGGAGATCGTACCGGAGGCCGGAGAACGGCGATTTGTTTAATCAACTGCCCTTTCGCTTCTTTTACTCTCGATTAGCTCTGTAAGCGCAATAGCGGTTACGCCGGATTGCATCTCACGATTCGTTGATGTCGGCGTCATGGCAGTGGGAAAACGCCACCGCCGGCGCCGTAGCTGGATTCGCCACCGTAGCTGCTGTGCACCCTCTTGATGTCGTTCGTACGAGATTCCAAGGTCTGGGTTTTTTCACTCCTGCAACTGACCGAAATCTCAGATTTGTTTAAACTCATCGATTCGTTTAAAGTTGCTTACTTGATTGAGAACAGTCAATGACGGTAGATGGTCAAGTCTCCCGACGTACAAGAACACTGCTCACGCTGTATTCACCATTGCCCGTCTTGAGGTTTGCGCAAGAAGAATCTCTCTTACCCTTTTTTTTAATGTAGGTTGATCCATTAGAGGAATTCTAGTTTATGGGGTTTGTGCATTCTCCACTTTGCATTATCCAGTGACATTTCTGGTGTATCTGTTTTTGTGAGCTCATTTTGTAGGGTTTGAGAGGACTTTATGCAGGCTTCTTCCCTGCTGTTATCGGTTCTACTGTTTCATGGGGCTTATACTTCTTTTTGTGAGTGTTTACATTTTTCTTGCTTCATGATTTCTGATCAAACAAACAAACAAAGCTGTGATTCAGCTTGGAAATAAAGAACAAAGGCTTTTCCTTTTTTTGTGTCTCACTTAAATGTTTTATATTTTGATCTCCTCACCAAATTTCTGTCAGGTTGTTTACTAGCATTAGATGTTCTGAAACAAAGAAATGATCTCTCTGTAGTTATGGAAGAGCCAAGCAGAGATATGCTAAAGGCAGGGACGATGAGAAACTCAGCCCTGGTCTTCACCTTGCTTCTGCTGCTGAAGCAGGGGCCTTGGTGAGTATAACAGACACCATATTAATATGTCTCCATTTCTCCTATGTTTTTTTCGATCTCTGTCTCAAGCTTAGGATTCTCTCAGGTCTGTTTATGCACAAATCCGATTTGGCTTGTCAAAACAAGATTACAGCTTCAGACACCTCTTCATCAAACCCAATCATACTCCGGCCTATTAGGTTTTTGTGCTATGCTGCATAAAATTCTAATGTGTCATTATTTCTGGTTATTTTATTCTAAAAGTGTTGCTTTTGTGAACTTCAGATGCCGTTAAAACCATAGTGAAAGAGGAAGGACCCAGGGCTCTCTACAAGGGTGTTGTCCCTGGTCTGGTACTGGTTAGTAACTATCCTGATCTTTCTCTTGTCATGTTCATTATGAAACTACCACAAGATCCACTGATTTGGAACTGTCAAAGATGGTTAGATTAATTACCAAAAAGGTATTACCGATTGAATGATTTGCCATTCTGGTTTCAGCAGGTTTCTCATGGTGCTATTCAGTTCACAGCATATGAGGAACTTCGTAAAATCATTGTGGATTGGAAAGAAAAGAGAATAAAGTCGGAATCCGCTGACAGTTCATTGGTACAGAGTTCCTCTTCTTCATAGCATACAACATTCCAGCTATTCAGTTATATAGGAACTTTAGTCTCGATCCCACACCCATTTCAGCATCACAAATAATACTAATGCTAACACGCCTTACTTTCATTCTTTCTTTAGAACTCAGGAGATTATGCTGCACTTGGTGGCTCCTCCAAAGTCGCTGCAGTTCTTCTTACATATCCATTTCAGGTTATTCGAGCACGATTGCAGGTACCTGTTGATCTTATTATTAGCTCAAACCTAATGTCCTAGAACTTCCGTACATCTTACATACATGTGATCTTGTGCAATACTTGAGGATTTCATAAACATTCATTCCTCTTTTTCTTGTTCAGCAACGACCTGGTACTAACAGAATTCCAAGATATATAGACAGCTTACATGTCATCAGAGAAACCGCGAGGTTAGGAGGCATATTTTTGGTGTCTCGATTATGTCTTTTTTAAAAATATGATGTTTTGGTTAGTGTCACACTACTGACTAACACTTGGGGGTTGATGCAGATTCGAAGGTCTCAGAGGTTTCTATAGGGGACTAACTGCTAATCTGTTGAAAAATGTTCCTGCTTCATCCATTACATTCATCGTCTATGAAAATGTTCTGAAATTTCTAAAAAAGCCTCCAACAACAAAAGATTAGATCTTTCTCTTCCGGTCTTCACTATGATTTCTTAGACTCAACAAAACAGTTGTTGTCACGCCCAATTCCCTGAATTATTCTTTGATATACATACTACACTGTTGCATTTTGAGTTGCCGCCTTCATGGTTCTGAGTTCTGACGAGCTAAAAACAAACCGATTCAAAATGGGATCTGAATTGAAGAGATCGGTAAAATACTCATCCATCTGACATTCTAGTCCACCTTCTACAAGGTTATGGGCTTATTAGTCTCCCTCGCTATTAGGCCTAATAATTCACATAAGTGGCCCATATCCATCTAACATTCTAGTCCACCTTCTACAAGGTTATGGGCTTATAGTCTCCAACGCTATTAGGCCTTATAATTCATATAAGTGGCTCATCATTCGGGAAAAAACATGTTGACTATTTAGAGTTGCAATTTACATTCTGTATCCAAAAACCGATAGACTTAAATGATAATTAAAGCTAGTAAATAAAATATGATTTCAATACTCTCGTAAATTTTGTGTGTGGGGAGGGGGACAGTATAGAAAGATTGTTACGCTGTGAATATTGTCTAAATGATATTGTTTCAAAAACTTTCTGTTATCCAATAGTTTACCCACAGCAGATGTGATCAATTGGATTAAAGTATGCCATATCCGGGATGAGGGGATTTTGACATTAATGAAACCATTTCCTTTAGTCGAAACATTTTCCATGTAAGCAATTATCGAGAAGACATTAAATACAAAAAGTTTCAAAACAAAATCTATATAAACGTACGAGACGTTATCATTTTGCAATACATCTTTCCTCAGTGTTTTGAGCTTCCTCAAGGTCCAAAAGATTTTTCAGAAATGTTTTCATCAAATAACCGTTCTTCTACTCCAATGGTTCGTCTTTTTTTCAGTTTTTACCAACTATATTTTCATGTCTCTATCTGTGACATTTATATCGACTAGATGTGACATTTCAATCGTTTCTTTTTTTGACAGACTTGTGGGTTTAAGGTGGACACGAAGTCCCCTGCGTGGTACAAGAGCATGACAAAGATTTTAAACAAGATCAAAGGTGTGTTATCCTAATATATGACGTATAATAATCATTAAATCGTAGGTTTCTAAATCTAATTGAGTTGTTTTTTTTTTTCTCATTAAGGAGGGAACTTTTCGTTAGACGCAGACGAAGGCATGGCCTACGTTTCGGGTAGAGGAGATCCAATCGAACTCCTAAAACTAGTGGGTTCGATAAAAGGCAAAGCTGCTGAAATGACGTTTGTGAAAACCGGTGGATATCATCATTATGATGATCATCATCATCAGTATCACAATCATCAGTACCCCAATCTTCAGTACAACTCCAACTTCGTGTACGGCCAGCCAATACCACAATCTTACAACAGTTATTGGCCGAGTGATGCAAATTGTTACTCTCAGCAGCATCGGCCATATTATCCTCAGTCACCGGCAATGCAACCTCACCTTCATCAATATCCATATCCAGGATATAGTAACCATTACGGTTATTATTAGGATTTTAATTAATTATTACGCCGAGATCTAGCAAAACCTGCTTTTTAGGGTTTATTACTTGTATCCGACGAAACACTTTTTTTTTTGTGTGTTGGTTGGATATGAATGTTCTCTCTGCTATTTTTTTTTTGGATTAGCAGAAGAGACGAAAATTTTCAGCTATTGTCATCTTTTTGTAAGAAGCCGGAGATATCATTCTATGGCTTTTCTGAACCATTTTTTTTTTTTTTAATAATAAATGGGAACAGATTTGGACTATGTTGCATGGAAACGGAAACGGAAACGCGGAAACGAAACGTTTCGAAAACGGGAAACGGATTTTTTTGAAAAATAGGTAATGGAAACGTATAGGAAACGTATATATATTAATAAATCCCCAAACATGAAAATCATAATAAAAAAATTCTGAAACAACACAATTTCAAAACATAAATATTAAATAGTTTAATTAAAAATAAAACTGTTATAGCTTTTGCTTTTTAGGGTTCGACTAGTTATAACTTATGAATTCTTATAAATTAAATTATTTATTTATTAAATTTCAAAATTATAAAAAAGAGTTTTCGCCGCGTTTCCAAAACGGAAACTTCGTTTCCATCGTGTTTCCAAAACAGAAACGGAGTTTCTATCGTGTTTCCAAACTGGAATTTTTAGGAAACGTATTTTTGTGGCTTGTTTCCGAGTTTCCATGAGTTTCCGTTTCCCAAACGTTTCGGAAACGGGAAACGCACCTCAAAAAGAGTTTCCATCCAACATAGGATTTGGATGTTAAAATATTCGCAGTTTACAGTATTTAATTTAGTCAGAACTAAATATCTTTATCATGGTTTAATTTCTGTTTCGCCAAGATCCCCGTTAATGTTTTGGTGGCAGGGACATGATCTCACATTCCTATTCTACAATTACCATAAATATTATATTTCCCCCAAAATCACCGCATTAAGTAGCTTTGTCTACTGTCATCTTGAGAGAAAAATAAATGAAAAGGTGTTGGACCAAAATACAAATGCATTATTCGTGTAGATCCATTGGTAATGATGTAATATCATGGAAAAAGATGCCAGCTTGGTTAAACAAAGAAAGCAAATGTAACAACTCGCCATGAGAAAGCTTCGATGGTCTTTTCTCTTCGAACCCATGTGTTCTCAGAAGTCCAACTACCCTTTCCTTGAACATACTTGCATCTGTATCCATACACAAGACATTATCTCTCCCACCTTCATCTTCAACATCAGTGTCAAACTCACCATCACCACATTCCATCCCAACTTTCGAACCATTCCTCCCTGCAGACAAACTCAGCAACTCCATGACCTTCTTCTTCTGCCTAAACATGGAACCAAGCGTCTTATTCTTGTTCCCGAAACACGTGCGAGTGAACGCCAGCCATTCTTGGACATTAACATCAGGTTTTACCTCCTTTGGTGTGATCATAACTACAGATGAATCGACTTTAGGTGGTGGAACGAACTCTCTTTTACTGACATCCATCACGAATTTAACATCGGCTACTAACTTAACGTTAACCGCCAATCTGTTGAAATCGGAATCTCCAGAATTTGCCAAGAGCCTGCGAGAGAATTCCTTCTGGAGCAAGAGAGTGGCGCTACGAAACGTATTGGAGCCGTAAACAAGCTTCGCCACAAGAGGAGATGATATGTTGTACGGAATGTTCGCAACCACGAGATCAAACTGAGGGAACTCTGTCTTCAGAACATCTTTTTGAATAATCTATAATATATTATTTGTATACAAATTAAAAAAAAAAAAAAAAAAAGAGGTTTATTAGTTAATATGTCTTCTCTTGGGCATTTCATCGAACAGTTTGCGTGCGCTTAAAAAAACTAATCTCGTTCCCTAAACCAATCTTAGTAGCAACATTAAAGGCAAATCAAAGGAATAAGCAAGATTTTACCGTAAGTTTATCAGCAAAGCCATTGTCGGAAACCCTTTTCCGGAGAATCTCCACCATACGCTTATCTAACTCAACGGCGACGACATTCTGGGAAGCTTCAAGGAGCTTCATCGTGAGATTCCCAGTACCAGGTCCGATCTCCAAGACTGTATCCGTCGGCCTGATATCTGAGCTACGGACGATGGCGTCGAGGATTCTGGTGTTGGTAAGAAGGTGTTGGCCTTTACTCTTGCACAGAAACAAACCGTCATGTTCCTTCTTCTTCGACTTTTCGCTTCCCTCGTACTCTCTTCTCCGGCGATCGTGATCGGGTTTGGTACGAATCTGCGAGTGCGAATCTCGTCGGAGAACCAAATAAGATAAGTAGGAACGAGTCGGATTGAGTTTGCCGAGCGTCTGGTTCTTCAATCGAAGAATCATCAATCACTTTGGCTAGTTAATATATATAGATATCAACGCTGCCTCGTCGTCGTTATGTAGTAGCTCCGATTACCCGCTCATAGCTCAGCAATCGGAATCGGAATCGGAAACGCTTGGCCCGATCCCCTGACGTACGTGGCGTTTAAAAGGGCCTTCCTTGGCCCAGTTTATTTCTTTTAGCCCAAATGTTTTACTCACCAAAGCCCAATTATTTCTCCACCAAACGCTTTATTCTTTCTTTTAAAGTGTAAACGTCCCATGCTTAATCAGCAGCCTATACATCCATAGATTTGATGATGATTGTAAAATCAAAAGAAGAGGAAAAAACAAAAACAAAATGATGGTTATAGAATTTTGGGCCACGCTAGTGGACTACGTACTCAAATGCGAACGTGAAAGCGAGGAGTGTTCTAATTATTTAGATGAACATATAAAGTATGAAAATTCTCTACTAGATTGATTTATTCAAAAATAAAAGATGAAGAAAAAAAGGAGTTAAAAGGCCAAAAAAGCATGGACGTTTACCAAGTTACTATTCTGGTCGGTGTGATTGCTCTCTCTCTCTCTCTCTCTCTCCCCCTCTTTATACATGATCGGACGGTATATATGCTACTACATGATCGGACGGTATATATATGTCTCTTCCTTCCAAACTTTATTGTGATACTAATCTTTCAGTTGATTTTTCTTTTTCATTATCATCTGTGTCAACACTATCTACTTTACACAATATCACTTCAATCACACTCTACTTTTCTTCTTAATTAATTTCCTACAATAATCATATCTAAATGTTTGATTTATACTATTTTTTATAGAAAAAAAGTAATGTAAAATTTATGGGCATTTATTCCTTTGTATGAGATGTACATGACTGTATGTGATCCTATTTTGCAATTGTATAATGTTTTTAAAAATATTATAACGAACAACAAATTCTTTTCTGGAAATTCTATAATTACCCTTCTCCAAAAAACCTTTTATTCGTTCAAATCATTTGTTTATTAGTATATCCTTACAATTAAATAGACAATAAGATTTAAGTAAAATTAACTCAAACACAACCATTTCGAAACAATATTGTATCATAAATACCGTCACTATTCGATTCTCAGCTTATTTTGTGATTTATGTTTCCATGCTTGATTTTTAAATGGGTGAAAAATAAAACTTTAGAAGAAGATGTTGTAAATATGAAAGCTAGCGCTAGCCTTAGGCCATTAGGGTTTGCAACTTCGCAGTTAACAAGGTATGCACAATATATAGTGAAATTAAGAAAATTAGGCGTGAAAAATCGTGGTCCTATTTTTTTCAGCAGCCTCTATTAACTTTGAGTCGTTCTAGTGTGGGGACTTTCTTTAAGTCGAGCCACGACTCGATGAATCAACTTTATAGTTTTGCCATTTTCAACAGCAAAACTGTTTTGGTGGAGTTTTGTGAGGTGGTTATCTTATCACCGTTTGGGTTAGCGATACTTTGGATTAAAGTGAGTACCGAGAGTAGAGTGGGATTATATAAGTAGATTTGTTACATCCAATATCATCAGTTTAGAAAGAGAAGACGCGTCTGCATGTGCATGAGCTTGAGCATGACATTTGGAGGAACGATGACTCCACTTCCTCGGGACCCACCATGAACCAAATCTCATACTTCACTTAAGAGATTTTGGTACTGAACTTAAATAAAGTATTACAACTAGTACAACTTTAAATTTTTACCAATCACAAAAACTTTACCAAAAATTTTATTAAAAGTTTTATTTTCAGCTTTTTGGTACAACTTTCACATACAGCTCTTTCTTAGAGCTTTGCATTATTCCGTAACAGCTTAAATTTTCAGCTTACAGTTTTGGCTACGTTACCAATCGGATCCAAGCTTTTTTCACAGTTGAAATCATTTTAGTAATGAGATATATATATATATATATACACACATATATGTTAAAGAGACATCTGAAGGTGAGATGGGTTCCATGTGGACACAATACGTTTATAAAATCTGATGCTTAGGACAAATATATAACAATAATATAATATATATGTACGTTATATCATATACGTTACGCCTGAAATTTGCAGCTTCTGATGAAGCAAGATTGTGGTGAAGGACAGTCTTTGTTTATTATTTTTGTGAAATGATAGAGAATACACACAACAGAAACAACAATTGATCAGAAGAGAATGTAAAGATACACTTAGCTCCGTTATTGGCTTTTCTGCCTTTGAAACAAAAGAAACATAAGCAATCAAATATTTTCTGTCCTTCTTTTTCAATTGCAAAGCCGAAAAAACCAAACCAGTGCGTACCCTTTTTGTGGTAAACACTCTTTCTTTCTGCCTATGTAAGAGAGTATATATATATATTAAGAAGGTCACCTTTTTCTTTTATTTTTTAATGGTATACATAATATACAAGTGATATTAAGAAGCCAACAAACACTATATATGCTCCAAACTCACTTTTCTTTATTCTCGAGTTTATAAAGTTCTTTCCATATTTCCTTCTTTTATGTACATCTTACAGCTCCGGTTCAAGTAGAATGGTAGATGACTAGTTGCGTTTGAAGTGCAGATAAATGGCAGAAAAAAAAAGTAGTGGAGAATTCCACAAACTTTAAAAATTTGCTAGGACATTAATTAAGCGGATATAAGGTTAAACAGTTTTAAAAAATGTTAGGAACTTTCATGAAAATTTGTTTAACTTAAGAGATTCAAACTTCAAAGCTTAAAGAAAGGAACACAGTGCTCGAGAAGAGACTTTAAGTGTACCTTTTCTTTTTGGGGAAAACTCTTCTATTTGTTGTTTTATAGTACTAATTTCAAGATTCACATTCCAGAATCAAAGAAAACTAATACTACTAGTAGTGAACTAGTTTTTTTGGCTAATGATGAGTCTTTCATTATGCGAGTTTGTTGCTATTTGCATTGATAATTGGTATTACCCATAAATTTGGAATTTGCGGATTTGTAATTTAGTTACATATATACAAGAATAAAATTAATTTAGTTACATATATACAAGAATAAAATCCGAGAGAATTATCACATTCCCTTTTGCCCACCGATCCATATCTTTAATTTCTCGGTCGTAAATGATTGCATCTACTCATCAAATTCAATCTCATTTTCATTCACTCAAAACACATTACAATTGCATACATAAATAATTGATTTTGTTTGATGGGTGTTCGGGCAATAATATTTCAGAGTATGATTGTATACATACATATTTTAAGTACTATTTACACATTATTAAACGACACAAATAATGGAGAACGTAACAGGTGTCCATTATCAGATTTTGTATTATAATAGTAAGAAATACTAGTAGTATAATGGAGTAGTAATTTGGTTCCTTGGAAAGATGGTCTAAGCATCTGTTTTCCAGCTGCAACCTTTATGCGTACTTAATTTGAAGTCACAGGTACACTACACTATATGCAACCAAAACAAGATTTCGATAATAATATAATATAAAAAAAAAAATAGCATCGAATCTAACTAGAGAGAATCTAAAAAGATACAACTATACCCGATAATTGGTGTTCCTATCCTCAGTCCTCAACTACACCCATAAATGGAGTTAGATTTATTTTAACAATTTTAGCTTAAGTACACAATTTTTATTGGTACGTATTATTACAGAAATACAGATTTCTTATTTTTATACTGAACTATCGATTGGACAAATTATAATCTTTTTTTTGTTTTGCCCTCTTACACAAATTTATAATAGGAAAACCCGTTCATATTTTTTCGATATACCAAAAATTATAATAATAAAGATCTAAAAATATAAGTTAAATAATTTCGAGTAAGAAGAAAATAATACTTACTTATAAGAATTTTTGGTTGTTGAGACTTGAGAGCATTTTGGTAAAACACAAACAGACCAAGAAAGGAAGAGGCAGCGTGTTTTCCGGTAGAAAAGACGGAGAGACTAAAAGCCGAAGTTTGCATACGTAGCAATATTTTCACCGTAGGATCCTGGACACGTGATGTTTCAACGGTGAGATATATTTTGTTCGACAAGTGTTTTGTGATACTTGTTGTAATTAAGAAGAAAACAAACAAAAAAAGAAGAGAGAGAGAGAGAGAGGGGACAAAGAATTTAATAAGAGAAGGGAGAAGTGAGTGAGAGAGTATTAAGGTCATGGCGGCGTTGCAGAGAGCCGAGACACAGAGAAAGAAACAGATCTCTCTCAGAGACAGAGAGCGAGAAACCCTTAAATAAATATTACCCTCTCATACCGACAACCTAACTTTTCTCTCAGTACCACCAAAAGCTCTCTCTCTCTCTCTCTCTCTCTGTCCGATTTCTAAACAAACCCTAGATCACAGACATACTCTACACATTTAATCTCTTTCGTCTTCTTCATCCTCTCAGATATATATAGAGAGAGAGAGCGTAAGAGAATTAGATCTTCCGAGAGAGAGATCTATATCTTCTTCTATTCAGATCTTTGGGTAGATTAATTCTCACTCTGAAAGTCAAGATCTTAATTTGTACGTCTAGATATGTGGTAAAGCGAAGCCCTTGTCGAAATTGGTAATATATGGCTGGTGGTGTCGGAATATGGCAGGCTTTTTCTCGCTAGGACACGGCGGAGGAAGAGGAAACAGCCAAGACCACAGAACCAATAATAACCCTTCTCCTTCGGGAACAGAATCTTGGCTTTGGTGCAGAAACCCTAACTCTAACGCAAACGCTGGTGGTGGAGATGTCGTCGCTCCTTCTTCTTACAAAGGAACCCTTGAGCTATGGCAACACCCAAACAATCAAGAGATCATATTCCAGCAGCAACAGCAACAAAGATTGGATCTTTACACTTCTGCTGCAGGTTTAGGTGTCGGACCAAGCAACCGGAACTCAATTGAAACTTCCGGCGGGGCCTTGATGATGATGAGAAACGGTAGCAGCGGCGGTGGACCCAGCTGCCAGGATTGTGGTAATCAGGCTAAGAAAGACTGCACGCACATGAGATGTCGGACTTGTTGCAAGAGCCGAGGCCTCGAGTGTTCCACTCACGTCAAGAGCACCTGGGTTCCTGCCGCTAAACGCCGAGAACGCCAGCAGCAGCTTGCATCCGGTCAACAACCGCAGTCGCAGTCGCAGCCGCAGGTTGAGAGCGTCCCTAAACGGCAGAGAGAGCATTTCCCGTCGAGATCCGATTCCCTTGTCTGTACTCGTATACCTACTAATAACACCTCCTCAGGTATCACTAATTTTTATTTTATTTTATGCTCTTTGTTCCCCTTTTGTATTCATGAGTTTATTCAAATCTGAACGTAATAGTGAGAGTTTTGTATTCAATTGCAGAAACAGAAACCCTATTCTGTTTGATCAGCTTTTTTGTTCTTCTTTTTCCATTTTCGAGAAAGAAAAAAAAATGTTTATAATTTTCTTCTTTTATTTATTTGTTTATTTATTAACATACTACTGTATATGAGTAAAACTGACTCTTGGATTGACAGGAAGAAACTGTTCTCGCCGATCTTGATATTTATAATGTTTATAATATTTTTCTGCTAAGCCCTTTTTTCTTAATTAATAACCAAACCTGTTATTATTTGCTACACACCTAGGGTTAGAGATTGGGAGCTTTCCGCCGGAAGTGAGCTCGCCGGCAATTTTCCGGTGCGTGCGTGTGAGTTCTGTAGATGATGAAGAAGAGGAGTATGCGTACAAAACAGCTGTGAGTATAGGCGGTCACGTCTTCAAAGGTATTCTCTACGACCAAGGCCCGGCCGAGAGAAGCTCCTCAGGCGGTGGATCTCAGCCGTTGAACCTCATAACAGCAGGCCCATCGGCCTCTTCATCAAGCCCAAACGTGAGCTGCAACAATGGAGTTGTTGGTTCCAATTCAGATCATTACATCGATCCTGCCTCTCTTAATTATCCTACTCCCATCAACACTTTCATGACTGGTACGCACTTCTTCTCCAACCCAAGATCTTGAATTCCACATAGAGAGAGAGAGATAAGCAATTTAAAACCTTTTTTTTTGTTTAGATCCTTACGTTAGAATTAGGGCTTAAAGTCAATCTTCCGAGGAGGAGAGTATAACGTAGTAATCTGTGTTGTGAAAAAGTAATTAACGGGAGATAATGATTCCTTTATAAACTCATCACTTGTTACCTGATCTTTTATTATTTATAACAGTTTTTCTAGAAGAGAAGTTCTCATTGTAATGTTGGGTTAATTATTTGAATGTAATAATAATATACTCCAATTTTCAACTGTAAAAAAGTCAACGAGCCTGTCTCTTTAAAAGCTCACATCAACAGCTTCCCAGCTGGCAGTTTTCAACTGTGATCGTTAAACTCAGCCTTGTTCTTGTCACCTTTTGACATTACTTTATTTTTATGTTTGACGTTTAATTAAACATTTAGTCGAATTGGACAAGTTTTTAAAAACCTTTATATTGGAATTTTGGTGAAGACATGTATTAATGAGGTTTCATGTGCCTTTGGGCACAAAAATCAGACATGCACATGTCTTTAACAAATATGTTTCAATTTGAGCCATTTTTAGTAGTGATATATGTATATGGTATCATTTCATTGCTATGATTGATATAAATTAGTACACTTGATATATATATGAGACGTCCTAATCTACTGTAAAACCATATATTCACATGGATTTATACTGTCATAGTCTCATTCTCACTACGATATTTGATTATTTACATAAATGTCTTGATATCAAGTTTCTCCAAAAGTGTTTCTTATTCACATATCGTTTTTGCATCGTATTTATCGTGTGCATTGTTTAGCCACATCTCACGGGGATTTCTTATACAATTCCAAAAGTTTACTATCACTCACTGTAAAACGAATGCAACACGTACGGGATCAATATAATACATGTGTATTTGGATACTTTTGGTAGAGAGGGTAAATTCTGCAGATTATGAGGGGTGAGTGGAGGAACAGAAAAAGGTGCAAAAATGGTCTGCGTCTTCATTTCTGCAGGTTTTTATGTTTGGGACCTAATTAAAGAACTCTTCTTTCCCAATTTATTCCTTAGGCTCTTTTTCATTATTCAGTTTACGTCACCTCAATAATGCCATGATGATAACGAGACGCAAAACGAATCGGAAAACGAGCTAATACCAATTCTGATTAATTATCATGGTTAAGTAGAAAGAAAATGGTAAGTGCATGAGGGAAGACTCTGTGAAAGATACACACAAATTATGCATTATGTAAATTACCTTCTTCTTCTTTTTTGTTAAAGTTTATGTAATTTACATTTATAACGTTGTAAATATAATTGAATTGGTCCCATCAAACCCTAAACGGCTAAAGGCAACTGATTTATTCCTGCTCCGTACCACTTCGCACCTTGTCTTCCAAATTTATCTTTTCAAAATCTTAATTACTCTTGTTTTTTTTTTTTGGGTCAAAGAACTTTGATGTTATTGCACGTAGAGAAAGAATCTCGAAGACGGATGGTGGTAAAAGCAGCAACTTTAATATATCACAACGCAAGTGGGGCCACGGGAATGTTATCTAAGAACCAATAAGAGAGTGACGCGTCAGAGAGACAATTTGCAATTGCATCATTGCATTTCAGGGAGACAAAACAGAAGTCTTCTTTTAGGTCCCTCCACAACATCAAGCTTTCCAAACTGAACTTTATTTTTTTTAGTGTCGCAGCATAAAAAGAGAAGACTATCAAGTCTATCATGTACTGTAGATGTAGTGCCCATTGTCCCACGATCACAAAACCATTCGTTATTGCAAAACACAGACCGGTTTCAGATTATTTTGAAAATAGTGTGTGAACTCAGATGGTGCGAATAGATTAGGATAGTACCGCGATAATTTAATCAGTTATGTGATTAATTTGTTAAGAATGCCGCTTGGATGAGACACCAAACTAGACAAGAAGAGACGACCATGCATATGTTTCGCTTCAGGTCCAGTTAATCACGCTTGTTTGCATTGGGCTTTTCAAACTGAGCCAGCCCATATGAAACGATAAAGAAAAGATGGAAGAAAATGACTTTGAGTGTTTGAATCTGTAAGGCCCACTTCAAAACTTACCGAGGGTTTATAGAAAAATATCAAAACAAAAAGAGGTGGACAGTAATCGAACTTTGAACCTCCGACAAATAGACCTAGCAATAGCACCGAATTCAACTATTAAAATGGTCAAGATGTTTATTTATTCACAGGAACCGGCCTCTCTATAAAGAAAATGGCGCCATTGATCAGTTTGGATTTTTAAAAGTCAACACTATGAGTAGCAGATAGATGACGACCTAATCTTGTCTCATAAATCTTTTTATATAATTTAAATTCCTCAAACTCGTGTCATATACAATAAAAATAAATAAAGATTTGCTATAAGGTGAGAGATAATGGTCGTTTCAAATTAGTATAAGAAAACTTTATATATAAGGTGAGAATGTTATAGTTAATTAAGAAGACTACTACTACGGACGTGGGCGGGTCAGGTCTCTCAGTATGTGACAAAATTGAATGATTTTCCCGCTACATCCGTTTATGTTTTTGTGGACGGCTCCAAGTTTCAAATTTGATTTTTTTTCCTTGCTTCTATGTCTTAAAGCATAAAAAACCAAACAAGTGTTTCTAATTTAAAATTTAACACATCCGCGATTGATATAATTTATTTGGTACGGTCCATAGGAAAGAGATGGAAGATTCAAAACTGGCTAACAGTTCTCGTGCGACTTATAGCTCCTCTCTCTCTCTCTCTCTCGTAGATTCTCTCTACTTTTCTTCCTCCTCTTTCATTAGACATTTCAAAATATTAAAAAGAAGAAGAAAGAACCAAAAAAAACATAAAACATAATAGACCCCATCAAAATTAGAAAACGCAGCTCTCTCTGCCGACGAATACGTTGAGGGTATTATAGTCCAGGATTTAGTTAGAACAAAGAGTACATTTTGTCCAAAATTAGCCAAATCATTGACACAATACGAACTAGTGTGTGTGATTTATGACTCCGCGTAAGAATGTTTTAATTATACCGTACCGTATTCTAAGCGGAAAATTAGGCAAAGTTTGTGATATCTTTTTTTTTTGTTTCCGTCTATAATCCATAATAATTCTGACCCAAAAAGAAAAAAAAGGAAAAAGGGTTTATTAGGAAAAAAAAATATTAGAGCCGTCGGGGAATTCTGATTGGTCGACTCACGTCAAACGCATGAGACACAGCCAAACAGACCACGGCACGTCAGCATTACACGTGGCTATTACTACAAGCCGGCGGCTCGGCTCCAAATACCACTTATTTATATATATATATATATATAGATATTTTTTTTCCCTTTTTTACTTCACAAAATTAAAAACTTTCCTAGGATTGCATTTAATTTATTTAGTAATATCATCACTCTCAATCTTTTAAAACCGAAAAACAAAACTTCTTTAAAAATGTTGTATCCATAATTTGGAAGAAAGAAAAGAAAAAAAAGGATAGCCAATGCAAATTTGATATAAGCGATGCCTTTTGTTGGGATGTTATATATAATTTCAATCATCACAGGCATTTTCCAAAATTGGGGAGATTTCCATTGCTCTAGAATTCAACAGTTTTTTTTATTATACAAAATGCAGATTCTGTATTGCATACAAAATGCCAAGAAAAACTATTGTTCAACCAAAAAAAACAAAAGTACGGATAGATATTTATTACTCCAATTTGGATGATGGTAATAATTACTAAAAGATATTTATCCCAGTTCAACTACTACTAATAGTTAGGGAAAGATTACAAGGAGAGAATCTACACAATATGAATAATTAAGGTAAATTTGTACAGAGAACAAAAAAAAAAAGGAATCTACACAGATATGTATGTTAAAAAAAAAAAAATTATTTGTTGACTCAATATAATAGATTTTATTGTAATGTATTTATTTTTTAAAATCTATTATTAAGAAAAGAGTGAAGGATAATGTGAGAGAGAGAGAGAGGAATCATTTTCTCGTGGGTGTGTAACTGTGTATGTTAGAGAGAGAGAAGAGCTACAAGGTACAAAGGACATAGAAAAGGTGGCCCGCCATTAGTCTTCTTCGGTTTCTGAATCATCTGAGTTTCTCACTTTGCCTTTACTCCGAAGACATGCTTTTCTTTCTCCATTATTACATCTTTCAGGGGTTGGGTTATTCTCGTTATTTCACCCCTCTTTAATCATAAAATATAAATATAATTATACTCTCTGTAGTTGGGGGAAACATTTTTTAAAAACTTTTTTGTAATCTTTTAAAACTCAAAAAATGTGAAAATCAAAAAACCAATGAGCGGGAAGGATAATTCCCCCAAGATGAGCGGCGATCAATGCGGTCAAGGGCAAACTAGGCATAACCCCGCTACTTTTTTTTCCACTTTTTATTTTTATTTTCTATCCTTATTTATTACTATTATTATATAAATAAAAGTAAAAACGAGTAAACAAATATCCAAATTATTTTAATCTGATAGAACAAAGGAAAGAAATTGCCAGCAGGATAAAATACGCTATCTCTGAATGACTGACTGACTCAGACTCAGTAACGAAGAAGAAGAAGATCTTATTTTTCTCTGTAATAATGAACAGTACCGTTTTTAGAAATATATTATTTATTTTGTTGTTATCTTTTGTGTATCTTTTCATTAACTTAAATACGCGTCAAGAATTTATACACAGAATCTACTGATAATACTCTCTCTCATACACATACACATACACATATTTTTATAGATTTATTGCCGCTTCTGTAATTTCCCATTCTTAGAAAAAATACTTTTCTGCCCCCCTCCCCTTTTATTATTTAAAAGAAAGAAAAAAAAGAGTGAAAGTAAAAAAGCGTTTTTTTTTTTTTGAGAGAGCGAGAGAGAGATAAGAAAAGGGAGGAGTTTTTAGTAGACAAAGGGAGAGGCTGAGATTACCAAATTGAATGCTTTACCAAACTCACATAACCATCTCCTCTTGACCCCTTTTTTTTCTTTTCTTTTAAGATCTTTTCTTCTTCTTCTTCTTCTTCTCGCCACCGCTCCTTCCTCCTCGTCTCTCTCGTTCGTTCTTATTCTGTCTCAAGGTACTTTTCCTGATTCCTCTCCTCTTGTGTTTGTCTTTTGTTTTAGGGTTTTCTTTCTTTCAAGGGTTTCTCTCTCTTTCTCTCTCTCTCGTATGTCTCTTGAATTTGTTTTTTTTTCATTTCAGTCTCGTGACTGACTCTGTTTTGTGTGGGTTGTTTTCGTAATTGAGTTTTCCGGTCTGCTCTTTTTTTTTTTTTTTTTTTAGGGGTTCGCAATTCTTTATTTTTATTTTATTTTATCTCGTTCTTTCTCTTGGAATCGGGGCAAAAAGGAACGTTTTTTTTTTACGTTTCGTTTGAAAAAGAATGTGAATTTATATTCGATATCAAAGATTGAATTCTAGTATTTTCCTTTTCTTGTTCTTGGTGTTGTTTAGGGTTTTTTCGATAGGAAAAATGGAACAAGCAGCGTTGAAGAGCAGCATCAGGAAAGAGATGGCTTTCAAAACCACTCCTCCGGTTTTCGAAGACTTTCTTGCCGTCACCACCACCACCGCTCAGAATGCCGACGATTTCTCCGTTGACGACTTGCTTGACTTGTCTAACGACGACGTTTTCGCCGACGACGACACTGTCCTCCTCGACCCTCATGAACAACAAGACATGGCCCGTCACGAACTCAACGACGACGCTGACGCTCTCCCTCGTCGGAGCAACGATTTCCCCGGCTGTGACGACTTCGGTAGCGAACTCTCTGTTCCGGTAATTACTTTAATTGTTATAATATTTCGAGAATACTTTCTTTGATTTCTATTTTCCCTCTAATTGAGATTTTGTCTCTGTTTTTTTTTTGGGGTAAAGGCGGATGATTTAGCCAACCTTGAGTGGCTATCTCATTTCGTGGAGGACTCCTTCACGGAATACTCTGGTCCAAATCTCACCGGAACCCCGACTGAGAAACCTGCGTGGTTGACTGGTGACCGTAAACACCCTGTCACTCCTGCCACGGAAGAGTCCTGTTTCAAATCCCCTGTTCCGGCTAAAGCCCGTAGCAAACGTCACCGCAACGGAGTCAAGTCCTGGTCACTTGGTTCATCGTCCTCTTCCGGTCCTTCCTCGTCCGGTTCGACCTCCTCCTCCTCCTCTTCCGGTCCTTCCAGCCCGTGGTTCTCCGGCTCTGAGCTGCTCGAACCTATGGTCACGTCTGAGAGGCCACCGTTTCCCAAGAAGTATAAGAAAAGGTCTGCCGAGTCAGCTTTCTGCGGTCAGCTGCAGCAGCCTCAGCGGAGGTGCAGCCACTGCGGCGTTCAGAAAACTCCCCAGTGGAGAGCCGGCCCAATGGGAGCTAAGACCCTGTGCAATGCGTGCGGTGTCCGGTATAAGTCGGGTCGTTTACTACCGGAATACAGACCCGCTTGTAGCCCGACATTCTCGAGTGAGCTCCACTCCAACCACCACCGGAAAGTCATGGAGATGAGGCGGAAGAAGGAGCCAGCCAGTGACAACGATACCGGTTTAAACCAGCTGGTTCAGTCCCCACAAGCTGTACCAAGTTTTTGAAGAAATAGGGCCTTAATTAGAGCAGAGATTTAGGATCCGAACCGGTTCAGTTGTTAGCCCCAAGTTAGTTTCTCATTGACTTGTTCTCTTGTATATTACTTTCATTATTTTTAGCATTTACTTTTCCTTTCTTTTTTCATGCTAGGGAGTCTCGGTAAGTTCTTAGTAACTGATTAGGTCAAAAAACTCAGTTGTATAATACAACTTGTATTGTACTCTTTTTCTCTTCAATTTTATTCAGTTTAAATTTTCTCATTTCAAAGTTTCTGCGTTATGGCATGTTTACATATAGTTTTGATACGTTACATTCCGAAATTTAAAGATTACTGGGGATAATGTGGAGTTAATTTGAAACCGTTCGAATTGGTTTATAACTTTAATTGTAGGGGAACGCTGCATACTAACGCAATTAAATGGATGGACCAAACTATGAGTGAAATCATTACGTAGTGTTTCATGGACACGCGACATGTGGCGTTCGTTGTCTCTTTCTTAGTGTTCTATAGTCTAAATTTTTTTATAAACTCAAAATAACTTTTCCATTTTTTTTGGAACCAAACCAAAACTTCAAAACATGTCGTTATTGATATATTTTCTAAAACATTGTCTTTTGTTAGCGACTTTCTTTTAGTCTTTGTCTCTTCTTCTTTGATGCCGTGACTTGAACTCATGAAGTGGTAACCCTCAAACCAAACGAGCTACATGTTGTGGCTTCTTTTAGTTTTTAGTCTTTAGCTTTGATATCTCTGCACGTGTTCTTAGCGTATATCTTTCGGTCTATGCAAATGAGAGATAATAAATCGTTATATTCATTATTAAATCTTTTAATTTTGCTCATTGACTAATGTAAAAAAAAAAAAAAAAAATCACTTTTAAAGTTTCATATTTATAGACTATAGTAAATTTAGTATACATACGCTATTAAAAGAGGATGAGGCCTTGTTTGACGGCTAAAATGGTTGACTATAACTTAATTTTGACTTAGTAACATCAAATTCCGTAAATGAATATTCAATTTTTACAAATTTTAGTAGATAAATCAAACCTAGTCTTGACCAAAAAAATAATTAAATTAAAGCATTTTTTGTTTTGTTAATCTAACTCCTTTATAACACTTGGATTTTGTATTTGCAGAGTTTTTATTGTGTTTAACTTTTAACACTCCAAAAACAAAATCACGTAGTCAACTCACGGTATCGTCAAAAAATTATTTTGGAAATATAATTATCTTATACTTCTCAGTTTCTTTAATAATGTCATTATGACATGAAGCAATTCGGCACAAATTTTAAAAACTATTGTAATTTTCTACAATATCTTTTATAAATATGTTTAAATATATTTTAAATTAATAAATTGAAATAATATGGATTAAAAAATATTTCATCTTACAAATTGTATTGAAAATACAAACCGACATATTTTGTAAAACAAAATTAAAATTTTAAAACAACACTATTTTAAATCAAAAGAAATATAATGGAATGAACTATTTTACTTTCAAGAACCTTTATCATTTTAAACATTATTAAATTTATTGAGAAAACACCGACAATGTCAGATAATAATTATTGTTTCTACGAAATTGTTACAACCTATATTGAGTATTAATAAATTTATTGAATAATCGAGAAAACGGATTGGATAATATTTCTATGCAATTGTTAGTTCTATAAAATATACTCGTTGACCGTTGGTTGGGATTGCACGAGGTACCATATATCGTCTATGTATACAAATCTAAATTCAAAAATCTTTCAATTAAAACTTTAAGTTATTTTCTAACCATATATAAAAAATTGTGTTAGCAAAATATGACAGAACCAAAAAATCACTATTTGACTATTTGACTATTTGACTATTTGACTTCCAAACCACTCGTAGGCTTAAAAACCAAGCAGGAAACAACAGTACCAAAAAGAGAAAAACCTCTTTTACATCGTAGACCATCTCCAATAGAGCAACTCTCGTAATAAAACTAATCATATAATAAATATTAAACTAATTAAAGCAACCAACATAAATTTTAAACAAAATCAATCTTCCACTCAAAATTGCTTAATCTTTAAAATTTCAGTTCCATAAAAAAAAAAAAGAAACAAAAGAGAATATGGATCTACTTCATTGCATTAGTTAAAAAAACTGTGGACTTTACAGTAAAAGATGCCATCGAGAGCAGCATATGAAGAGTGTGTTAATGGACAACCACTATGTGTACATCTGAAGCAAGTCTTGTGGTAAGATTCTTCTTCCATTGTCATCTTCTCTACTGGAGCCCTCGACTATGCAGATGATCACACCAAGAAAACAGATTAGAAAAAGATGGAAGAAATAACGAAAACAGAGGATTATATGTTGAAGAATTGTTGTTCATACCGTTTCATTCAATTTATAATTTCTCGGTCTTTCCCGCTGTAAAAGATCAATCAATAAGACAAAGTATCCACTAGATTAAAAGATTTCAACAAAAGATTAATAGAACAGAGCTAAAAAACAGAGGATTTGACAAACCTGTTTAAAAATTCTTGCTGAAATTTCCAGATTCTTTGAAGAGCTGTTCAAAATGAGTCTTGCAATACAAAACCTTTGCCTATGAAACAGATAAAAGAATTTGAACAGTCAATTCTAGCAAACAAAAGCATGATGTACTGAAGCAAGTCGATACAAACACTTGAGTACTTGACAAACCTGTGCAGCTAACTTCTGCACCTTCACGCTTTGTGCTTCATCTCCACACTTTTTCTCTTTTGCTGCAACATCTGGAACCAAAGATCAAAGACTTTGGAAATAAGTCCTGTGTTATGCAATACACCAAGCGTCAAACCTGGTAGTCCCCTAAAGGTCAGTCACCATCCGCAGTCGTTATTGTTCTCGGAGATCGATGGCCGTGAGATCTGAATAATCAGATCGATCCGAACATAAATCGGATTTTTATGGATTTGAGGTGGATTTGAATCGATGCTATGGATTTGGGGTGTGATGAATCGTCGGTTCCATTGAGGGAGAAGAGAGAGATAGTCGCGAAAAAGGGAAAGAAAAATGGGGAAATTTTTTTTTTGCCTTTTCTATTTTTCATTACTCAACCAAAATCTGACACGTATCGTATCTTAAGGGTTGCTAAAGGTTGCTTCCGATGGTTCGCAGAGAAACGATTCTCTCATAAATAGAGCTTTTTGATTTATTTTTGAAGTATAAAAATACTGAGCAACTCATTGAGGATCTCCAGTGGAGATTAGAAGTAATTTTACCAAAAAGAGGAATAATAATAATAAAAAACCGCATGGTTAGAACTTAGAGCATTTGTATTGGGAGGTTTTTTTGAAGCTCTTATATTTTTTTAGTATTAAAAAGTGTATTTTTACACATAAGAACTTTTTGTTTGTTAATTAAAATTATATTTCTCCAATGGTAAACTTTAAGTGAGGTTTTTAGTTTTGAAAAAAAAAAACCATCATATCTACAAAGAATCACATATATAATGCTGAGTTTTTAGTCTTAAGGCTATCTAAAACGATCGGTTGGTCATGTTATACACTCTCTCGACCAGCTTGGTTGAAATCAGAACGAGACAGTGAACGACAATGCGTGAAGTTTGGCTTCCGGAAGAAATCGAGCAGTTGGCCACACCATCGAACTACTTCCCTGGTGGACAAACAAACACTAGTTATTCTCTCACATCAAATCATTGTTCACAATAAAACCCGCCCAATCTCAAAACTAAGGAGCTTTATCACCAAGAATATTGCAGGACATGATATGCAGGTTGTTGTCTAATCTAAAAAATGTGTCTAAATATAGAATACTACGCAATGTTAAACGGATAAAGTGACCGCAAAGGACGAGAGCAACAATTACCACAAATTGTATATTTCACTAAGTTTCTGGATAAATCATTAAACCAAATCGATCATTAATTTATTACCTTAATGCCTCCCTGTCAGCAAATAAAATCCCATGAGCAATGTCAAATAACTTATCTTGAAAGTATTCATTTTATTCAAGATATACCTGTTGAAACAAACCTCTGTTTTTTTATCTCAAGTGCTAAAGACGATACTGCAGCAACCATCAAAGTGAGATCACGCATGGCAAGCAACCAAAAGAAACCTCTGTAAAGAAAAAACCCAACACGCCATATGAGAAAGTGCATCTTCATACCATAAACCATAAATGGTCTTGGGTTTTACCCCGTCATCACCATCTCCACAGATGCCTTTGGAGGAACCTAGAGACTTATCTATACCTTCTTATTGACTCAGCGGACAAGTAAAGAAGAAGCAAATTCGACTCAATGATTTCACGAACAATTTTATTCCTCCCCTATCAAACGCCCAAGTGAAAAACAAAGATATAAAATCAGTTACCCAGAAAAATCAACAACAATGACTTGCACTAATTAATTGAATAGGAAAAGAATGGTAAAAGACAATTCTAGATCATAAAGATCAGACACCCAGAAAAAATAATAAGAACAATACTAATTGTCCTAAAATTTACAAATGTCTCGGTATTTGATTGTTATGTCTTGCAAACATATTGCAAATGTCATCCAATGATTATACTTGTATAAGTTGGAACGTTTGAAGACACTCCCTTATCAGAAAGAGACAACCAAGTTTGAAACAAATCTCACCCCAACACAATACAACACAGCACAACACAACCCATATTGATGAATGATGAGTTTGAGACAACCAAGTGCATCCACATCCAACCCTTAATCAATTTCAAATGTGATCAAAAAAAATTGGGGTCCTAGCCGAAGAAGAAGTTAATTTCTGAAAATCAAAGAACCCTAATTTCTAAATCCTTACTAAACAAAAATTGATACAAAATTAAACACAAACGTACCATGGGAAAGAGATTGGTGATTGAACATCTCCGAATTGGTGAAGGAAAGACTCCAATTTTGTGGTCTCCGATTTCATCCGAATCGATTGAAGGAAAATCTCAATCAATTTCGCTACTTCTGTGGCGAGAGAGAAGGGAAAAAAAGAGTAAATGCAACTTTTTTTTTTTTAATTACACCCAACCAATTTTGAGCACGTCGACGTTTCTTAAGAATTCTTAAACGTCTTAACTAAGAGGCTCTTCTTAGTATTATTGCCAATTTTCATTTATTTTTAATCAGATTAAAGCTAAGAAAGAAGACTAAGAAGTCCCGATAAAGATGATCTTAGAACTTAGAAGTAATAACAGATATCTCTCTATATATATATATATATATATGTTAGCAATATAAATTTTTGTTTACAGATAAGACCAAAAAAATTGCAAATTGTAAAAATTTGAAATGGAAAGCTTGGGAGTCACGTGATTGACATAGCCTACCCGCTTCATCCAACCACTTTCCCTTACCCCGAAGTCTCTTAAGTTTGCTTAACCATTTCATTTGACCTTTCTATAAATTTATAAATCGTCATGGTCCACATTTTCATTGTTCAAATCACAAACAAAACAAGGCTAATTTTTAGACTCACATTCATATATAAGTAATGTTTTTTCCCCGTTATTTTAAGATAATACTACAAAATATTGTTAATAATGGATGGGAGTTTTTCTTTTAGTTTCACAGAAGTTGAATTTTTGAGGTGTATGCCTAAATTAGAGGGGTCAGTGAGGGCGAACAAGACATGTGATGGAGCAACATTCTTATAGTCACATTATTTCTCCTCGTTCATTTGACGCTTCGTCTAGTAGAATATTACCACACACCCCATAATGGCATATGACTCTGTAAGACTACTTTCACGATATCCTTGCCATAACAATGGTCTTTGATGAGACTAAACAACTAAACGATGAACCCACCATTAATCTCTTAACTCTTAACCATCGTGACCATATTGATCTGCTTCCTGTTTTTTGCATTCAATAGTTAAGCAAATGGTAGACTAATACTATTCTTTTTGTTTCATAATACATGTATTAAAGATTTTCTCACATATGTTAAGAGATTAGTAAACTATACAACTTTTTCTATTGGTTATTTGGTAGGACATTAAAGTAGTAAATATAAAACTACATATTTTATAAAAGAATTGTATTGCAAACTTAAAAGGATATTTTAATCTAACACGAAAAATAATCCTAAAATAATAATTGATTTGAAAGAAAAAATACAATGAATTTGAAACGGAGCGAGTAGCAAGCAAAAACGTCATTTATTCTGACTTTCTGAGTCAGTGAACCAAAATGTTTAGGCTTAGTTAATTTCGAGTACAGTATTCGGTATTCCTCGCGGAAAGGATTCAGAAAAATGTTAGTAACACAACAAATTCATCATAAAGTAATATTTTCGTTCGTCGATTAAGTTAAAAATAAAATAAAAATGGAGGGTAGGACAAGTGTCACGTGCTTTACAAATCGTTCATGACTTCGTTCACGTTCCAACTCTCTTGGAGAAAAGTATGTCTCGTAAAGATTGATATTTTGGGATATTCTTTTGTTCTATAGAAATTGATGTTTTGTAAACTTCAAGAAGTAATCATTGAAAATATTCAAAATTTTGAATTGTTATTGGTTTAAAATTAAATAATATCTCTTTAGTCAAAAAAAAAAATATATTTAAACTCAGTAATCATTGTTTTCTTAAAATGTATAAAAACTTTTAAACATTAATATTTACGAGAGAAACTATATCATATCTCGAATTTGGGAACTAGCGATGAAGACAGACTATTTTTACTATATTTGAGTCACAAGAAGCTATGTACGGTATAACATCTAACTTTCCAAATTTAGGTACACAAGTATTATTGCAATTTTTTTTTTAATGAATTTTCTTATGTGAATTGCCTATGGGTTTTATTACATGACTGTAGAAGTCACATGAACCTGACATGTAATTTGCGTTAATTAACAATGTACATTTAGATGTTAGGGTTGGTCAATGACGGTATTTAATAGATAGAGTTAGAATCAAATTGTTTGGTATATGGGTGACCCACCTTTCTCATCAGTATATGAGACCCGCATTATCTGTCAAATTCAAATGAACAGTAATGTATTAGATAATGGTATCAATTTTCTAGATGTAGTCTAGCTAGTATATACTGGAGCAGAGACAAGCGAGAGTGTACCGAACATATGCCTAACAAGTTGACTTTAGAAGGAACCGAAATACTACGTCAACGTGTACGGTCTCGGCTTTTGCATTCCCAACGGCTACTTCTGTGGCACCCTAAAATGGGCTTAGCTGAATGAAATTGAAACCCATCAACGAAACAATCGATAGTGGGAGGAGGAGGAGGGGGCTGGGGGCCTATCAAAATATATATGTGGAACGGCTAAACAACGTTATTTATGTTGTTGCCATAAATGGAACCATGGAAGGGGAGTAAGAGATGCAAAAAAAGTAAACTCCGTTGCCGGGACTCGAACCCGGGTCTCTCGGGTGAGAGCCGAGTATCCTGACCAGCTAGACTACAACGGATTTGTTAATTTGTAGTATAGACTATACTTAACTTCAAAAACTATTTGCGGACATTTTTATATTCTCAATTAAGCTGCTTTTTTTTTTGGATTTGTACCGTTTCCACCATTTTCCTTCTATATGTTTAATTTATCGTCTTAGCGCTATGATATGAGCGACGTGAGTAGAGCAATAGTCCCTAGGGTGGTAACTCACAAACGCATACCTATGTTTTTGATATAGAAAAGGACCAGCGTAGGTCCAAAAACAGAAAAGGACCAGCGTAGGTGGGTCTCTTCCGTTGACGTTAGTGAGGCCCAATATTTGGACTTTTATTCTTAATTCTGGGCTTTTGTGACGAGAGACGATCCTTTTGTGACGATAATGTAGAAAAAAAGGTAGTATAAAAGAAGAAGAAAGAAAAAAGAAGTAGAAGCGTTGACTTGTCCGCATGATCATGTGACAATCGCGCTCATAATTGAGAAACTGTTGTTTGGTTTTGTCCAGATCCACATCATGTGCATGGCCCTCTAATTGATTTATTAAAAAACTGTCTATTTAATTTCCTACTTCAAAAGATCCAATTTTGTAAGTGTATACATTCACGGAATTATAGAAGGATATTAGAAAAATGGCCCATCATACCTACTTGTATTAAATAGTATAGAAAAAAAAAAAACACAAGTCTCTTGAATATACTCGAACTACCGACCAAGCTACACTAGTATCGCGCCAGTATTCATGCATGAACCCGACATCTGTATCCAATAAATCCATCCCAATTAATACTAATGTGTTGGAAATTTTACCCTTGGGGTTTTTATAGCAACTCTTATTTTCAACAAGCGATAAAGCAAAGCATGGCATACAATAATTAAAAATCTTACACTATATGCTTTTTTTTTGTTTGTTAATATATATGTTCCACAACGTAAATGTGTGATTTTCATCAGATTTGGAAAAAGGAAATCATAAAACAAATCTTATCTAAACATGAATATGGGGGAATGCATATATGAATTATGTATATCGAAGTTGGCTCAGTATATAAATAAATGTAGTTATTAGGGTGTAAGTAAAAGGTAAGAGATAAAAAAAAAAAAAAAAAAAAAAAAAAAAAAAAAAAAAAAAAGAGAGCAGAGCACATGCATTGCCTCAGCGATACACACATAAATTTATTTAAAAGGCACAAAAACGGAACGCCCATGTGCTGTGCTGTGCTGTGGTTTTGCTTTTTCTTTTGCCTTTTATTTTTTTTTGTACTCTATAAGTATAAACAGTACGCTCCTTAACGATAATAATTAAAAGGAAATGCAAACTCAAGGTAAGGTAATGATGTTTGTTGGTAAAAAAAAAAAAGAAAAAAAAAAGAAGAATGAATGAATGAATGAAGCACAAATATATGCTTGCTTGCAAAAGTAAAAAGAAAGTTTGATTGCTATTGTGATTGTACAGTATTTTTGTTGTTGTTGTAATATTTGAATTTATTAGTAATGACGACCTATAAGCCAAGTATAAACTGTAGTCTCTCCTTAAGGATAATACTTAAAATGAAATGCAAACTCAAGGTAAGGTACTAATGATGTTTGTTGGTAAAAAAGATTTGCTTGCAATTGCAAAAGCATAAAGAAAGTTTCATTGTGATCGTGACTAGTCACTAAGATCGAAAGGTGATTGATTAGCAACATGAAATGGTGTAGTAGTAAATTACTAGTCGTTAGTTAGAATAATTTATTTAATATATAGTAGTAACTATGAGATAGCTTCCAAGAGAGAGTATTTATTTTGTGGGTGAAGGCGACATTCATTAATGTTTAGGGAATTGAATTGAAAAAAAAAAAAAAAAAAATGTAGGGAATGAGAATCTGATTAACAACAGATTTGGGAGTGCACTTATTAGTTAGATTAAGAGGCATTGAAGGGTACAAATTAGTAGTGTGAGTGTCTCTGCTTTCTTTAGCGCGGCAGTTTGGAGAGAGAGAGAGAGAGAGATGATGAAAATGCCAGATTGCAAAATTCGCTGAAACGACGACGATTTTGCGCAGAAAAACGCCATAAACGACGAGAGAGCAGCTAGCTGTGCATTTCAATTTCCTCCGAATTTCAAAAGACAGAGAGACTTGGGGGGAAGAGAGAATTAGTCGCGGCGCCGGGTTCCTCCCAAGGGATCTCCTCTTCCATTTCTTCTCGGTACGGTTACGGTAGATGGGGATTGGGGAGGGGAGGAGGTTTATGCTTATCGGGAAGCTACGCACGTACACGCTCCTTTGAGGTAATTAAGAAATTTTGAATTGAAATTGAAATGCAGGCTTTATTTATTTATTTTCCGCTTCCGGATGTTTGCTTTATTTCTCTCAACAACTTTCATTAATATTATTTTTTTTGACTCTTGCTTCCTCCTCACCCGAGATGAGATGAGAATATGAGATTGCTTCTCTTTTTTTTCTCTCTCTTTTTTTTTTCCTGGTTTGGTTTGGGTGTTGTTGTTCTTCATGCCCTCACAATGCATCCCACATTTTCCTATGATTCTTTTTTTTTTTTTGTTTGTTTGAGAAATTTATATATGGCTAAATAAATGCCTAACTGTAATAAGTTTTTCTCTGTTTGTTTGTATTTGGACGCAGGTAAAGTAAGCCAAAGGTAGGTGTAGGTTGGTGTCTCCGAAATAATTCACTGCACATGGACTTGTTGAACTTGGAGTTACCCAAAGATTCCTTTCAGCTAGCCAGATCGAACATTCTCTCTAAGATTTAAGGGCCTTCTCTGATATCTTTTCCAAGGTAATTTTTTGATTTCCTTCATTACTTTATTATAATGTTCTTTTGGTTTCTAGCCATTATGATACATTAGTTAATGCCTTAGGCTTCTTGGCACTTCTATGCTTGTAGTAACAAACCAACACTTTGACACAGACTATTTCTTAGGGGACCCATCTCCACATTATATTTAACTCCATTTCCTCTCCTCTTACTGCATTTTCTTTAAAAACTTGTGTTTGTCTCTGTCTTATCAGAATAGACTGTTTTTTCGACTTTGCTTTGCATTCTCTCTGTTTATTACTATTATAAAACGTGGTTCTTTGACTCGACTTTCTTGCTGCAATGATTGACTTGTTGCGACTATTATTTTAGTTTGTCTCTCTTTTTCCCCACTTAATTTGCTTCTCTCTCTCTCTCTCTCTATATATATATATATATATATATTCTTGTTTTCTGTTAGGGTGGAGGTCGGGTAGAATGATGGCTACAGAAGATGATCAGATGCAAGGACCAATCGTCAGTGAGGAAAAGATTTATGTTTCTGTTCGTATGCGACCTTTAAACGACAAGGAACGTTTAAGGAACGATGTGCCCGACTGGGACTGCATCAACGATACCACTATCATTTACAGGAGCCATCTTTCTATCTCTGACCGTTCCATGTATCCTTCTGCTTACACTTTTGGTAAGCCATTTTGGTCTGCTTCTCTCTTCCCACCCTTCCTTCACTAGACCTTACTGAGCCTTTTCTCTCCTCCCTCTAGACAGAGTGTTTGGCCCTGACAGTTGTACGAGGCAAGTGTATGACCAAGGGGCCAAGGAAGTCGCTTTCTCTGTTGTCACTGGCGTTAATGGTATCTCACCCTTCATCCCTGCTTTTTTTACTCTTTCTCTCTCGCTCTCCTTCTCTTGCATTGCATATAACTCACATACATGTTTTTAGCTAGTGTATTCGCATATGGGCAAACAAGTAGTGGAAAGACTTACACTATGAGCGGAATTACTGATTGCGCCTTGATTGATATATATGACTACATTGGCAAGGTAAAGCAAAAATACATTATCCTAAAATCTTACTACTTCATTTTCGGGACTTGTAGTAATTATTTACTTTCTGCAGCACAAAGAAAGAGAATTCATTCTAAAGTTCTCTGCCATGGAGATCTACAATGAGTCTGTAAGAGATCTCTTAAGTACAGATACTAGCCCACTCAGACTTTTAGATGATCCTGAGGTATATATAGGATCCTTTCATTTTTTACAAATGATCTTTTTTTGCAGTCAATCTCTCATGCTGGCCAATTTCTTTTTGACAGAAAGGGACAGTTGTTGAGAAACTCACAGAGGAAACTCTGCGCGACTGGAATCATTTCAAGGAGCTCCTATCTGTATGCGAAGGTAAAGATCATCCAAATTGGTATCTCAAATCTATACTAGCTAGAGATGTGTTGCAACAATATTGACAAATGTCTAACCATTTACAGCACAACGGCAAATTGGAGAGACAGCTCTAAATGAAGTTAGCTCCAGGTCTCATCAGATTTTGAGATTTGTAAGTCATTTTGCTGATTTATATTTATGGTTTTAACATAGCCTTCTTCATGATGTTTTTTTTGAAAATTTTATCTTAGTACTCCTACCTTCTTACAGACAGTTGAAAGCTCGGCTCGTGAATTTTCCACCAATGATAAGTTTAGTACACTTACAGCGACAGTGGTACATATCTTTGAACCTTCCATCAAATAATATACTAAAACTTCAGTTGAAGGGGATTTATTAACAAACTACTTGTCGTGCAGAACTTCATTGATCTTGCTGGAAGTGAACGTGCATCTCAATCATTATCAGCCGGCACAAGGTTAAAAGAAGGTTGTCATATAAATCGAAGTTTGTTAACACTGGGAACTGTGATACGTAAGCTAAGGTGAGATTGTAAGCACTTAGCTTCCACAACATCTTCTTTGTTGTGACAATATATGTTCTTTGAGCTTAAAAGTAAATTTCATGGTCTACTAATCTGTCTGAGTTCTCTGGCTCAAACATAGGCTTATACCTGTGATCACCTTTTTACCTTGTTTATGTTAGTTTGTTGTATTGTTCTTTACAACAAGGCTCCTTCTTTTTTTTCTTCTGATCCATTAGCTTAGTAAGTTATGTGGTTTACTTCATGCAGTAAAGGAAAAACTGGGCACATTCCATTCAGAGATTCAAAACTAACACGCATACTTCAGTCTTCTTTGGGAGGAAATGCAAGAACTGCCATTATTTGCACTATGAGTCCTGCGAGAATCCATGTTGAGCAATCCAGAAACACACTGTTGTTTGCGAGCTGCGCAAAGGAGGTGACAACAAACGCACAAGTCAATATTGTCATGTCTGATAAAGCTTTGGTAAAACACTTGCAGAGGGAGTTGGCTAAACTGGAAAGTGAGTTGAGAAGCCCTGGCCAGGCGTCGATTGTTTCTGACACAACTGCATTACTGACGGAGAAAGAACTCGAGGTTGAAAAGGTAGCTGGATGTACTTCAATCACCCTTTTAAAATCTTAAGAAATAGGTTGTACCTGACCTCACTATTATATAAATCATCTTCTTTGGACTGCCGCTTAATACTTTTTCCCTGCGTTTATTGACTTGTCTTGCTCACAATCACAATCTAATTGACCTATAGTTTCCTGGAGGTTTGACTTATGATCTATCCTATTCCTTACAGCTAAAGAAAGAGGTATTCCAACTAGCCCAACAACTAGAGCAAGCTCGTTCCGAGATTGAGGATCTTCGACGAATGGTTGGAGAAGAAAATCAACGAGAAAAAGAGGCACTAGCAACAGAAACAGTAGAGTTAGATGTATGTTATTATCTCTTGTTAATAATTTTACTGAAAGCCTTTCAATGCCACTTATTAATTCGTTTCTTTCTAGGCTCTTCTGGAACATCAATACCCCAAGCTGCGAGTGCGCAGTACATGGGACTCTGAAAATACAACACCACTGAGCCCTATATCAGCTCACCGCTCCAGTATATCTCCACGATCAACTGAATACAGTTATGAAGAGAATGTCTTCCAACTATCAGATTTTAGGATTGACTCTACATCAAGTAGTCCCCTTCAACAGCTTGCGTTTGTAACTTTTTTCCCTAAGGTTCCACTTGATATTCACGGGACAGAAACTATACACCAATCTCATGTTCACATAGAGGAGATTGCAGATCAACCTCATGTTCATGAGGATCCGGTTGATGAAATGGCTGACGAGAATTCTTCGGAGGATAACTGTAGGGAAGTTCGGTGCATAGAAACAGAGAAGTCAGATATCACTATAAGTCCAGAGGAATATATACCCGAGAGCAGTCCAGGCAAATGCGAGGCTGTACATGTACAAGAACCAGTATGTGTGACAGAGCCAAAGAACTTACAACTCCCCACAGAAGTTAAAAGCGAAGAAGAAGAAAGGGTAAAGGAAGTCACCGGTGCCTCTCCCCAACCAAAACAAGAAAGCTATCTCAAAAAAACTCCTCAACTATGTGATTTTGAATGTTCTCCTGATAATTTTGATACAAGCATCTCTAACCTGAGAAGAATCCCGACGCCTCGAGAACTTATCACTCCCTCTCCTGAAAAGCCTTTCTTTTGGAATAAGGATAGAGATTCACAACCGTTAGCAGGCATGAAGCTGACTAGAAGTCAAAGCTGCCGAGCAAGCTTACTATGGAGCTCTTCGTCCTCTTGGGTTGAGAAAGATGCTGATACACCCCCAAGCTGGTACGAGAAAGAATTTGTCAAAACAGCTGAGAGAAACCTGGAAATGTGCGACATCAAGAGCGACAGGTTTCTGCAGGATGAGTTTAGCGGGAGGAGCATGCCAACAACTTGGTTTGAGGGAAGTTTGAGTGACACTGAAACGGCGCATGCTGCTTCGCATGGTATCAGTAACGAAATGGATTCGCCAAATGAATCACTGTCCCGGCCATCTGATGCTTCTGTGTTTGAGGTCCAGACAAGTGGTAGAGCTTCAATAAGCCAGGACAGAGCAGAGGAGTCTGCTGCTCAAAAAGACAAGCAAATCATTCATCGCTCGGTTAGTTTTGCTTAACTTGCTTACATAATTAAAAATCACTCAAGTCAGTGTGATTGAACTGTTCATTGTGGGCAGATGGAGGAAATGGAACAGAAGTTCTTGGCCATGAGTTCAACAAAGAGTTTCAAGGACGCAGCGATGGACCCAATACAAGACTACTTAGACACGCCCTTGAATTGGCCGGTGGAGTTCAAGAGGCTGCAGAGGGAGATAATAGAGCTATGGCACGTGTGTAACGTCTCTATGGCACACAGAAGCTACTTCTTCCTTCTGTTCAGAGGAGATCAGAAAGATTGCTTGTACTTGGAGGTAGAGCTCCGGAGACTTAAGTACATCAGAGAATCTTTTGCTCAAAATAGCAACGATATGACCCTCAGCTCCTGGTAAAACTCGCAAAGTATTTTGCTTTATCTTAGTTAATAATAATTTTTAGGTTTAGTAAAACACTCAAGTAAATATTTATTATTATACCAAGCAGCAGGAGGGCGTTGACGAGGGAGAAGTATAAGCTGAGCAAGCTGATGCAGAGGAAACTGTCGAAAGAAGAGAGAGAGAACTTGTTCTTGAGATGGGACATTGGGCTCAACACGAGGCACAGGCGGGTCCAGCTGGCACAGCGGCTCTGGTCGGATTACAAAGACATGGGTCATGTCCGAGAGAGCGCCTCCTTGGTCGGTAAGCTACATGGGTTCGTGGACATGAATTTGACTTCCACAGAGATGTTTGGCGTCAACTTTGCTTTCAGACCACCTCGTCCTAAGAAACCCAGTCTTTGGAAACGCAGCGTCTTGTCCCTCTCCTTTTTGTAAACTTAACTATAATAAAAAGCCCACGAAAGAAACCTCTTTTCTTTGATTTCTTGTTCATTAAAATCGTCTCTAACCAATTAGTCAATGTGAGCAAGTCTAAGACCATATCATACATACGTATCATATATTCCTCATTTATTTATTGTCTTTTCTATAAAAGGGAAATATACAACGACCTGACGACAACCTTCCGAACACATTATAGGCCCAAAGACTAATCTTCTGAAATCGGAAAAACCATGTTAAATTTTGAGCCCTGTGGCTAATGCTATTCGAATCCAGGTGGCGGGACTTTTCTCCCTTTACCACTCGACCAAAGCGACTTGGTTCTTTTTCTTTTTTTAGTCAAACTTCGAACACATATCTTGTAGTTCAATGTTTATATAAGATTCATGCAAGTCTTTTTTTATCTCTATTTACTCCAAATCACTTTTTACATATATGACCTTCTCGCTGACGAAAAGACAAGAATTTTATCCATTTTACATTAAGCTATCGTATACTAGATCGGATCATAGCTTCCTCAACTAGACTTGTAGGTTCAATTCATACATCAGTAGTATATATTATGAATTGTAGTGTATAGGCGTGAGATCAAGTGTGAGAGAGAAACATGTAGTTGTTTTGCCAAACACAGCGATCAGAGTGTTGACACGAGAACTAACGACAAACAGACAAAAAAAAAGGTTTTACATCAGCTCATTTTTACCCATAACATAACGTCATACTGCAATTGAAAATGTGGCACTATATATATATATATGGACGTTAATATTCAGTTTTTCCAGTAGTCATATATTCTTTTGGAGTACTGTTTTAAATATATATTAAAAGAAATTTTGGAAAAAATGATAGAAAATAGAGAATACAGGATTGAAGAAGGAAACATCATTTGGAGCATGAAGTAACACAAAACAAAATGATGATATATACAGCTTCTCTCTCCCGTTTCTCCCAAAACGGAGCCACCCACCTTTTTTTATTTCCTTTGATCTCCATTCTAAGTTCTAACATAATCATTACACTTCGTTTCATATATATATATATTATATAATTGATTCATATCTTCTAATATATATGCCTACTATTTTTGTGTATCTTGTATACATATAAATGTGCATATGTATACACTACACACACGCATAGAAAGAGTGATGGTGAATTACGCCAACGCGAAATGAGCATATGATTACACTCTGAAGTGTAAACGCACACATGTCGTCGTTCAAGTGGACGGTCCATATCTCTCTTTTTCTACACCTAATTAACATCTTCAATAAGACTCTCACTTCTATTGTTTTCCCCTTGATAGAGTCGGTCGGGTTTCTTCTATGATCGATCTTTCTAAGATCAAGAAGAAACCGCAGCAAAATAATAAACCCTAGAAGGTTATAATTGTCAATATGATGAGGGTGGATCAAGAGTCGTCTAGTATTCCGCCTGGATTTAGATTTCATCCGACAGATGAAGAACTTGTCGGATATTATCTCAAGAAGAAAGTCGCCTCCCAGAGGATTGATCTTGACGTTATAAGAGAGATTGATCTTTACAAGATCGAACCATGGGATCTACAAGGTATCTCTCTCTCCCTCTCTCTATATACTTATCGAATATACCAATATATATATATATATATATTTAAGCATGTGATCAATCCTTCATACTAACTAATTAAAGAACGCTGGTTCCGTCTTTAATATACGCAAATTATGAATTATAAGCCCCATCTACTCTATATAATTAAGACTACATATATAGAGGAGGTCGAATTAGAAGTTAGGGTTTAGATAACTTATGTATATAAACCGAAACCAACTACACATTTAAGCAAACCATAAGCTGCTCACTATATATGTAGATCTGCCTAGTTAATTTGCTATAGGTAATATAATTTGTATGGAAGATTTATATGCAACCTATGATACTGGTTATATGCGCAGAGAGATGTAGGATAGGGTACGAGGAACAAAAAGAGTGGTATTTCTTCAGCCACAAAGACAAGAAGTATCCGACAGGAACTAGAACAAATCGAGCAACCGTGGCCGGTTTCTGGAAAGCAACAGGGCGGGACAAATCCGTTTACCTCAACTCCAAACTTATTGGTATGAGAAAAACGCTCGTATTTTACCGAGGACGAGCTCCTAATGGCCAAAAATCAGATTGGATCATTCATGAATACTACAGCCTCGAGTCACACCAGAACTCTCCTCCACAGGTGATAAATCTTATTCAGAGCCAAACATATATATATATATATATATATATATTCTTCTCACTCTTTTTCTATCAAGGTAGATGTTTCACATTTTTAAATCATATTAAAACACGGCCCCCACTGTTAGCGTAGATATAGGAATATCTACGATTCTAGTATATCGCATATAGTTCTGTGCATATACGCAGAATGATCAAGTAGCTAGTATAGTAGTATAGTGTGTACGTATCTCCTTTCTTGGTCGCAAAAGTCAAAAGTACACGTAGTCTATTAAGAAACAAAAGTATTACTTATTGATCAAGACTAAATGGTGAGGCAGGAAGAAGGATGGGTAGTGTGTAGAGCATTCAAGAAACGAACGACGACGACAGTCCCGAACAAAAGAAGGCAAGTTTGGGATCCGAACTGCTTCTTCTACGACGCCAGTACTCTCTTGCAACCTCTAGGCAAGCGATCGAGACATAACAGTACTGAATTCGCGGGCACACCGTTTAAGCAAGAAGTAGTGTCGGAGGGCAATCATCACGTTGAAGATGGGGACTTGGGAACTATGTACCTTCAGTCCATGGGCGATGATGATCAATTCTCCCAGCTTCCTCAGCTGGAGAGCCCCTCTCTTGATCCGTGGGAAATGACTCCGAAGAGTAGTATTTCCGAGAACAGTCGCCGCGGGAAAAATGACGTGAGCGTCGAGAAGAGAATCACCGACTGGAGATCCCTCGATAAGTTCGTGGCGTCTCAGTTGCTGATGAGTGGCGAAGACTAGATCGAGTGATGAGGCTTAAATGTATATCATGTATGCATGCATGCACGAGAAACGCCGCCGTATTTTGGAACTTTCAATCTTTCTTTCATATATATGGTAGTAATAAGTTGATCGAATGAATTGATTTTCGATGGATAAATAGAAGGTGAGGATCGAACAAGATCTATATCTATATTACTATATATAATGCTCTACGACTACATTTAACTCGGTTTTTTTTTTGTTCCGTATA
Source organism: Camelina sativa (assembly GCF_030686135.1). NCBI lineage: Eukaryota > Viridiplantae > Streptophyta > Magnoliopsida > Brassicales > Brassicaceae > Camelina > Camelina sativa. Next base: position 23,475,412 of record NC_141897.1, read on the forward strand.
ACGGTATCAATGACTCGAGAAAATGATGATACACAATACGGTCACAAATTGCGGTGGTTTTTTTTTTTTTTTTTTTTTTTTGTATTAGAAAATTGTAATAAAAAGAAAGTGGGCTCAAGGAGGTGGGCCCAAATAATATGGGCCTTGTCTAGCATGCGGGGTGAAGCATGGTTTGCATTATTCATGCTTTGTCTCCCCTCCGCCACACACCACCAAATAAAAATAAAAATATCCAACGAGGTGGCGTTTCGTGCATATAGTCGTCTCATAAAAACGGCACGCTGTTGGGTTACGATTGCCGTAAACGTCAACTTGCGCTCTCCTTGTGAATTAAAAAAACTAGGCAAAAGAAGTTGTTGCTGGGTTTGTAGATTTGTCGGAGATTCATATACAAGTAAGCTAGTTGATCGGAGGGGGGGGGGGGGGGGGGGGGGGTCAGTGAAGCAACGAAATGGGGGCATCAGATTCAACTCTGCAGGTATGTCTGCGATTTTTTGATATTCTTGAGGCAGGGCATGATGTGATGGTCTTCAATTCAAATTCAATCATCCGATATATTCAACAGGGAAATGGAAGTGGAGATGTGATAACGACCATCTCGCATCGATCCGAAGTAGTGGATCCCATTCTCGAGAATCTTAAATCCCTCTCTGTTGTAAGTTTTACTCCCGAAATCGAAACCGAAACTAGTCGTCGTCTTCTTCTTTCAATTTTTTAATATTATCGATGATTATAAAAAAAATAAAAAAATAAAAAAATGTGCAGAGTAGGCCAATATTGAAGTCGCCTCCCACGGAAAGTAGCTTAACGGACATCTTAGTGAGAAAAGCTCTATCGAGTTCATCTTCCAGTAAGAAAAGCCTCTCTCTTTTTGTTTTTGTTATTGAATTAACTAAACATCACATGTTTAGGAACTTTTTTAAGCTTAAAATTAAAAAAAAAAATGATGGATCCGTGTCTGTCTAAGACATATATTCATACATATATATATATCAATCCTTTTTTTTTTTGGATTTTTGTTACAAGTCCTCTCTTTTTTGTTTCCAACCTCGTCTCCTGCTTTTCTTTGTCAGATACGGTGGATCCTCAAATACTTGTAGAGCTCTTCTCCATTTACCGAGAATGGCAAGAGTCCAAGGCTCAACAAATCACCAATACACAGGTGGTCTCCGCCTCCTTTTTCAATGAACATGGAATCCAATCCTTTACTCTTATTTACTCCTCATGGACTGTAAACTTCTCCTCTAGGTCTATGAGTAGTTCATTATGTAAGAAATGTCTGCAATTAGCCAGACAACTTACTTTATACTTAAGCTTAGGCTACTCCCATTTTTGAGCTTTTTGTTCTCAAATGCTGGAATCTAATCTCTTATAGATTGTCTACTTTCTTTGGCTCTGTCTTTGCTTTTCATCACCTTTGGTGACACTCCTCTCGGTGTAGCTATTTAAAGCGAAAAACTGAATTTATAACATTTATTTAGGAAGATATAGAAAACAAGATCGAAGTGGCAGATGCTTTGGCGACTAAACTTTTACAGCGGTTCAACCACTCTGTTTCTGCTATGCGGACAACTTCCTAGCATTTATCTCAAGGTACCTTTTTTTACTCTCAGGGTTTTTTACACACTGGAGGGACTGCATTATATCATCCATTTATCTCTTATACTTGCCAGCACATCTTTCCAGTTCCTAAGGGAAGGTTAACTGAGGTGATCAACAACTGCGATACATTATGTAAGAGAATTAATTCTGAGGGACCTGAATCTCTAAGGTCCACTGTCACGCCTTTTTCTCTTGCATCCCCTGATTCGGTCAGTCTAAACACTACTACTCTCTCTTCTAAACAAGATCCATAAGAGTAAGTAAAATATCTTTAACAAATAGTTAGATTGGTGATTCGGAATACGTCTAGTTATATTTTACTGATCTCATTTGAGTTTGCATAGATGCATGATCATGTCTTTTTTACGTTGGTTTGATTTTCTGAGTTGTATAATCTCGCTGGTAAACAGTAGGAACCCATTGTTGCGATAAAGGGAAAATTCATATGTAATAAATATTTTCTGTTTGCCTTTTGGTACAACATCCACAATGGACTATTCGCAGCTGAACAACTTGAAACAACAAAAGAGAAGAACAACGAATGAAACAAAAATACATCTCAATATATATAAAAAGAAAAGCAAGATAATGATGACTCTCTCGTCTTTTGGGTAGTTCAAGATCAAGGTTGCTGCTTAGCGTCCATGTAGCCAGCGTCGACGAGCACTTTCTCCCTCTTGGCCAGCTCAAGGTCTTCGTCCACCATCATCTTGACCAGCTTCTCGAACCCTACTTGAGGCTTCCACCCCAGCATCTCCTTTGCCTTGCTTGCGTCTCCTTTGAGATTGTCCACCTCCGTTGGCCGGAAGTACTTCTTGTCAATCTCGACGTGGTCTTTCCAGTTGAGCCCGACGTACCCGAAAGACACCGCCAGAAACTCCTCGACGGTGTGTGATTCCTCAGTTGCCACGACGTAGTCATCTGGTTTCTCCTGCTGCAGCATCAGCCACATTGCCTCGACGTAGTCTCCTGCGAAGCCCCAGTCTCTTGAAGCTTGTATATTCCCGAGGAAGAGCTTCGTCTGCAATCCAACCTTGATCCTTCCCAAGGCCCGGGTGATCTTCCGAGTGACGAAGTTCTCACCCCGGCGAGGTGACTCGTGGTTGAAGAGGATTCCGTTGCAGGCGTACAGACCATAGGCCTCTCGGTAGTTGACGGTGTACCAGTGAGCGGCGCATTTGGAGGCTGCGTAGGGAGATCTGGGATGAAAGGGAGTGGTCTCGGACTGAGGAGGAGGAGTAGAGCCGAACATCTCGGAGGAGCCGGCCTGGTAGTACTTGATGGAGCGGCCGTTGTCAATGTTGTGAGATCTGACAGCCTCAAGGAGGCGGAGAGCTCCAGTAGCGACGACATCAGCAGTGTAGTCAGGGATCTCGAAGGAGACGGCAACGTGGGACTGAGCAGCAAGGTTGTAGACCTCGTCAGGCTTTATGACGTCGAGCCAACGGCGGAGAGAGGAAGCATCGGAGAGATCAGCGTAGTGGAGCTTCATGCGAGCTTTGTTGGCATTGTGGGGATCGACGTAGATATGGTTGATGCGCTGAGTGTTGAAATTGGAGGAACGTCGGATGAGGCCGTGAACTTGGTAGCCTTTGGCGAGTAGGAACTCGGTGAGGTATGATCCATCCTGGCCGGTGATACCGGTGACCAAGGCAATCTTCAACGGCTGGGCAGTATTGTTGGAATCGCCGTTAGGAGGAGATCTGTCTTGTGACGCCATTGATTGATGATGAGATGGGATCGGATCACAGAAATGATTGGGCACGTCGCGCTTTCTATATATTTGATTTTAGAAGCTCCCAAAAGTGATGAGCTTTATATATAAGAAGGAAGACTTGGACGGAGGTGGGAGAGAGAGGGGGTTAGTATGGTAACTTAGAAAGGTCCCAAGCTGTGTGTATTGGTGGGTACGTAAAGTTGTACATTGTTAAGCTAATCGCCGGCAAGCGTTGACCGATAACCATTAGTTTATCACATCTCTCTCTCTCTCTCAATGCCTGAACTGAACGCAAGCAAACTCCCTCCTTTTAGAGCTATATATATATATATATGTCAGCCCACTAAAGTTTGGACAGCACTTCAAAGCCCGTTGTTTGGCCCAACCTACAGACTCGGGCCTAGCTTAGTTACTTTTTTTTTTTTCCACGATTTCTACTAAATAATAAGATTCAAAATTCAAAATTTTAAGAAAGAAAGAAAAAAAAACGTAACGCGAGAAAGGAGTTTTATTAAATGCGAGTGGTAAATTAAATTCTCATTAGTTGACAGTAATAATGAGAAGAATAATAATTACGAATATAATAAGGAATGAGAGCCAATCAGCGCCTCGCTAATTATTTATTAACTGAAGAGTCCCTAAGAGCATCATTAGTAAAGGGTACTCTCTAAGTTACTCTCAAATTATTTAAACATATAATTAATATTAATTTAAGTAAAGCAACCCTAAGAGTATTTTTGCAAAATCATTCTTTTACTAGAGAACCAAAAAAGGGTTGCTCATTCTTAAACATATTTTACAAGTTTTGTATGTTCTTTAAACTATGTAATGTCAAAGGAAAAGAATGAAAAAAAAAACTGTTTCCCAAGTTTACATGTTGTAGCAGCCTTGGCACTTCACATCCTACATTAAAGTAAACAACAAACGAAACAACAATTAGACAGGTAAATGAAAATCAGATTGGTAAATGGTAGAGAAAGAATCATGCTTTTACGGGTGTTTAGAGATGATCACAGATTGCTTTTGTGAAATCTGTTGTGGTTGAGGAGCCTCCTAGATCAACTGTTCTATACTTTCCCTCGGCTATTGTGTTGATGATGGCGCTGTGGATCTGCTCTGCTTGTTTGTTGAGTTTCAGATGCCGCAGCATCATCAATCCACTAAGTAAAGCTGTCGGGTTCGCCAGGTTCTATACAACACCATAAAAGACAAAACATCATACTTTGGATAATTAGCTTAGGATTGAATCAAGTCTTGACTTTCAAACATTGGGCTGATAAATCTAAATCCAATATGTTTGAAACTTGATGTGTAGATCAGACTCGTTAATCCTAAATACTTTATTGGCCAGTTATTAACATCATTCAAGTAACGATGATCCAACCAGAACCGTTCTACAATATAAACTAGACAGTAATCCAATCTACAATGAAAGTCTCAGCATCTGAATGTTCTACCAAGAAAATGAAGAGAAAGAGGTGACAAATCTTCTCTCAGGAGCACAAGTTATATCATACTAAGTTTATAGATAACAGTCAGACTAAACTCACTTAGTTTGTTTCACTACTTTTGATAACGAAAACGCAGAACCATATAAGATTTCTTATCATGGTTTCGAGGCAGAACAATATAGGAAGAAAAACCATTTGTGCTAATCTTTCCTTCTTTCCTTCTCAACAAACACAAACAGAACAACATAAACAAACACTAAACAGTTGGGATCGGTTCTGATCAGAACAACATACATAAACACTAAACACTCTACTAATCTTACACAAACACAAACATAAGATAACAAGAACATAAAAGATACTCATTCATAAAAACGATATCATACAATCAGAGTAATTTAACCGTAACCCTCAATCCTCCAAAACAAAATTTCAAAAGCAAGTGAATATCAATTTAATCTCAAAAGCAATGAATCAACGCCTAATAAGTTAAATCGACAGAAAACTTTCCTCCGCCGTCATTTTGTCTTCAGAACCGAAGCGTCATCATCTTAGGGTTACACCGTTGTTCTTCGCCATCGCCTCTGCTTGCCATCATCATCCTCCATATTTAGCCGGAAAGTTCATCAGATTCGGTCTGAATCGATGGAATTTCCCGGTATTCGCAAGAATCGCCACCCAAATCGTCTTTCACCCGACAGATAAGAGAGAGAGACTCGGAAAGAAAAAAAATTGGAGATAAAAAAAAAATTGCGGTTTATATTTCTTCTGGAACCAATGGCAAAACGCCACGTCGGGTTTCTCAGGGTGTTGCTTCAGTTACTATCAGAAGCAGCGATACTCACTAAAATGGACTCAAAAATGGGTTTAATATTCTGTTTTTGGGGCCCAACAAGAGAGTACTTCTAAGAGTATTCACCACTAATGATGGTCTAAAGAAAAAAGAAAGTGGGGGTGGGGTGTGCTGTGCTGTGCTGTGCCGTTTTAGGGTTTTTAATTATAATATCTTCGATATATATCTATCGCTCTCTCGACTCTTCCAATGAAAAAAAAAAAAACAAAACACAAGTCGTATCGCCGACGTCCCTTCTGATTCCCCTCTCTCACTCTCTCCCTGCGGCTCTTGAGATTCCGAGAGAGAAAGAGAGAGTTCGGTTTGGTAATACGAAAAATAGGAGGATTACTCAAAATCGTTTAGTTTCGTTTGTGAGAAGACTTCTTGTTATTGTGATTTTTTTTTTTTTTTGACTAGTCTTCTTAACCCAAAAAAAAAGAAGAAGAAAGAGTCTAATCATATAATATTAGAGAGAGAGAGAGAAATAAAAGAAAATATGAAGAAGAAAACATCAGGAAGAGTGTCATGGGCATCAGAGAGTAGGCTTTGTCAGGTATTAATTTTTGTTACCACATTCCCATTACTTCTCCGCCCCTGGGACTGTTCTGAGTGTATCTTCTTCTTCCTTTATTCGTTTCTGCATTTTTTTTTTTATTTAATCTTATTTATTTCATTCATCAGACTTCCCCCCAAAGTCAAAAATCCTACATTAACAAATGATTTTTTTTTTTTTTTTTTTCTAAATTGAACCGTAGATGATGATGATAAGTCAATCTCAAAGCAACCAACTTTTTAATGAAAAGAACAGAAAAAATATTACCTTTTTTTCTCTGGTAATGGTCTGTGGGGGAATCTAATTAAAATTTATCTTTGCGAAATCCACTTTTTTTTTTTTTTTTATTCCTTGATTTTTGTTGATGTGGGTTATGAGTTATGACATACACACTTGAATCTAGAGAGAATGAATATGATGTTAGATATATAATCAACAACAACAACAACAACAACAGCAAGAGATCCCCAAACACAAAACAACAACAATGTATAAAACGATTCAATTTATAAACTTTGTTATGAACCTGAAATAGTGAGAAACATGTAGGTACTAGGTTGGTTGGTAGGGCCTTTTATTTCTATTTCTTTTAAAATGGAGTATCTTTATTCTATGAATTGAAAACGACTTTGTTGCTGGCTGCTCTGACAAGGAGTGAGTAAAGGACGACACACACACCATTCATTTGCTTACTACTCCATTTTAAAAAAAAAAACTCTCAACAGGTAAAGATGTTTCTAACTGAAGATTGTCCCGCTAAAGTTTCATCATCCAATCTTCTTCCTCCTGGATTTGAAGCTACTGTGTTTCCATCCACGCGTAACAACAACATTCCTCGTATCAAATGGAAACGCCCCCCTAAGGTTCTTTTATATTATATTTATATCAATAATCCTCTCCCTTTTTCTCTTTGGATTTACTCCTAACCCACTAACTACATGTTGTTGTTATGTTTCTTATCAAACTCTGTTTCTCAAATATAATCCCCACAATAACAGTTTATCATTAATGATGCTTTGCTTGTCGGGAGTGGTGGTGACAGCACCGAAACTCTTTCTGAGAACTTGAGGATTTCTAAAGTCTTGGAAGCCTTCTATCCCCATCGCTCTGTCATCCCTACTCGGTTTGCTTTCTTTCTTTTTAATTTGCTTTTGTGCCATTGTTGTTTATATTACCTACTGAATTATCTCTCCTCTTGTTTTCATCTAGTCCTTCCGTCTCATCCGCTGTAGCAGAAGCACACTACGACGACAGCACTACTCCTAGTATCCCTCTCGCTTTCATTGAAGACGAACCTGAGCCTCCTTTACAATCTTCTCATGATTTCAATGCTGTCTCTCTTCTTGGACCACAGTTGAGTCTCGCTGCTTCTGCAGCTTTGTCTTCGTTAACCAAGGAACAGGGCTCTCAGGTCGATGCTCATTTACTTGTCAAGTTACTCAGTGACCCCATTATCGTCCACAACCTGTTGAATGGTAAACCACTTGAAACTGCTAATCATGTTACTACTCCAAACACTGACTTCGCCAAACCTACTACACGTGCCATGGACACAACAAACCCACCTCCTCCTATTGGTGTGCCTCATAACGTACCTGTTTCTGTTCAATCCTGTGCTACAGATCCCCCACTCCCCAAACCCACTTTGCCCATGTCCACTGCTCTGTCAATGAAACCGCCGACCCTGGTTGTTCACACCTATCCATTGTCTTCTGGGATCAAACCATTGCCAAGACTCGAAGATTCTTCTTACACAGCTGCTCCCTTGAAACCAAGCCCAGTTGATAATGCTCTAGTCTCGGAACAAAACAAACAACAACCCCTTAACATGTCGTCCACTTGGGACATGAACAGGGGACCAGAATCAGCAGCGCAAACTGAAACAGCTCCTCAAATCCGTAATGGTAATACAAACCGGGATGATCAGGTGTCTGCAGAACCCGTGAAAAATCAAGACTACTACAAGAACCTCATTAGGGAACATGGGGTAGTCAGTCCGGTAACAAATGAAAATAACAATTACAAAGGTAGAGTTGATGATAACATGAAAGTCGTAAAGGTTAATAAGATTCAGAAACCGTGCATGTTCTTTAACAGACCCAAAGGGTGTAGGCTGGGCGAGAGTTGCTTGTATCTTCACGGACGCTCTAAAAGGTCGTGGACTGATGTTGCACCTCGCTTTCCCAGAGCTAAGAGACTCAAGTTTGGTTCGTAAAACAACTACGGGTATCACTCACGTCAAACTTAACCCCAATCGATTCATGTCTGAAATATTGGTAAATAGCTTCATCCAAATTCTGACAAGTTTGTTTGACAAGTTTCCCAAAGTTAGTCATCCGTCTTCTTTTTCTTCTCTTTTTGCCGTTACATTCTTTTGGCCATCTACAAGGTTAACACTTCTAACACTTCGACCAAGGGTTTTGAGACGGAATTAAACCGTTTACTTCTAGGCTTTTAGCACACGGATTATGATAATTTAATAATCCTAAGAACAATGGTGGTGATATCTCTAAACCCTTAATTCAATTTTCTACCATTATTTTACATATGTAAATAAAATCTTATAATCCCGTGGTTTCACTCAAAAGAGATTTCGTCAAACTAAAATAAAAATTAGAAATAATTAAACATAACCACCTTATTCTCTAATTTGTTAAATATATTATAAGTCGAACCTATAGTGGAATTGAACTATTTTATAGTCAAAACAAGACTTAAAGGTAGTAGTACAAAATCATTTGTATGCAAACATTATATTTGGTGATTGATAATATAAATTGGTCCCGTTATATATAGGAAGTAGGGGAAACAATGGGCCAATTTAGTAGAAAAGCTCACATAAAGAACACCCGACATGTGAACCCCACACCTCCTCTCAACTAAAACTCACAATTTCTTGTCTGTTCTATATTTCAATCAATATTTCATACACCAATAATATGATTTGTGATTATTAAAGAGTTCCGACTTTATCCAAAACTCGTTGTGTAGTGTTAAGGCATAACGTTTAACCGAAACGGTTATGTCAATATCTGTTTACCACGCGATATGAATGATCGGATGGTGGTTAATAAGACATCATATAGTTTCTAGCTAGTCATGATCAATATCACTTGTTAAGAACAAATTAATGATCGTTCCCACATCAATTACGTCACCGCTTATACGATACCAATATTAATACCATGCTGAAATCAAATCATACTTTGGGAGCCAAGTGTCCGAAATTTGTGCAATACAGAAGACGTGTACTTATATAAATTATTGTTTTGCAACTTAATCTGAAATTTTAATAATGACAGGGGGAATACGTCATTGTCGTGATTTTGTGGTGGTGCCTTATGGTGACATACCACCTCCCGAATTTTATTAAACATATATAATGAGATATAGAAATCTTATAACATTGTTGTTTTTGCGACTAGGGCTTATCCGTGACACCATCATGGATAAAGTCCACTTTCAAGGTAGGTCGTGTATACACATATCCATGCGCGTTTACTTGGGAGTGAAGTAGACTATTTACAAAATTCAAATGCTCAAATATATAATAGCATGTTATGTTCGAATCATAACTATAGAATATAATATCATCAAAACTTTGACAATTTTGGTCGTGTGTTGAGAGCTATGCGTTACCTGCAGCGACCCTCTCTATTTGGTGAAGAAAGGGTCCATGAGTGTCGAGGGCGAAAATTTGTTGATGTTATGTTAGGGATATATATATACATAATTGCAAACGGACAAAAATGTTGGGGTCCAATCAGAATATACAAACAATGATAGAGAGATGATATAGTTCTGCTGTATGATCTGTCGTCCTTGTTTAACATAACTTCCATCGCCTTCAAGCGAAATCTGTTTGGTTATAGAATTCATCCAACAAAATGAGGTTCAAACAAAAGTACGTACGTAACGTGAACTCTACAACTCTCAAAGGACATCATGCACTATTAATTAATACATGAGAACTATAATTTTAAGACGAAAAGATATACACAAGTAGGTACATAGCTAGCCATGATCTTCTTCATATGTATATTTGTCCCGGGCGTCAAGGATTAATGGAGGAAATAAGAGATTGAAAGAAGTGTTCATCACAAGGGATGGTTAGGCCACTGTCTTGGAAGTACCCAAACTCTTCCTCAGACTGTTGCAGCAACATCTGAATATTCATAGAAGTATCAAACATATGGATATGCATGACATTAAAACCAAAAGGAAAGACATATACTGTATATGGATGCAATAATGAGAAGAAGATCGATCCATGCAGGTTATACCTGGAAGATGGGGTGCGTGAGGAAGGAGATGGGGATGACGTGCCGGGATCTGGAGTGACCAACATAGACGACGAAGTGACCTTTTGGGACGCCGTTAAAGTTAACGTCGACGTTGCTCTTCTTCCCCAAACTCGAACATCTCTTTAACATCTGCTTCAGAGCCTTACCACCTCCCCTTTCTACTCCCATCGATCGCAAAGATCCTCTTTCTCTTGGCTCTCTGTGTTTCTGCTTCTCCGTTTGACTCAATAGATAAAGAGATAGTGGTGGTGACTCATATTTATACGCACAACCACATACATATATATATATATATGGGAATATTATAAAATATAATTTCACATGTTAATTGCACCCACACACTCATCGAGAATTAGTAAACTGTGTCTTAACATGATGTTTCAACGTTATGGGACTCACCATGTGCAACACTATTCCATTTTAGACATGTATATAAGATGTATGTTCCATATATCTTTTGAAAGATATATAAAAACTAATGCCACTATACAATCTTGGGATATGTGTGACAAATTAAACTGTGAGTTCCCCATGTTTCTATAGATTAAGATCATGTAAATTCAGGATGATGAGTGAAGAAATTACATCTACCACAAAATATAGATATACAAAAAAAAAAAATGAATGTCAGGGATTTTTAGATTGATGAAGAGAACATGGGCGACGACGGCTCTTCATGTTCTGTGGATGAAAGAAATGGAGCAATGATGTATTACAGACAAAACCCCATTAACGGAAATATAACAGAAAGCCCATACAGTCTCGTGCAGCCGCCAATCATTACCCGTCTCTCGGTCTGGCCAAACCCAACCGGTTTGCAATTCTCCCATAGCGAAGCTGATGATGTCTCTCAACCAATTCTATCAAAGCCTAAAACCCTAAACCCTGGAGCAAGCTGAACCACAGTGCAATTTTATATGCAGAGAATGTACACTTACACATATAGAGTCCTCCAGGACCATTATTTTTTTTGCCTTTTGGATATCAACAAACATGGAAGTTGTATCAAATGAGGTTTTTTTTATATATATATTACATGTGGAAGAAAGAAAAAAGTAGGCGATCTTCATCTCTAAGCCATCATATAGAGCTTAGGGCCATCATTTTGCACTGCTCATTCATGGCGAGAAGCTGTGCCTCTTTCTTGTCCACAAGAGCCGTCAGTCTTACATTCTCTTCCATTAGTTTTTGAACCTCTGCTTCTTTCTGTACTTTCTCGCTTTCCAACTGCGTTGTCTTTGCAACAAGCCTGTTTCATCGTATCATTGACACATGAACTCACAATTACAACAGGAAAGAAAATATATATAACTCTTTACTACACGAACAAGTATGGAGTTTTTGAGACTAGTCGTTATCGAACACCTAAGGACAGAGTAAAAACATGATGAGAATTCCACCATGATAAATCTGCTCTGTAATGGTTATCAAACATCAAAGACAAGTTCTAGAGCCTACTCATAATAGACAAGTTGCTAATTCTAGGAGTAGGCAGATAGATGGAAAGCCAAGAAATTAAGAAGTAGTGTAGAAGAAGACATGCTAACTGTTCAAAAAGTCGCTCGATAGTTTGGAACTGCTTCTCGGAAGAGACGAGTGTTTCTCTGACGCTGATGAGACTTGTAACATAGGATTTAAGCGACTCAAAGTCTCTCCTGACACGACTGAGTTCCAGCTCATTTTCGGTAGCTCTAAGCTTCTGTCTAGACGTCTCCTGGACCAAGTCATCAACCCTCTGCCGCATTTCACAGAGAATACTACTGGTCCCAAGAGCAAACTTTTCCATGTCCTCTAATTTGGTGGACATGTTGTCGATTTGGCCAACCTTTCTCTGAATTTCTTCTTGACTTGATACAAGCTTAGCTTTCTCGGTTGCGGCTTGTGACTCGGCGATTATAGCACGCCTAGCCAGAGACTCCATGACGCCTGTAACGGTGTCTACATGGTTGAGCATCTCAGTGACAAAAGTGCCATCGAGGGATAACTGGAGCTGGTCAGTTCCAAGAGATAGATTGGCAAAATCGGCAGCAGCCACAGAAGTTGCTTTTGATTTAAGGTAGGACAATAACGCTGTAGCAGTGTTAACACGGCTCAAGAGAATGTCAATCTCCTCCTCTTTGGAAAGCAGAGCAGAGTCCTCAACAGTTGGGAATCTGTCGATGGTGGAGGAGGGGCTCCTAGTATCCATAGCTCGGATCAAGATGTGATGATGATGATCCTCAGTGTTGATAGACTCTAAGCTTGAGGTAGAAACCAGTTCCTTTGCAGCCATACTTGATAAAATCCCACAAAAAGATGAATGAAATCGTAAGAAACTGCCATAGGACATACAAGATTCGGGCAAATTGACTTCCAAATAGTAAAAATCAACTTTTTACGAGAAACCCTTCAAAAAGCAACAATTTTGTTTATGACTCTTAAATATTTCAACAACGATCAATAGAATCGAATCGGATCGCAACACACAACCCCAGAAATGAAAAAGAGAGGATCTTTTTATGAGACAACAAAATTGTAACTAGGAAAATGAAATGACAAACCTAAATTGAACTTTGGCCGGAGATTTCGGGAATCAAAACGCAATCAGGCACCGGCCGATCGATCAAACGAGAGGGAACGAAACAAAGTCTGGTCGGGTTGACTCGGTTCTGCAAAGCGAGTCGTTTGCTCTTATTTTGTTGGCCTAATTAAGGAGGAGGAGAGAAAGAACCACTCAACCCACACAAAATTAGTTTTTAAGTTTGGAACAAAATTTAGTTTCTGACCGACGACGGCAACAAAATTCTTAATTTAGAGTTGGGGCCGTTACTGATTGAGCCTTTTTACTACTAATACTATTGTGTCGGCCCACTATTTTAACTCCGACTCAGATCGATCAGACGGAAACAGTCTCATTGAGAGAGACTTGGGGATTTATCTATCTTTAGGGGTACAAGAGCAACTTGTTAGAATACAAAGACAAACAAAAATAATCAGGAATAAGTTACTGGCTTCACCCACAACACAGTCTCAACCAAAGCCTTAACTGAGGACTCCTTTACATATGGCAAAGACGTATACCGTCACTTTTCACTCCTATTTCCTTATGGAGTAAGCTGGCAATTTTGACAAGTCCGGGATTACAAATGAAAGCTCCGACGAGCCTGTCACAAACATTGGACTTCCCGGTGCCCATTTTATGACTGGGGGATCACCACTGCCTATACCCATCCAACTATGTACCTACACACACATTCAAGTATCCAATCAACACATACATATACCAGCAAACTTTCCATCTTGGAACAACAAAACTACGGCTACTTTGCTAGTCCAACCTGTTTTCCGCTCCTTACACCCCATGCATGGGTACTACCATCCCCTGAACCTACCATACAAAAAAATCGAAAAGGGTTGTTTTTACATGTGAGGAAGTGTCTCTGCACAATTATGCATCATCCAAACCAGATAAAACTCCGAGGTTACCAGAAACAACAAACATCCCTTCAGGACTGAAGGTTGCATCCAATGTCGATGCTTCAGCTACTGGTTTCACACTATATGTGGATAGCTGCAACGTAATTGACCCCAAAAAAGAGTCACATAACCAGCAATTTTTGAGTGTATTTTTTGTTATGTGTGTGAAAATGAAATGAAAATAAAATTGCATGGGTAGGGAAGAGCAAGGGAAGGTGAAGGCATACAAGTGTTCCACGAAACGAGTCAAGCACATGAATATAACCATCCATGGTTGTGAGAAGCATGAGCCTTCCATCATTACTAAATTTCACAACGTTTGCCTCAGAAAGATCACCACCAACGGAAAATATTTCAAAAGGACCCTATGCAAGAAAGAAAATTTATAACAAGGAAAGTGAATATAGTCCATCAGGCTGCTAAAGAACAGAGGGATCATTGGTAATCATTTGTCAATAACAAACCTTTTCGTACATACGGGTATCAAACATTCTTATGTAGCCACCAAAGGCAATTGCAAAAACTAACCCTTGATCATCATAAGCTGCAGCAGGCCTTCCTTGGACTCGTAAGAGACCCTATGTTTAAACCAAAAGATCGGAGTTATATATATATATGGTGGTGACTGACATAAGACATCCATAAGCACCTAGGCTAAGAAAATAAAAGGTAAAGTACCTGGCATTTCTCGACCCTTTGATCCCAAAGCAAAACAGTTCGATCAAGAGAACCGGAGATGAAGCACTCCCCACCAGAGCACAAGCTAAGCGAAACAACTCTGCGGTAGAAAATAATTTTAACATTATCAGGCAATGAAATGAAAAAAAAGGTTGAAGAAGAAGAAACAGGAAAGAAAGAAACCTGTCATGATGTCCTTTGAAGTAACGCAAGTACTTGTTATCGTGCAAAGAGAGAAGCCTCAGAGAGTCTTAACAAGAAAGATATCAAAGTTAGTTAAAAAAAGTAAATGAAAGAATGATGAAAAGCAATGCACATGAAATTGAGCTCACCGTCCCATCCGTTTCTGGAAGAGTAGATGACAGTGGTGGGATGGGAAGTGAAGCAAACAAGATCAACACCGTACTTTTTGCTATTAATTGTCTTGAGACATCTGAAACAAGAAGAAGAAGAAGAAGAAGAAGAAACACTGAATTGAGTAATTGTCAAGAGAAAAAGGTCCAAGGCAAAGAAAGTATAGGAGAAGGAAAGCTCACGAAGCAGTAGCAACATCATAGAGACGAATTGAGTCATCGTCGCTAGCAGTCACCATACAAGTAGAAGTTTTGTGAAAGTCAATGGAGCTGATCCTGCAATTCTTGAAACATAAAAAAAAAAAAAAAAAAAAAAAAAACTCTGTCCTTTAATTTAAAACCCTTTTAATGTCAGCTAGAGAAAGACACAAAGAAGGGCAAAGAGAGAAATTACATAGTCTCTGAAAACGGCGCCAGGTTCCATGCTCTGTATAAGTTCTTCGCTGAGTTCCAGTGAAACTCGCTCCTCTCTCTCTGCCAATAAAAATTTCCACCATTCACAATCAATTACTTGTTAAACCAACGAAAAAATAACATATCTCGTGAAACCAATAGCACTCACCAACCATTGCTCCGACAAGAAGACCACCACTACCGCCGGTGATCTGTAGATAGAAAGCCCTAACAAGGGCTTCGACTTGATCGACGTCTTCCACCGCCTTAACTGATACTAGTTCTCTTTTTGGGCCAAACTTTTCGAGTATGGGCTCTATCAATTCTTTACATATAGGCCCAATTATGTGGTCCAAGTGTACGATCGTTGACTTAGCGCAATGGGGCCCGGTTACAAATCAATACCCGATATTCCTATCGAAACTTGTTTTTACTACTTGTCAAATTTGGTAATAACATAATCACAAGCATTTGTATACGAAATTTGAGTTACTCTATACTATGCATTTGTATTGTTAATAAAAGTCTTCTTATACGGTCACAAACTAACAAAAACATTGATTTCTTTTTTCGTAACTTAAGCTGTAAAATTTCCGAGAGTACATACTAGAAATTTTTAATTTATAATGGATCAATACTAATACTTAATCGCGTTAATCCCAAACCCAAAAATATCAAAAAAAAAAAAAAAAGGCCGCATATAGACACATACAACAAGTAGTACCAAGTACGGTAACTTTTTTTTTATTCAACCTGTTTGATGATTTACTAATTAAAAGCATAACAGACGACAATAAGAACACAAGTAACGATGATGTTAGCGGGCGTTTTCCTCGTGGATGGCCTTCTTGGTTCTGATAAACTCAATACAGTCGGCCACGGCTTCGCTGTGATATGTATCGGTGGGGTTATAGTACTTTTTGGTCGGCGGCTTTTTGTTACGGCGGCCAGATGTGGACTTGGAGACGGCAGATATCATGATAAGGCGGAGAACTGCTTCGCGAAAACGGTCGAGAAGAGTCAACGGGGTAACACTAATCTCCCGATCACTGGTGGTTCTCGAGTTGGTTTTTACACGGGGGACGCATCCGGCGCCGGAGTTCTTGGTCTTCATCATCTATAAGCTTTGATGATTATTAGTTAAGTGTGTCCTCTTCAGCTGTCGCATGTGGGGTTTTATTTATACACGAGAATCTAAATGATCGAGAAAAAGAGGCGCAGTTTTTATTTATCTATTGGTGGTTTTTGTCTTTTGCTTTATTTTGTTATGGAGACTTCCAAGTTCCAATATCAAATACTACTTATATATATTATATATTTAACAAAAAAAATCCTTTTAAGGCCGGCCAAGTTTTATATTTTGGTGAATGGTACATTTAATGTTGTGTGTTTATAACATGGTCGGGACATTTCAAGACCATATCTCACTCGCATGCAGATAGGCATTTAAAGCATTTCTTTTGTTAGGTGGCTCTCGTTTGTCAAAGATGAATTTAATCGACTTTTTGTAAGTCACAAAAACATACTACTACTAGTCTACTAGTACAACATACTTGCATCGAATGGGCAGGGGAAGTATTGTGTCTACGAATGGATCTACAAGATGGGGCAGAGTTGAAAGAGTTGTCTCAAGGTTTTGCTGCACAATAAATAGAGAATGCATGCGGGTCATTGTCTTTTATTGACGTCTGCTGATTTTTCACATGGTCACATGTGGAAAATTTTACCAATATATATAATCACAACATAATATACTACTATTGAATTGTATATACACAAGCTTGTTTATACAGTTGATTGCCTTGTTAAACATTGAAGCCGACTCACCGGCCAATACAAAAACTAAAAGAGATATATAATTGATATGATCATCCTAGATATAGACAAAATTTGGATGGTTTAATAATAATAAAGAGACGATGGATTTGTTAATTCGTCTTGGGTCTATGTCGAAAACGAAAAGTACAGCTCATGTATATCCGATACTTAAATAAAATATATTCATGGAGTATATGGGAATTAACTTAGTAATGATGATTCGTAATTGACCAAGTACATTGGTTTATTATTGATAAGAGAGAAGAACCAAATAATTTATCTTATATATTTGCAATCGAAGTCATGACTCACGAACCAATAAAAAACTAGAATACTACTTGAATTAACTATGCAGATGTTATAATGGAGATATATAATCTGGATATCAGTAAAGTCTGGTTTTTATATGAAGTTTGTGTTGGAAGATAATTCAGTTTCTTCTAATGTTTTACTTAGGTGTTTATACATTAGATGAGTGAAGAGTTACATAGAACTATTATTGTTTGGGTTGTTTCGGTTGTGTATAAGAGAATAAGATACACATATAATTTTCATAACAAGAAAGTTATCTTTTGAGTAAAAGAGAGAATAGTTTTATCTTTCTTCTTCTTCATTGTTTCTCTCATACTCAGTGTTTTTGAAACAGATCAACAGTTTGATGCATGGACACGCACAACAAAGCAAGAGAAGTAATTAAAAACGAAAAGAGTAGTCATAATATTCCGATTAAAGTTTGGGAGTTATTGAAAAATAATAACAAGAATCAGAAATAGGGAATCAATCATATATGAAGCAACAAGATGAGTCATATGAAAGTCGTCGAGAGACAGTTGAGGAGAATTTGTCTCATACGACAATCATTACGACTCCAAAAAAAAAAAAAAGGATCGGAGGAGGCTCTCTCATTCATATGTCATCACCGGCGAATCTGACATGTTTCCCTGTTGGTGTAGGAAAGCCTTTCAAACGCAACACTCCAGGGGAGGATTGCTCTTTGGCTTCAACAATCTCGTCCTCCTCTTCATCTTCAGTGCCGTACACGAATCGAGTGTGTTTCCCTTTGGCTACTACGCTCATCTTTCTCATTCCCTCACACAACACATCAACAATCTCCTCCTCCTCCTCCTCTGCTTCGTAGTAAGAATACGCTTCTTCCTCTTCATCAACCTCTTCTTCGTCTTTGGGACTTGCATTGACTTGCATCGACCACGTCGATGAGTTATCATCCTCAGGACTTTCTGTCAACACAGAGGAGGAGCAGTCTGAGCTCTCCCACACTTCTGATTTGTCACTAAAGTCAAGCAGCAATGATCGCGTTATGCTGGAGGAGCTCCTCTCTAACCCCAAGCTCTCTTCTTCTTTCTCATCAAACATGTTGCTTTCCACCACCACCTGCAAGTAGACACCAATGTTACAAAACAGAGAGATACCATACCATATGTTTTTTTTATAGAATTATATATTACCTGAGACTGAGAGGGTGCTCTGAATTGCCCTGCAACAACCGGAGACGTGATCACAACCTCCGCTTCGTTGTCAACAGAGAAATCGAGAACTTGTGGGGTGTTGGCTGGAGTCGGGGCGAGAAGTCCCATGGGAGAAGTAACAAGATGGATGAAAGGACGAGACTCCATTGAAATCTTGGCGAGATCTGCTTCTTCTTCGACCTTCTGCAAGAGGGTCTTGACTTGGCCTCTCAGGAGAGCCTCGCCAGATCCAGGGGTGCTCTTGATTCTGCTCATATTCCTCTTCCCAACCACTCCTGACGACGGCGTCTGCATCGCCAGACCTACGATCGGCGAGTCGTTGGTTATGTCGAACAAAGCTGACCGGTCTTGTTGCGGGTTTGCTCGTACAGACTTGGATTGACATTTGTCCGAATCCTCTGGTTTCTCTGGAGGAGGGAAGGATAAAAAACGATCAGATCCATAAAAAAATAAAGACGAAGAAACCCTCGAATCAAGAATCTCGACCAAGAAATCTTTATAATCCTTAATTAATTCAAAAAAAAAAAAAATAATAAATAAATTGGCAAAAACCTCTAGAGAAACAAGCAGAAGAAGAAGAAGAATATGGGAGACTTACTTGAGGAGGACAAGAGATGATTGGTGGCAGAGCGGGTCTGGGACCTAGTGACTCTTCTTGTGGATGATGGTGTCTCCATTACTTGAATCCGATAAGAAAAAGAAAAGAGTAAAATTACTGGGGAAACTGGGCTGAGTGAGAAGAAGAGAGAGAAAACGCTATATCTGATTCTGAGAGAAGAAGTAGACAAAAAAAAAAAAAAAAGTGATTGTAATTGTGGATTTAGTATATGATTGATTATATATATATGATGGATTAGAGAAACGCTGGAGCGTTTTTTGAAAGAAAGTAGCCGTTGGGTACAGTCAGAGATGGAAGGAGCCGTTTCTGAAAAACTAGCCGTTGTGTTATTTCCTTGTACGTATTATAACAAAAATCGGAAAAAGCTTTCCCCTTGAGACTAATGGGCCTTTTGCGTTACTTCATTTAGCCCACTGTATCATCCATCGATCTTCCCTTTAAACTCCAACATTATTAACAATACTTTTCCCCCCCCCCCCTTAAAACTCCAATATTAAATTACGCAAAATAGTAAAGATTCTTAATTCTACGAAATTGGAAACTTTCAGAAACAGCATCAATCAAGTTTTAAAAATTTGAATTTTTTTTAATGTAATTTATTAGGAGAATCAGTGAATCACTTCGTTATAGAAGAAAATATATAGTACTATTAATTAAGATGGTCATAATTATTAAGTTCACATCAATCTTTACTTTACACTAGGTTTTGAATCCACACTACGCGTGGATATATTTGATATATTTTGATAAAAACTATATATGATCGATGACGGTATTAAAATATTATCTTATTAAAAATTTAAATTAGTATTAAGGAAAAAATTAAATTTCATATACACAAATTTTTGAAACATAAAAATCATTTGTGTTATAAAATCAATCTGATAAAAAAATCATGAATTTAACTCGACATCCAAGCGAGGCGAATTAAACTGATGACCTCACATATCTTAAACCATTTCTTTGATCACCAGAAAAACAAAACAATTTTATCATCATGAATTTAACTCGTTTTTATATTTAATTGATCGCTACCACCTATGTTTTCGTGTTTTTTATTCAATGTTTTCTTATTATTCATATTTTTTGTTGTCATTTCTATTGTCAAATTTTGTGATAATCGTCGTCATTACTTTAACCGTCTTGTTTTTCGCTATACTCTTTTTCTTCTTCATCCTCGTCAACTTTTTCACTTTCTTCCACTAAAAAACCTTTTTTTAGACTACCATACAACTTGTTAATCCATCAAACTCCAAGAACAAAATCATTTCTTTTCTCATAAAAATAAAAAATAAGATAAAAAATAAAACATTAATGAAAAAATATCAACTTATCTATAAAATCATATACAAAAATATGTTTTACAGCTCATAAGAAATAAAAAGCACAAACGTAGATAAATAAGATAATTTATGTTTTACATAAATATTTATAATATTTTAAACTTTTAAAAAATTTCAAAATATAAATTTTGAACCTTTTAAAAAGTTTCAATATTTATAATATTTTAAACTTTTAAAATTTAAAAATTATAATATTTAAAAACTTTTTAAAAGCTAAGAACTTTTAAAAGTTTCAATATTTATAATATTCAAACTTTTAAAACTTTTAAATATTATAATTTATTTTTTTGAAACTTTTTAAAGTTTTAATTTGATCAAATAAACAACCGGATCAAACCGAATATACTTTTAAACTTGGACGCCTGATAAATCAAGCTTTCTTGCTCATTCGTTGTTGGAAGCATATTGATCTTATTTATATTGGTTCTGAACCATTGTCTAAAAATTTTCTAGCCGATGTGGAATATTGTGCATAGTTCTTTTATTTCCATAAATTTAAAATTTTTCTTTTTCTAAAAAATTCTGGAAATTTAAAAAATGTTAACGAATGACATGTCAAATCCTGATTGGTTTTTTAAAATAATTCTTAATATAAAAAATTCTGGAGATTTTAGAATATGTTTATTAGTGAAGTGTCTAATCACAATTGGAGGTTTAAAATCCTATATGGACGCTTTTATGAGTTTATAACTCATACTTTTTATTAGTATAGATTAGTTGTCATCATATTAAAACGCACAACATCTTCGGTGTCTGTATTTTCTTGAAACTATATATAAACACAAAGAGATTGGACGGGTGGGTCGGAATAATTATTAAACCTGCGTAGGAACTTTGATAGCGTCATCATGTTTGGTCGTTCGTTGTTGTTCATCAGCTTAGATAATCTCTCAGCTAGGCTCTTCCTGGTTGCAGGGGACACACCATTCTTCCCAATCATAGACTCAAGTGTTGGATATGAGCTTCGCCTTAATATGCTGCTCGGCCCAACAAGAGCTTAAACTGTGATTTTGGCCTGACAAATTTGGAAGAAAGTTCATTGAGCTCCGCAGAGGGCAATTTCGGGAATTTGTGTGGAAACCCTAAAGTGTCTAACTTCTCACTCACCTATAAATAGCTAAAGACATTTATTGGGAACGGAATCTCGACTCTCGGACAATACCCAGAAAGCAATACTTTGCACCGAAAACAGTTATTGCCTTTTGTATAATCCTTTTTAGCTTCCGACCTCGTCATTATTGCCTTGTTAGTTCTCCTGTGAACTGACGAGCTCGATCTTGACTAGTGTTAGTGATGACCTCACGTTTTCATCGTTAATAAAGAACTAACTTCATTCTTTCCCCGCAAAATCTTGTTTATTTAGTGTTGTGCAATCCCTAGTACAAACATCAAGAACGTAACTGCCTCTCCCAACAACTTATTCTTGATCACGGCTTTTCCATTTCGTGGGACCCTCTCGTCTTTAGAAAACGCAATCTGATTATATTAGCCATCATGACATTACGTATACTTCTCCCTTAATTATCAAAAACAGAAAACAGACAAAAAGATCACTCACTGTGAGGGAGCCTTTTGAGCAGAG
The DNA here is from genome assembly GCF_030686135.1 of Camelina sativa. Classification (NCBI taxonomy): domain Eukaryota; kingdom Viridiplantae; phylum Streptophyta; class Magnoliopsida; order Brassicales; family Brassicaceae; genus Camelina; species Camelina sativa. Next base: position 23,497,603 of record NC_141897.1, read on the forward strand.
ACCGAAGAGGGCTGAAGAGCCTGGAGGGAAATCTTGGTCTTTGAAGATCAACAAGAATTTGTCGATGGCTTTGGCTTCAGATCTTGTGTACTGTCCCTGACGCTTTCAAGATCTCCTCACAGTATTCTACTACTTTCTCCGAGTATTGTAATCCCCATTAACTTCACTTTCATCGTCACCCTTACAAATTTCTCAAACTCACATTTTTCCCCCCACATGGAATAGAAAAGAAATAAAGAAAAAGTAATCTATAACGTGTTTGACTTGAACATACAACAACTAAACAAATCGTGTGAAGTGTGAACGAGGGACAAAAGTGTTTTAATTAATTTTGCACGTAATAAAAAAAAGAAAAGTAAACATGTGACGAGTTGACGGAAGAAAGGCACGGATTTCGTTAACGCCTTGGCATTCTTGCCTTTCCACTTAACGGAGAGTGACGGCACTGCCATAGCTTCAAGGTAGACTCCGATGACCGTGACGATCACGAACTTGCCTTCAATATCAAACAAAGAGGACCATGCTTGTTCGGCAACAGGATGGATCCTTAGGCCTGCTCGCTCAAATCAAGCTTTGGATCTCCATATGTACCTTACTACGATTCAGAGTCCACTACTTGCGTTGGAACAAGACAGCTTCTTCTGGATGACAGGTCCGGTCGAGTTTCAAACGTTCTCAACAAAGAGGACCTGGGAGGAGGTCAGACCGAGACAGAACCCTCTTCCTTGGACTTCTCAGGTTTGGTTTAAGAGCGCAATACCTAGACATGCGTTCATGATGTGGCTTCTGCATTTAGACAGGTTACCTACAAAAGCGAGACTGGCTAGATGGGACACACATATCGACGCAAGTTGTTGCCTCTGTGGTCGGTACCAGGAAACCCGTGATCACCTATTCCTCCACTGTGAGGTCAGCGAGGAACTCTGGTCGGAAGTAACTAGAAGACTTGGATACCAGCCATTCTCCTTTCACACTTGGGAAGCCTTCACCAGCTGGTTGGACATGAAGGATAAAACATCAACACGCTCCCTCCGAAGGCTAGTTGCTCAAGCCACTGTTTACGCATTATGGTGGGAACGTAACACTAGACACCACCTCAACATCTCCACTGAGACTACTATCTTATTCAAGGGTCTTGACAGGCAGATTAGGGACGCTATCCTGGCGAAGAAGACTAGGAAGCATTTTAAGACCGCTATGCCGATGTGGTTAAAGTACGTTTAGACGTATTATATCTCTCTTTTGGTTCCTTCCTTGTTTTTAGTTTTTTTTGGCAAGAAGTAACCTCTGTATCGAGCTTTTGTAAGTTCCTCGAACTATCAGTTCAATGAAATTCACATATTTATCAAAAAAAAATATCAAACCATCGTATCCCTGCGTGCGCAATTAAGCCACATGCATGCATGTATATATGTAATCAAGTAGCTAGGCCATGCCTCTATTAATAATATTATAAACAGACAGGGCGCCACTTTGATTGATTGATGCTAGCTAACCTGCGCCACCGAGGAAAAGCTTTTTGTGGGAAGCGGGAGACTCAACAGCGGGAGGAAAAGTAAATGCGTCGACGTGGAGTGGTGTCACGGAAGGCAATGGCAGTGGCGACGAGGAAGACCAACTCAAGTCTAGTTATATATTTAATTATATTTACTATATAATTAAGGTCCATGATGAAGACTAGTAGTATATATATGTTTTAACATAATTAAGAAGAGGAGAATGCATGGAAACAAAGAAACTTAAACTAATAGTCTTTGATGGACACAATAACGATGCCTATATGTAATAGTGAAACTCCAGAAATACTTATGCCAGAAAAGTGAGGGGAGAAATAAATAATGCGATGCGACTTACTTGGTGTGAGATTGCTGGCCAGAGACATGGTGATCACTTTTCTCGTTGAAGATGGAGAATAGGATCTGAAAAGAGTAGTTAAATTGCTGGGTTTTTGTTATGAGAAAGAACAAAAGTGAGCGATGGGATCTACACTATGAGAAATAAATGGATAACTTATATAAGTAAGTAGCCGGTAGGCTATTACTAGTAATACTCAGTTGATTTCGTTTGTATACCATGTGTGTATAACTGCTTTTGTATACTATATATATGTATTATGCCCCACAAATGATACGTAAGTATCGCCAGTTCTAGCTAGTCATGGTCAGTGTGTAATAAAAACACGCTAATTAAGACCGTCATGCAATGCATGCCGTGCCTGAAACAACACACAACTGATACTAGCGAGATTTTGTACGGAAATTCCAATTTGAGCAAAATGAATTGATTGGGCCATAACTAAGCGTATTGGAAGCCCGGGTTTTGGGCTCACTAGTAATCAAGAATTGGTGAGAGGGTCACCCAACTCCCAAGTCGCATAATTAACATGTAAATTAGTACTCCCAATAAATAATAGTATGTTTTTGTCAAAAACAACACTAAATATGTGCGTACTAGTAGTATTAATGTAGTATTAGTTTAGGCTAAACAAGGCACACGTTTTTCTATCTGGACAAGTATAAAAATAAGCAAAAGAGAAAAAGAAAAAAGCAAAGTGGAGATTCATACAGCCAAGCAAAGTGGCTCCCGTCATCATTACACACTTTGGTATCCCCATAAATAGTGTAATTTCTTCATAAGGCCATCGTGGAGAAGCCCAAAAAAATTAGAAAATAATGAATAGTAGTTTACAACATTTTTTTTAGTTCTTGATGTAGAATTGATCTTGGCTCAGTTCTAAACTGACGTGGCAAGTTGTGAATAGATACAATTTTTTGCAAACAATTTTTCACAAATTAAAAGAGTGTTTAAGAATATTATATTATAAGTTTTTATAATTGTAATATGTTTAAGAATATTATATTAATTTATAATTATACAATTGCTTTTATATAAGTATGCAATTTAAATGTTAATTTATAAATTTTTATAATTGTAATATGTTTAAGAATATTATATTAATTTATAAGTATATAATTGCTTTTATATAAGTATGCAATTTAAATGTTAATTTATAAGTTTTTATAATTGTAATATGTTTAAGAATATTATATTAATTTATAAGTATACAATTGCTTTTATATAAGTATGCAATTTAAATATTAATTTATAAGTTTTTATAATTGTAATATGTTTAAGAATATTATATTAATTTATAAGTATACAATTGCTTTTATATAAGTATGCAATTTAAATATTAATTTATAAGTTTTTATAATTGTAATATGTTTAAGAATATTATATTAATTTATAAGTATACATTGCTTTTATATAAGTATGCAATTTAAATATTAATTTATAAGTTTTTATAATTATAATATGTTTAAGAATATTATATTATTAAATCTTATGATCTTAAACATGTTCACCCAATAACTAATTTTTTAAGAAAAGATCTAAACTAACGATCTTACATTATTTTCATAATATTTTTACTCTAAGAACATCCTGTTCCCTATAATGATGCCCTAAGTACTACTAGTAGTATGAGTACAAAAAAGACCTAGTAGTAATAAAATAGTAAGTAAAAAACCTAGGGAAATGGGTAGAATTAGAAAAAAAGAGGAACAGTAGTAGTAGTTGCGCGTTGTAAGGAAGGAAGGAAGGAACACACGTGAATGCGATTCAGTTTCAGCGTGACTGACTAGAATTGCGAAAAAAAAAGAGAAGAGATCATTCGTTACTTAAAAATAGAGTAATATATAGTATCAATAAACCATTGATAAACGTGGTACAAGACTACAAGGAAACAAACAAATAAAGAAAAAGTCTAATAAAATGGAAAAAAATACAATAGTTTGAAAAGACCAAGTCAATTTGGTAGACTTAAGAAAAATAAAAGCAGCAGAGAAAATCTAAGATTTTTTTTATATAAAAAATGTGTATAGCTTATTAGTTTATATTAAAAGAATATGCACTACATACCACAGAAATCAAAAGTAATTAAGAAACTATAGGGCCATATTGTTTTCTCTCTTCATATACAATTATTCTTATATCCATTACATATATTACATATTATTTGTTTAAATATCATGTCATTTTTGTTTTTAGAACGAAATTATATGTCGGTTTAGGTTCATAAAGGAAATGGTTAAAGTTTAAATTTTACATTTAGAATGAAATTATATGTCATTTTAGGTTCACAAATGAGATGGTTAGGGTTTAGTTTTACAATTAGAACGAAATTACATGTCGGTTTGTGTTCACAAATAAGATGGTTAGGATTTAGATTTTACAATGATAATGAAATTATATGTCGGTTTGGGTTCACAAATGAGATGATTAGAGTTTAGATTTTACAATTACAACGAAAGTATATGTCGGTTTGGCTTCACAAATGAGATGGTTGAGGTTTAGAATTTACAATTAGAACGAATTTATATGTCGGTCTGGGTTCACAAATGAAATGGTTAGAGTTTAGATTTTACAATTATAACGAAATTATATGTCGTTTTGGATTCACATATTATATATCGGTTTGGGTTCACATATGAGATGGTTAGAATTTATATTTTACAATTAAAACGAGATTATTTATCAGTTTGAGTTTACAATTAAACGCTATTTGTAAAATATAAACATTACATGCTATTTAAAAAAATCACACTAAATCTTTCGCTCTTTATATTTAACACTAAAATAAAAAAAAAGGTTGATTCTGTCTTTTTACTCCCAAAAAAACGTGGACCCTATAGTACTTTCTTATTAAAAAATGTTGTTATGGTATTCTCTTAAATAAGTTTTAAATTTGTGGTATTCTCTTAGTTAACCCTTGTATTAACGCATACAAATGTTTAAAGGGGAAATTACAAAGGGCAATGGGAGAGAGCGACATGAAGAATACTGCAGAAAGAAAGATACAAAAGACTAAGACCAATCTACGGAGGTGTGTGTGCCCCATCCATCCATAATTTCGTTTCCTGTCAATTAAAAAAAAAAAAAAAAAAAAAACTGAATCGAGAGAGGGGATGATGGTGTAGAGATCCCACATGCTGGCTGGGGGAGGAAGAAGGTCTTCGCTTTCACACACACCATTACGTTTTTAATTATTTTGTCGTCGTTTAAATTAGAGAGAGAAGTGACAGACAATTATTTTTATAAATATCACAGAGATTACTACTAGTAGTTATTTATTTTAGGTACTATAATAAATAATAGTAATATTTGTTGTGGTTGTTGCTGCTAATGTAAAAAGTGTGCTGTGTAATTTTACTAGGAGTATTTTACTGTACTGTGTACTAGTAGTAGTAGTAGTAAGCAGATTATTAAAAAAAAAAAAAGGAAAAGGAAAAAGGAAAGAAAGGGGGAAAGTGAGAAGGGTACTTCCTAGAGCTGCAGCTGGGTTCTCTCACTCGCTCTTTGGGGTTTGACCAACTCAACCTTCCTCCTCCTCCTCCTCCTTCCTCGCTTCTTCTTCTTCTTCTTCTTCTTCTTCTTCTTCTTCTTGATTTCTTTGTTTCTTTCTATTATTAATCCTCCTTTATTATTATTTTTTCTTTCGTTCTCAAATCTCTTTCTTCTCTTCTCATATCTATCTATCTACTATCTCCCCGCTTTCTTAATTTAATTTGTTAAGAGAGGTCGCCCATGGGTGTGTGTTTCTCAGCCATTAGAGTCACTGGTGCTAGCAGCAGCAGCAGCAGAAGAAGTAGTCAGACCACCACCAATCATAACCACCACCGTCGTAATAATAAAGGCCGCAACAATAATAATAATAAGTCGTCTGCTGCTCCTCCTCCTCCTCCTCCTAATCATCCCAAGATCAATATGGATGCCAAGCGCAGAAGCGCCTCCGTCCCCTGCGGCAAGCGTACTGATTTTGGTTACGCCAAAGATTTCCACGATCTCTACACCATCGGCAAGCTCCTCGGCCATGGTCAATTCGGATACACCTACGTTGCCATCGACAAGTCCAATGGAGATCGCCTCGCCGTCAAGAGGCTCGATAAGAGTAAGGTATAAATCACCACACCAAGCCTCTACAAAGTACAAAGGCCTTTTTTTTTTTTTTTTGTTTGTTTGTTTGTTTGTTTGGTTCAGATTCCCTTTTTCCCCCTTGGGGGGTTTCTCAGTCGTCCTTATATATTCGATTTCAGGCCTCTTTAATCCGATTCCTTATATATTCAATTTCATCCTTTATTAAATTTTGTTTTGTGAACTGTGTAGATGCCACGATTCCATTACAAAGGCTTCTCGATTGTGTGTGTGTGTGTGTGTGTTTTTTACTTGTTAATACTCTTTCTCTGTTGTTACACATCTTGTTTGTAAACATTCTTCTACACTTTTACTTCATCTTGCTCTGCTTTTTTTTTTTTTTTTTTTTTTTTGACTTCACTCATCATCATTTTTTTTTTTGTTAATGCTCACAGATGGTTCTTCCTATTGCCGTTGAAGACGTCAAGCGAGAGGTTCAGATACTCAAAGCTCTTTCTGGCCACGAGAATGTTGTTCAGTTTTACAATGCCTTTGAGGATGATGACTACGTCTACATTGCTATGGAGTCAGTCTTCTTCTTCTTCTTTTTCATCTAGTCTATGGTCCTCCATTCATGTCCTGGCATTCTCATTGCTTTGAATCTTTCCTTTTTTTTTTTTTTTTTTTTTATAACTTAACTTAGGTTGTGCGAGGGAGGCGAATTGCTCGATAGGATCTTATCCAAGTTAGCATCTCTTTCTCATTCCTCTCTTTTATTCCCAGTTAGTATCCTCTCTATATAACTTACCCACCAGTCACATTATTTGATGCTCTTTTCAGGAAAGATAGTCGATACTCTGAGAAAGATGCAGCTGTCGTCGTAAGGCAGATGCTCAAAGTCGCTGGACAATGTCATCTTCACGGTCTTGTACATAGAGATATGAAACCAGAGGTACCTTCACTCACTTTGTATTATATAATATTAACTCCTAGGAAGGAACAGCTCATCTGATCCATCTTTGTCTTTTTTTTTTTTTTATTCTTTTTAATAATAATCTTCCCTTCTCTCCCACTTCTTTGCAGAATTTTTTGTTCAAATCAGCTAAACTAGATTCGCCTCTTAAGGCCACTGATTTTGGCTTATCGGATTTCATTAAACCTGGTAACTAACTAGAAGCTACCAAATATCCACACAAGCTAAATAAATGGTCGACCCTTGATTTGTGTGATTAAACAGCCCACTCTTTCTCAGGGAAAAAGTTCCATGACATTGTTGGTAGCGCCTATTATGTTGCTCCCGAAGTACTCAAGCGCAGATCAGGCCCTGAATCAGATGTCTGGAGCATTGGTGTTATTACGTATATATTACTTTGTGGGAGGCGCCCTTTTTGGGATAGGACAGAAGACGGTATATTTAAGGAGGTGTAGTTTATAACTTCTTTCAGTAAAAATTTCTATGTATACATACACCTTCTCTCTCTTATACCTTTCTGACTTCTTACTAATCTTTGACTACGTCTAATAGGTTTTAAGAAACAAACCTGACTTCCGTCGCAAACCATGGTCAACTATAAGCGACAGCGCGAAAGATTTTATTAAAAAGTTACTTGTGAAAGACCCACGAGCACGGCTAACTGCTGCACAAGCCCTATGTATGCGGTTCTTGTTTTCTAGATACTAGTTGGTGATTTCATCATTGGCACCTGAATCTTAGACTAATGTTTTTTTTTTTCTTTCTGTTTTCTCTTGCCTCTGTAGCACATGCATGGGTTAGAGAAGGGGGCAATGCCACTGATATCCCTGTTGACATTTCAGTTCTGAACAACTTACGCCAGTTTGTTAGATACAGCCGTCTAAAGCAATTTGCGTTAAGAGTAAGCTAACTGTGGAAGTTGTTGGATGAAGAAAGAATAAAAAAAGAGGTCAGGACATGTTTCTAATGTTTTGAATCTCCTTCTTCTGGCAGGCTCTGGCTAGCACTCTTGACGAGGCAGAGATTTCTGACCTCAGAGATCAATTTGATGCGATTGATGTAGATAGAAATGGTGTCATAAGTCTTGAGGAGATGAGACAGGTGTGATTTTTTTTAAGAACAATACTAATTGGATATAAGCATGTAGTAATAAGGTAAATAATGTTTTGTCCTTTTTTTTTTCTTTCTACAGGCACTTGCCAAAGATCTTCCATGGAAACTGAAGGATTCGCGAGTTGCTGAGATCCTTCAAGCGGTAGTTACAGTTATCTTTTAGTACATTGCAATTGCATCTCTGGGAATAATACCAGAGAGAGACACACAGTTTCAGAGTCTGAGGCGTTGTATCTATATATGCTGGTCACAGATTGATAGCAACACAGATGGGTTAGTGGACTTCACAGAGTTTGTAGCAGCAGCTCTACATGTCCATCAACTGGAAGAACATGATTCAGAGAAGTGGCAGCAAAGATCAAGAGCAGCTTTTGAGAAATTCGACATTGACAAGGACGGTTACATAACGCCTGAGGAACTTCGAATGGTAAGCTTACCTGACCTCTAATTCTCTCTTTTTTGGTATAGTTAGAAAAGATGGAAAAATGAAAAAAACATTTTGTCTGGTGAATAATGACAGCACACGGGGTTAAAAGGGTCAATAGATCCACTGCTGGATGAAGCAGACATTGATAGAGATGGGAAAATAAGCCTGCATGAGTTCAGGAGACTTCTAAGAACAGCAAGCATAAGTTCACAGAGAATATCAAGCCCTTCAGGCCACAGGAATCCTCGGTAGTGCAAAAGTGTGTATACTAGAAGAAGAGGAGTAAGGGGACAAAGTAATTTGTCCAATCTTATATGTAATGGTGGTTGTAAGATAAGTCGGACTTTTTTTTGGCGTTGTAGTGTTGTTATATAAGTACGTTGGTTCTTCTATAAAGCAACGAAACAAAAGAGACAGTGCGAGTGAGTAGATTGTAGCATTGGGTGAGAGAAGCTGTTCTTTTGGGTTCGGCCACGTGACATTCCTAGTGGGCCAAATCGCCCAATTCTAATGGGTTGGCACCAGAGAGCCAGCTGTAATTTGATTCTCCCATAAGTTTTGTCTGTTTGCATATTTCTTCATAAAATAATCGTGTGGAGAGCACCAAATATACCCTTTTTTCTACAACTTTTCCAGCCAGGATCTGAGTGGCTCCCCTCCTCCTCCAAGGATATTTTAATAAACAACGATTAGGTGTTATCAAATAAGGAAATGGTATATCTCAGATCTTAGTATAATTTGGATATCAAAAAAAGAGAATTATGTATGGAGGGTGACATATATGTATATTTTCCAATTTGCAGGTTCGGTGAATGTAGGGAAAATGTTCAAAATTGACTTGGTCATCACGTGTAAAGATACTAAATAATAATAATACATATTTAGTAAGTAATTTAGACCTGGTTTAAAATTAGAAATGTTGATGAAAAGAAAGACACTAAAATCCGGGATATGTTTATTTAAAAGTAAACGCACGCATATGGATGGGGGGGGGGGGTAAAATGTCCTTTTGGCTCCGAAGACGAAGAAGTTGGAAAAGTCAGTCAGTCAGTCAGTCGTCAGTAGTAAAAAAAAAAGAGGGGTATCATAGTAAATTCGGAGCGGAGCAAGTAGTACACAGTCAGCCGCGTTTGACAATTTCTTACCTTTGTTGTTTGGGGCATTTTGCATTCGTCGTCGTCGGTCCACGAATTAAACAACAAAACCAATCGATCCAGTCAATTTAGTTTAGTTTGATACAAAGAGAAGAAGAAGAAGAAGAAGAAGATTTTATCATTCCTTGCTTTAATTCTTTTTTTTTTGTTTTTTTTTTTGATCTAATTTATTATTGGAAAGTTCAAATTTAGGGGTATCTGAATCTGGATCGATTAGCCATTGATCTGAGATCTGGGCGATGGCGGACATCGTGAAGCAAATCCTAGCCAAACCGATTCAACTGTCTGACCAGGTGGTCAAAGCCGCTGATGAGGCTAGTTCCTTCAAGCAGGAGTGCGCCGAACTCAAGGCCAAGACCGAGAAGCTCGCTGCTCTTCTTCGCCAGGCTGCTCGCGCCAGCAACGACCTTTACGAGCGTCCCACTCGCCGCATCATCGATGACACCGAGCAGATGCTCGACAAGGCTCTCTCCCTTGTCCTCAAGTGCCGTGCCAATGGTCTCATGAAGCGCGTCTTCACCATCATCCCCGCCGCCGCCTTCCGCAAGATGTCCGCTCAGTTGGAGAACTCCCTCGGCGACGTTTCCTGGCTCCTCCGCGTCTCTGCTCCCGCCGAAGACCGCGGCGACGCTGGCTACCTTGGTCTTCCCCCTATCGCCGCCAACGAGCCCATCCTCTGCCTCATCTGGGAGCAGATCGCCATCCTCTACACCGGCTCCCTCGAAGACCGCTCCGATGCCGCCGCCTCCCTCGTCTCCCTCGCCCGTGATAACGATCGCTACACCAAGCTTATCATCGAAGAAGGAGGCGTCGTCCCTCTCCTTAAGCTGCTCAAGGAAGGTAAGCCCGAAGGCCAAGAGAACGCCGCTCGTGCGTTAGGCCTACTGGGCCGTGATCCCGAGAGCGTGGAGCACATGATTCACGGCGGCGCTTGTTCCGTCTTCGGCAAAGTCCTCAAAGAAGCGCCAATGAAGGTCCAGGCCATGGTCGCGTGGGCTACCTCCGAGCTCGTCTCCAATCACCCCAAGTGCCAAGACATCTTCGCTCAGCACAACGCCATTCGGCTACTCGTCGGCCACTTGGCCTTCGAAACGGTGCAGGAGCACAGCAAGTACGCCATTGCCACCAACAGCAAAGCCACCTCCATTCACCACGCCGTCGCTCTCGCCAAGGAAAACCCTAACTCCACCTCCGCCAAGGGTCCTGATGACGATCAGAGCTCGATCCCGCACCCTACTGGGAAGCAAATGCCCAATCAGATGCACAACGTGGTCGTCAACACCATGGCGGTTAGGGTAAACCCTCCGAGGAAGTCTACTAGCAACGGTGTTGTGAGCCAGAGTAATGGTGTTAAGCTACCCTGCAGTCTCCAGCAGCACCAGAATTCAACTTCGAGCGCATCCAAGACTCGAGAGCTGGAGGACGCAGCGACCAAGTGTCAGCTTAAGGCAATGGCGGCCAGAGCGCTGTGGAAGCTGGCCAAAGGCAATTCCACCATCTGCAAAAGCATCACAGAGTCCAGAGCTCTCCTCTGCTTCGCTGTTCTGATTGATAAGGGCAACGAGGAGGTCAGATACAACTCAGCTATGGCATTGATGGAGATCACGGCCGTTGCAGAGCAGGATGCTGATTTGAGACGCTCCGCATTCAAACCCAATTCCCCGGCCTGCAAGGCTGTGGTTGATCAAGTGCTTAGAATCATCGAGATAGCAGATTCTGAGCTACTCATCCCCTGCATCAGAACCATTGGGAACCTTGCTAGAACATTCAGAGCAACTGAGACGCGGATGATCGGGCCTCTGGTGAAGCTTCTGGACGAACGAGAGCCCGAAGTGACAGGGGAAGCAGCTGTTGCCCTCACGAAATTCGCCTGCACAGAGAACTACTTGCACAAAGATCACTCGAGGGGGATTATAGAAGCTGGAGGGGGAAAACATCTGGTTCAGTTGGCCTACTTTGGAGAGAGTGGTGTTCAGATTCCAGCGTTAGAGCTCCTCTGTTACATAGCACTCAATGTTCCAGACAGCGAGCAGCTGGCAAAGGATGAGGTTCTGGCAGTGTTGGAGTGGGCATCGAAGCAGTCTTGGGTTACACAGCTGGAGAGCTTAGAAGCTCTGTTGCTGGAAGCTAAGAGCAGACTGGACCTTTACCAGTCGAGAGGGTCCAGGGGTTTCAATTTCAATTGATTCATTGTCTTCGATTTTTGATGCAGCGAATGCAGAATACGATGTTGTTTAATACACTCTTCTTACCCATTGTAAATCAAGAACAAAAAGGCTTTGAGCTTTTTGTAGTTGATCTTCTCTCTCTCTCTCTCTCTCTCTCTCTCTCTCTCTCTCTCTCTCTTGATTATTTCTGTACAGATTCATATATATCTGCTGCAGACGATATCCATTGATTATTTGAGCCTTTTTAAAAGTATTTCCTGTAATCTGGGACGTTAAAATAAAACCTCCTCCCTGTGAGTCTATGACTAAACTGCTTGAGGGATGATGATGCTACATGTCAAAGTAGAAGAGTGCCCATTAAACAAACTGCTTGAGCCCAATTAGTGAGCCCAGTAACTATGGGAAGCAGAAAGATGTGACGATAGGGGAATGAAATTGGCAATGCTAAATTAGGACAAATGGTATAAGCTGTAATATATAACTTATCCTCTCTAACACTTGGCCTCACATTGCCCTTCACACAATCCACACACATCCAATCACAGCCTCATCATATATCTCCCGCTAACCCTTTTTTTTCTTTGATCTTTTTTGCTTATTATCATATATATATATTTTTTTGTTGTTGTTGTTTTTCTTTGATCTCCACATCTTCTTCTTCTTCGTTTGCATCCATTCTGATCAAACATGGCTGCTGCTATAAGCGCTGCAGTCTCTTTACCTTCCTCCAAGTCGTCTTCTCTACTCACGAAGACCTCCTCTGTATCCCCTCAAAGGATTTTCCTCAAGAAGGTATCATTTCATTTCATTTATTTATAATTATTATTTTTTTTTAATCACAAGTTTGTGTGATCTGTAATGACCAAAGAAAAGATGGATCTTGACAAGCAATAATTGCTATATCTCCTGCAACTACAACACAGAGCACACTGTGTTACAGAGTTGGGGGCAGAGTTGTGTCAGTGAAGGCTCAGGTGACAACAGAGACTACCGAGGCGCCAGTGAAAGTAGTCAAGGAGTCAAAGAAACAGGAAGAAGGGATTGTTGTCAACAAATACAAACCTAAGAACCCCTACACTGGTCGATGCCTCTTGAACACCAAGATCACCGGCGATGACGCTCCCGGTGAAACCTGGCACATTGTCTTCACCACCGAAGGTAATCCTTTTATATTGCCCCATCTCATAAATTAGGGGACTTTTGCTTTTCATTATAAAGTTTTGATCTTTTTCTTTAGTGCATTGCATTTGCATTGTATATAGATTCTGCAAGATTTTGATAAGGTTGGTTGAAAAAATGATGAATTTTAGGTGAGATTCCGTATAGAGAAGGTCAATCGATAGGAGTGATTCCTGAGGGAATTGATAAGAACGGGAAGCCCCACAAGCTGAGGTTGTACTCCATCGCCAGCAGTGCCATTGGTGACTTTGGAGACTCCAAGACTGTAAGCTTTCCCTCTTTTTAACATTACCAATGAAAACTCCAATACAATACAGATGAGTTCTTGTCTTATCTGGCTATGGTATGGATTTTTGCAGGTTTCTCTCTGTGTCAAGAGATTAGTTTACACAAATGATAGCGGAGAGACTGTTAAGGGGGTCTGCTCCAACTTCTTGTGTAAGACGAAGAACAATTATGGGGTTCTGATTGGATATGTTACGTTTATGGGTTTAAACTCTTCTTATTGAGTTTGCTGTTGTTTGGGTTTCTCTCAGGTGACTTGAAGCCTGGTGATGAAGCTTTGATCACTGGACCTGTTGGCAAGGAAATGCTTATGCCAAAAGACCCAAATGCCACCATCATCATGGTACGTCATCACTCTCACTTGGAGAGGACTTTTATGATATAATCTACATTTATTTGTAGTGATTGCTTGTGGTTGGTTTCCTGTATCCTTTAGCTTGGAACTGGTACTGGAATTGCTCCATTCAGATCATTTTTGTGGAAAATGTTCTTCGAGGAGCACGAGGACTACAAGGTGAAACCAAAACCAAACTCTCTCACACACTGTTGTTACACAAATCATACTACTATACCAATTGAAATTGTGTTTGTTGTGTATTTCTACAAACTGAATATGTATATATGTTGCAGTTCAATGGTTTGGCGTGGCTCTTCTTGGGTGTACCCACAAGCAGCTCACTGCTGTACAAGGAGGTACAGAAGCTAAATCCTAGTTATTACCTTTAACAATGTTGTCATGTACAAAAGATGTTGTTGACTTGTGTGGATAATGAATGGGCTGGCTTATATCAGGAGTTTGAGAAGATGAAGGAGAAGAACCCAGACAACTTCAGGCTGGACTTTGCGGTGAGCAGAGAGCAGACGAACGAGAAGGGAGAGAAAATGTACATTCAGACAAGAATGGCAGAGTATGCAGAAGAGCTGTGGGAGTTGTTGAAGAAAGACAACACCTTTGTTTACATGTGTGGTCTTAAGGGTATGGAGAAGGGTATCGATGACATAATGGTCTCACTTGCTGCTAAAGACGGTAAAAGATAATTCTTTTCAATTACATTTTCAGAAGTCTCCGGCACATGTTTGTTTATAAACTGTTCTGTGTGGGTGGGAACAGGGATCGATTGGTTCGATTACAAGAAGCAATTGAAGAAGAGTGAGCAGTGGAATGTTGAAGTTTATTAAGGAAGCTTCACAGGGTGTTGTTTATGTTATGTAGATAAAAAAGCTGATATATGCAACATTGTCAAATCTGCTTCTTTCTTCTTTCTGAAAGATTTGATCCATCAAAACCATTCAAAAGAGAGCATCAATACCAACCAAACTACTGTACTCTCTCTTACTTGTTGTTGTTATTCATAATGCTATATTTCTTGCGACAATATAGCAAAGTTTTGTGAATTTTTCTTCTTATATTTCCTTTACAAACCGTGAAAATTGCTGATAATGTTTTGTAAAGTATGCTTTCTTCTTCCTTTGAAAGGCTAAAACTTTCTCTGTTTCAAAAACCACGCTTCTTTTCTGCAGCTGATTTACACCATCACCTTTAAAACAGAGCTTTTACACATTTTCCTGGTTTATTCTTAATTATTGTCATCTCTTTGGTCAATGTATAGTTTTATAAGGCATCGACAAATCCACCGGGGGCGAAATAACCAAAACGTAAAAGTGAATCTGCCAAAACCGCCCTCACAATTAGATAGGTATATAGAAAAACATGGAACAGTAGAGAAGTGGTGGGACTACAGAAACCAAGTTCTAATGGACAAAAAAATCAGCTTTGCAAAACATGAATTTGGATTGGGATTAGGCAAATCCTAAAACCCAAATTCTTCAAACAAACATATAAAGCTAAAAGTAGAAAAGTAGAGCCATCAACCTCTTGACCCTTCTGAGTGAGATTGTAGAATCGATAACAGATGCATCACAACACATTCTTCTCTGCTTCTTCGGGTGCCAATTTCCTGATTTTTGCAACGAAAAGGCCGCTGGTTGCTGAGGTGGCCGGATCAAAACGCAGTGTTTTAGGCGTGCGACCACTTCTACATGGCCAATCTTTGGCCATTTCAATCTCTTGTAGTTCTGCATCATCATAACCTTTCTGTTAGTCTTCTCACTAGTCCATAAGTAAAGCACAAGAAAAACAAGATTCAAAAAAAATCTGACCCATACGATCAACAAAGTTCAGAGTTTTTTTCGAAAACAGTACCACACAATACATGTTAATTTCAAGTACCTGCAGAGGAATTTTCAGCAAGGAACTGATCTACCACATCTTCGTTTTGGGCATGCGTCAAACTAATTGTTACACGAATTAGATCACTAATTCACGTTAGAGGAAAACGAAAACAAAAAGGCAAGAGCACAGAGAGCTTATTGTTTTGTGCGTTTTCCTATAGACTATAGTGTTTAGAAGTTTCACCTGCATGTGCTGTACACAAGGGTGCCGGCTTCTTTCAACAATCTGAATCCATTTCTCAGTAGATTCAGCTGCAAACAAAAAAGACCCCGGTGATGATCACCAGAGAGGCAAACACAAGGGCAGACACAAACATGATAATTATGGAATATTACCTGAAGAGATGCTAAACTTATATCGGTTCTTTCGGCATCTAGTACACGGCGTTCCAGCGTTGTCCAACCCCATTGCTCAAATTTCTGGATATGTTTGATTGAACCATCATGTGTACATTCTGCGTCCACAAGAACCTGCAAAAATCCCACTTCAATTCTCTAGTTATGATACTTATAAGTGTACTGTATCAGCCTCCGTAGATCACAACCTAACCTTGTCATAGCCGCAATACGCATAATCATTTTCGTCGAGGGATCTATATAGTTGCTTCTTTTTTAGTCCGATTACTCCAGAACTCTGCCCGTAGAAGATAATTTCCGGCTGTCCATTCTGCGGCAAAACAGAAGAACTCTTCCTGGCCTTAGCTTCTTGTTTCCTAACTTTGTAAGGTCGACGGGAAGTCCACTGCTTGAATGTGTCTTCATGATCGTCCACACATGGCTCATCACCTGAATAGTAGCAAATGACCTCGTTAGTGCATATCAGGAAAGCTAAAAGGAACATATTGTTTGTTTGAAAACGTTGGAGAGTAGTAGCAAGCATTACACGTTAGGTTTGTGGTAGGTGGCACTGAGAAAATGGTTCCATCAGCAAGAAAAAGTCTGCTCCTTTCACCAAGCCCGTATTTTTGAAGCAATGTTCTGCAGGCAGCAAGACGATGCCTTGCTACATCGACACCAGTCGCAGAGCCCTTGTCACCGAGTAGGTCAAGCATCATACATAGTTTAGCACCTGAGAGTGAATATTCCCTATAAAAAGGTTGCACAAGGGACAAATTGACGAAAGAAAAAGCAAGTGAGTGAGAAGCGACGATCTCGACAAAGATAATGGTGTACCAGGAGCAGCACAAAGATCCAAGACATGGTCTCCAGGGGAGATACCAAGAGCTGAAACAGCAGCACCGGAAGCTGCATCGATTCCGTACATCTGGGAAACCCGAAGAAAGAAGAAGAGATTAAGGCAAAAAACGCGAGAGAAGAATTGGTGAATTTTGATGATGATGAAAGCAATCTCACCATGCCTTGCTGATACGCCTTGGATCTGGCTATATGAACATGTGGAGGAATAGAGTAGAAACCAGGCAACCACTTCACCTTGTCCAGTTTACAGTTAATTTGCGATTCAATCTCTTGGACAGCATTCTCGAACCCTCCTGGTTTCAACCTTCCAACGGACCTCTTGAGTTTTTTCAGTTCAAGAAAACCAAAATTCCGGGGAAAAAAAGGGGCTCTCGAGTAAGCCTTACCTTACGTAGCGTGGAATTGAATCTCCGCGAGTGTAGATTGAAGGATCAAGGCCATTCGCCTCTAGAAAGCTAAGAAAACTCTCTGGAAACTGTTGTAGCTTTGACGTTTCTTCTTCCATGGCGAGAGCGAGAGGGAGGGAACAATGTTGTTCGTTCGGTCGGGAAAATTAGTCGCAGAAGAGAAGGGCTTAGGCTGCGTACAGACAAAGAAGCCCAAGCCTTTATATATCTAATCTACTCAAAAAGCCCCCCCCCCCAAGCCTTTTTCTTTCGACCCACCCAACAACACTCACTCCTCGTTTGTGAATTTGTGCCGTTTTTTTTGTTCTATCATATCCGGCAAATTTGATAAAACACAGCTTTTATTTATTTGATTTTGGCACAAAGTTTTGATAACAAACAAGAAACTGGGAAATTCTAAAGTAGAAATTGATTGATTACATCACACACAGTACACATACACACTCTGTCATTATTTGATAAAGAATCTTCTTAGTTTGCAGATGGCTCTTCCTTGTTGATTGGAAAGCTATGATCCACCCACGCCATGTAGCCACCTCCCACGTTTCTCACTTTCTTGTAACCCTTCATTTCATTATAAACCATTTTTTTTTAAAAAAAGAAGAAGGGATGAATGATTTTCACAAGAAGTTCGGAGTGTGCTTATAATAAATCAGGGGAGGGCATGACTTACTGCAGCAAGAAGTTCAGTTGTGGCATTGAAGGATCTGGCTCCACTCTGACAACCCTGTGTATATCATTTTACCAGATTTAAGAGATACAAAAAGGTTTTCTAAAACTCTGATGTTCATTTCATTTAATTTCTTGTGGGTGATGAGGAAGTAAAGAAGTTAATTACCACAAGTATATCATCAGCTGGGTTGAGAAGAGAAGAGACTTGTTCCAAGAAATCTTGATTCTTCCCTCTACCTAGAGATCACAAAGGGTTTCAAATTTGTTATGTATATACAGTATATGCTGCTGGTTGATATCTCAAGACTCAAAAGGTGGCTCATTTTGATTACCTTGAGGTGTGTTGACCATGTAGGGAATGTTGACGATCTTAGTTGCCTGACAATGCCCTCTCTTAAATTCTTCCTGAGTCCTGCACGTCCAAGGAATTAACAACTCCAATGCTACATGCGTCATAGTGCTCAGTCTGATGATAAAAAATAGAGGAGGAGCTCACCTAACATCAAGATATTGATGCCCAGACTGGAGGAGAGCCTTGGCTTGGCTCACATCAACATTAACAACTTGTTCTGCCTTTGGGCTGGAAAGTGATTGAGACATCTTCTCTCTACCTTCTTGTCAGACAAAGGATGAAGCTTCAGGAAGAGCAGCAGAGAACAATAAATAACCTGCAAACAATGACAGATAATATTCTTTCTTTTTATTTAAAACTATACACATGTCATGCATGGCCAATATAAAAACAAAAATTATGGTATACTATAAGGGTGGGCAAAAAAACCGAAAACCGAAAAACCGAACCGAAACGAACCGAAATAATAGGTTTGGTTTGGTTATGGTTAAGTCTAAAAATTCGTTTAGTTTTTATTTTAGTTAAGCATTTGGTTTAAGTTTGGTCTGGTTAAAAACCGTAAAACCGAATGGTTTTTTTGGTTTTTTTTTAAAAATAGGATAAATTAAATATAATTAGTTTCTCCAACTTATAACTTTATATTATATAACAATATCAATATTTTTTTTTCTTTATTGGACTTATAGTTATTGATCTCTTAGTAATCTATAGAATTACAAAACTCTAACCCTAGGTCTCTATTCCCTAACATATATATATATATATATATATATATATATATATATATATTCATAATTACTTGTGGCCATCGTCTTTGTTCCCCTACGTAGTATGTGCGTCTCCTCCTCTGCAAGTTCTGCAACTCAAATTACCAAAGGTTTTTCTTTGTTCTCTCATGTTTTTTTATGTTATTAATAAACTTTTCAACTGATCATCAATTATAAAAAAAAATCGTAGATGGCAGATTCAAGTCAAGACCCTAATCCCACTAAAAAAAGAAAAGCAACCGATAATGATGATCCTTCTCCAGCGGTAAAAAAACAAAGTGGTTACCGTTCAGATGTTTGGAGCTGCTTTACAAAGGTCCCCCGATGGTTGTAAGTGTAACTTTTGTAGTGTTATGTTTAAGTGGAAAGCTTCTAGTTGAAGTAGTACACTGCGTAGCCACCGTAATATTTGTAAGGCATACAAGAATTTTCTTGAAGCTGAAAATCAAAAACACTTAGCTGAAAATGAATCAGGTGGTTTAGTTGCTGTGAAATATTGTCCAATTGCTTGTAGGAGTGCAGTAGCGAAAATGATTGTGTTGGATGAGCTGCCATTTAATTTTGTTGAAAAGGTTGGGTTTAGGAACTTTTGCAATGCAGCTATACCTCAGTTTAATATTCCTTCTCGAAGATCAATAACTAGAGATATTGTCAAGCTGTACTACCAAGAAAAAGCTATGTTAATGAGCTTTTTCAGTGAGTATAAGCAGAGAGTTTGTCTAGCTACAGATATATGGACAGCACCAACTACTAGTGTCAGCTATATGGTGATTACTGCTCATTTCATTGATGTGAATTGGTTTTTGCATAGAAAGGTCATCAGTTTTAAGCCTATCTCGAATCATAGAGGAGAGACAATTGGGAATCAATTAGTGAGTTGTTTGGATGAGTGAGGTATTCATAAAATATTTACAGTCACGGTTGATAACGCTTCTGCAAATGATTATGGTATTAAGCATTTAAAGGAAAACGTTAACTTTTCAGGAGATGAATCAATAGTACTCGGAGGAGACTTTATGCATGTAAGGTGTGCTGCTCATATATTGAATTTGATTGTGAGAGATGGGTTGACTAGAATAAATAAGAGTGTCGTAGCAATCAGGAATGCAGTGAAGTATGGGATTTTATTTCAGAACTTGGGTTTACAAAACTAAATTTTGATTATATTTTTTGAATTATGTTTAAGTTGTATTTTTATGCTTATTCTTTAGTTATGTATCAACTATCTAATTTTTTAAAACATGGCATAACCGTTAAAAACCAGAACCAAACCAAAACCGAACCAAACCGTGATATATATGGTTTTTATATGGTTACATTTTTGGTAAAACCGAAAAAACCTAAACCGAAACAACCGAACCGTAACCAAACCGAATTGCATATGGTTTCCTTATGGTTCTATTTTTATAAAACCAAAAAAACCGTAAACCGAAAAAACCGAACCGAAACCAAACCGAAAAACCGAACGCCTACCCCTAGTATACTATCTGATTTAAGGAACCAGTAGAAATTTGTTTCCTTGCGCAAGTGAAAGAAATGTTGGCTGAAATTAGTAAAAGAGAAAAACGAGAAAGCATTTTGTGGATGGAAACAAAGTTAATGGTGATGGAATTGCGCAACCAACGACCCCATGAACGAGTCATCGTATTGGATGAGACGTTAGGTAGAGAGATGAGAATGACGTGTTCTTCTCTTTCCACTTCCCTTATATTATTACGGACAAGACAAAATCAAAGCCACGTTCAATGGATTCCATTCCCCCCATGTAAGGGAGACTTGGGATTCACAATATATTAAAATTATACTTACAAACTTTAGACAAGCAAATCCCATTTACAATCAACAAGATATAATATAACATAACATTAAAGATTAGCCTTAACCGGGAGAGAGAATCTGAGAAGATCAACTTTTTTTCCTATCAATTTGTTTGCATTTATGTACAATCACATTCACACACACACACACACTGTTTATCTAATTAACAGATATCAAATTCACAGAGATAAAAGATCACGAAATAACAAACACACAATGATCAATTATATGGAAAAGAAAGAAAAGAAACGAGAATGACTCTTAGCGTATGTATGTATATGTACAACCAATGTACAAATGCAAAGAACAAGCAAAGCAACTCAGATCTTTTTGATCTGGGAAAACCAGCAGTGCACAGCATCGACCAGTATGGCTAATCCAGTCAGTGGCTTAACCTATACTTATCCCACCATGATTTTACCCATTCACTATCATTTGGACCCTCAGATCGATGCAAACCTGGAACCGATCCACATATGACAAAACCGAGCACCGATATGTGTGTTCAGCTGCTACAAGCTGATAATAAAGCTTAATGGCTTTGACTGGATTGAGCAAATGCAAATCTACTCGTACTTGTATCCGTTCTAGGACACTCTCGTTTATGTACCTGCAACAAAACCACACAAACAGTGTATTGAATCCAAGAGAAAAACGATAACATAACGACTTAACTAGTCAAAGAGTATCGAACTTGACAATAAACATATGGAAGCAAAGATTTGAGTCTAGCGGGATCACCTCAGAAGAGAAAGTCTCGGAGCTTATGTCATGCTTGCATACTGGGCAAGATGTACCCCATTTTGTCAACCAAGAGTCGATGCAACTCAAGTGAAAAGCTGCATAAGAGCTTCAAGTCAACAAACTGATGATATGAATTACCCCACTCATTACAGAAACTAGAAAAGACCAAATTTTTGATAATATTCTTCTCAAGTATACATCTGTCTATCTAACTGAGATTGACACAAAAGGAATATATTGTACCCTTTGTTAATCCTAGAAAGACATATATTTTGGGAACTTAGGATCTAAGAGAAACCTATCAAAGTCTTCCTAGATTAAGCATAGGAGAGAGGTTGGTTACCGTGTTGGCAGGGGAGAAGTCTGAGGGATTCTCCAGAGATATAATCCTCGAGACATATTGGACAAGTATCCCCGGGATTGTGGCGAGAAGAAGAATCAGTAGTGAAGGTGAAGGAGGGGAGTGAGTGGACAAGGTTAGCATCAACCCTGATGGTCCGGTTGTGGGTGCCTCGACGCCATAGGGTCCAGTGTCTGGGAGCAAAGAAGGCAAGCAAGAGGAAAGTGAGGATGAGAAGGAGAGAGAAGAAAGAGATGGCGAGCACAGTCCAAGCGCTCCCTTTGGTAGGGGGATAAAGGCAGCATTCACCATCTCGGCCTCTGGCATACTTGCTCAGAATCTCACCGGCGACATTTGAAACGAAGACTGCAACAACTGTAATGTTCTGAGGGTTAACCTTCACTGAGCAAAAGAGATGTATTAGAATGAATCCAAAAGAAAAAAAAAAAAAAAAAAGAAAAGAAAACTAAAAGCCTAGCAAGCTCAGGAGGAGAGATGAGAGAGGAGAGGCATACTAACGACGAGATCTTGGTTGTCAAAGTTGTCATAGACAATGACAGCACGAAAACCTGACTTCTGTGCGTTGAGGAGCTTATCTTCAAAAGAACATTCGCCTCGTATGATCAAAGCGAAGTTAGTCCTAGTCCTCGTCCTCTGTTGTTGAGTCAAGTTGTTGTTGGATGTGGCGGCGTGGAGCAGCGGTGAGCAGCCGTCGAGAGGATCTGCCACGTATAGAGCTCCACATATTCCGTTTTTGGTCACGGAGCCGTCTATATAAAGAACATCAAAAAAATCAAGAATCAAAAACAAACAACTAGTCTATAGTTTTAGAACCCCAGAAGAACCAGCAGATTCGAATTGGGATTTTAGGGAAAAAAAGGGAAGAGGGGGGGGATTGACCAAATTTAGCAGGGAGATCCGGAAAAGAGGCAGAGATGGAATTGAGGACAACCGTGGCGAGCGATAACCGTAGCAGAGAACAGAGAAATGGAGCACCACCCACTACTAGTAGTACAAAGCTTCTTCTTGATACGACGACGACGATGAGTCTCATCTTCTCTTCAAGGATGCTCAACGATCGATCGATGAATTGATGATGATGTCTCCTCCTCCCCTTCTGTTTCAGGCGGTCGTCGGCGAATTGCATTTGGTTTCCCTCTCTCAGAAACCTTCTACTCCACTCAGAGTCTTTTATTTTATTTTATCATTATCATATTACGGACAAAGAATATACATCCAGAGGCTTTTTTTTTTATATTAAAATTCACTATTTTTCTTTATTGATCTCTTCTAATAAATCGATTTATTTGTGTCTTATTATATCAGGAATTTTTTTTTTTTTTTATAATTGTTAACAAAAAAAAATTTTAGTGACATTGCAACTTAAATTTTAATTTTTTGATAGTTGACTACTGAATTTAATTACAAAGAGGAAAAAGGAAAAAGTAAGATTTAAATACATTTATAGGAAAATAAAATTATTGAACAAAAATACAAGTATATCTGTCTGTGGACTGTGGTGAAATAACCAATCTATCTAATAATCCTAGTCACACTTAACAATAAAGAAACACTTACGATGACCGTCGGATCTTAACAAAATCAAACGGTTGGGATTGGTCTTTCGTTTTGACCCTTGTATTTCTCTCCATTTGTTATAATAATAAATGTCAAAAAAAAAAAAAAAAAAGACATCTGAAGCTCGACGACGACCACTTTGCCATCGGAAAAATGGCGAATCCCATTCTGTCTTTACTGAAAGCAGCAGTTTGTGTTATTATTGTTTCTGTTCTGCGTCTGTCCGTCGATAGCGTCAACGGCGAACGATACGTGAAGTACGGCACCGAAGCTAGAGTGGTTCCGGGGAAACTAAATGTTCATCTTGTTCCGCATTCGCATGACGACGTCGGATGGTTGAAAACCGTTGATCAGTACTATCTAGGATCCAACAACAGTCTCCAGGTTTATTTTAAGTATAGAGAGAATATATTAATCATATATATAGATATATATATTTGTAATTATGGATACAAAGAGCATTCGTACGTACGTACGTACTATTTATATAGTATGAGATATCCTCACTTCCTCAGACAATGACTCTTGATTTTGATCAGAACGCTTGCGTGAGGAACGTGCTGGACTCTGTCTTGGATTCTTTACTTCGCGATCCCAATAGAAAGTTTGTCTTTGGGGAAATGGTAAACAAAAAAAAATTGCTTTACATTAATTACAATGTATATTGCTTTAATTATAATATATGAGGATTTGACCATATAAACCATATGTTTATTCCTCTCTCAATGTGATTAACTATGTCATGGAAAAAGGCCTTCTTTACGCGTTGGTGGGAAGAACAAAGCCCCAAGATACAAGAGCAAGTGAAGAGACTTGTGAAATCCGGGCAACTTGAGTTTGTGTAAGTTGTTGTTATTGTTGTTTCATGATCATCATTTTTGGGGGCTAGTGCATGATACACAATTCATTCACATAATCAATTTTGAATGTGGTGTGGCAGAAATGGAGGATGGAGTATGAATGATGAAGCAACGTGCCATTACATAGATATGATTGACCAAACCACAAGGGGGCATCGCTTTATAAAGCAACATTTCAATACAACTCCTCGTGCTGCTTGGCAAATCGACCCCTTTGGTCATTCCTCTGTCCAAGCTTACCTACTCGGAGCAGAGTTAGGGTTGGACTCTCTGCATTTCGCGAGAATCGATTACCAAGACAGAGAAAAGCGCAAGGCCGAGAAATCACTGGAAGTCATCTGGAGAGGATCCAAAACTTTAGCTTCTTCTTCTCAGATCTTCACCAATGTCTTTCTTGTTCATTATGGTCCTCCCTCTGGCTTTCACTATGAAGTCAGCGATGATTACGTCCCCATCCAGGTTCCCTTCTTCCCCTCTAGATCTCCTTTCTTTTTCTTTTCTTTTAGGTAATCCCATCGATTCACTTGGTAATTATTTTGCAGGACGACCCTGGTTCCGATGGCTATAACATCAAGGAGGCGGTTGATAGTTTCGTCAATGCTTCTCTGGTTTATGTAATTAATTAGTCTCTGAGAATTTATTTCTTTATTTCTATTTGATGGTTGTGCATGCTAGTGTACTGTAAGCTTGGATTATTCTGAAGTCAGCGTGATCATCATAATTAATAGGCCAATGTGAGTCGAGGGAACCATGTGATGTGGACGATGGGTGATGATTTTCAGTACCAGTTTGCCGAGTCTTGGTTCAGACAGATGGACAGACTTATCCATTATGTTAACAAGGTTTTTCCATGTCTCTTGCTCAATCAATCTTTTTCCTGTCTCGGTTTCTCATCAACCCCATTCAACAATTCCACAGGATGGCCGTGTCAACGCCTTATACTCCACACCATCTCTCTATGTTGATGCCAAGAATGATGCCGATGTTACTTGGCCTCTCAAGACTGATGACTTTTTCCCGTGAGTGACTTTACTGAAATAAATTTTAAATTTACATTCCTTCAACATCTTACTTTCTCTACTCGTGCAGATACGCGGATCGGGCATATGCTTACTGGACTGGCTACTTCTCCAGCCGTCCTGCTCTTAAACGATATGTTCGGGTTCTTAGCGGATACTACTTGGTATCAAACTGCAATCTGGAGTCCCGTTTCGCTTTTCCTAGTTAAAATTCTAACATGAACATGGCGGCCTTGCATTTTGGCTTTTTTCTTTTCTCTCCCAAATAGGCTGCAAGGCAACTTGAATTTCTGGTGGGCAAGAAATCAGGAGGTCCAAACACTTGCAGTCTTGGGCATGCTTTAGGGATTGCGCAGCACCATGATGCTGTCACTGGAACTGCCAAGCAGCATGTAACTAATGATTACATGAAACGCCTAGCCCTTGGTGCTTCTGAGGTAAGATCACTATGGGGAATTAATAAAATTCTATGTGAAAACACTGCTCTTTCTTTTTAATTTGCTCTGTATTTGTTTAGCTGTAATTGACTTCATCATACATTTTATAGGCAGAAGCTGTGGTGAATTCCGCACTTGCATGCTTACTGAAAAAGGATTCAAAAGGTGGCTGCACAAAACCTGCTATAGCATTCAGCCAGGTTATACATCCTACAAACTCGGTTTAGTTTTCAACCTTTTTCATAGAAAAGTGAGTGAACAATCAAGTTCCATGGTGATGACTGATGTGGATATTATGAGTTTCCTACTTGGAATATTAGAGTAAAAAGATTATCTAGTAATCACCATTTTTGTTGGAATCAAATGAGAGCAGTGCTCTTTGATGAATATCAGCTATTGCCCAACGACAGAAGAAACCATTCCAGGGCAAAAGAGCTTGGTAATTCCATCACATGTCTCAACAATCTTTTAAGATACATATGCTTAGGTTTAGGTTTTGTGGAACTAATCTCACAGTTTGATCTTCAGATTCTGGTGGCCTATAACTCCCTTGGATGGAATCGTACAGAAATCATCAGGATACCGGTCGGTCATATTTCATGCCTCCGTTTCATTTGGATCATTTTATTTCTATGTTTTACTAATTAAGAGCGACGTTATATATGCACCAGGTCAATGATGCAGGTCTAAGCGTGGAAGATTCATCTGGAAACACCCTTGATGCTCAATACATCCCCATGGATAATGTCACGAGCAACCTCAGAAAATTCTACACAAATGCTTATCTTGGAATATCTTCAACGCAGATTCCAAAGTATTGGCTCGTGTTTAAAGCAACAGTGCCGCCACTTGGTTGGAACACGTTCTTCATATCTAAAAAAGCATCCGCACAAGGTTTGGAGATATATATATGCTAGGCTAGCTGTACGATTTCGATAGAAAAAGATAGACATGTGCCTTTCCCTCATGATTTTCTTTTCTTACGATGATGCATGATATATAGGAAGCAGCAATCACACAGACTCTTCAGTGATGCTTAGTCCGGTGAACAAAAGGACTGAAATTGGTCCAGGAAATCTAAAGATGATAATTTCTTCAGACTCTGGTCTTCTAGAGCGGATGTACAACTCCAGAACAGGAGTAATGAATTGTTTCGTTTTATTCACTCCTTCCCACTGATTTTTTTCAAACACAATTGCTTTTTAACATATATATATATATATATATATATATATATATATATATATATATATTTCTGTCAGGCTGACATAATGATGAATCAGAACTATTTCTGGTATGCTTCGAATGTGGGCAACGAAAAAGATCCGCAGGTTTCCGGTGCATATATTTTTCGGCCTAACGGTTCCTTGGCTTTTGCTGTTTCTTCGTCGAAAGTGAGTCACTCCTTTACAATACATTTTGTAACTTGATACTCCAACCAAGAGCATGGGGATGCTGAGTTCTATCATCAGGATATTAGATCAGAAAATCTCTAGGTTTTCTACACACCATCGTTTTATATGTAGGAAGAAGACAATAATAGTCTTTGTAGTCCTCATTCTCAAATAGACCCACAAAATCTATATGATAGAAGTAATATATATATATATATATATATATATATATATATATAATCCATAGTAAATACCTGTTTGGAAGATATAGACTGTGACTGATGCTTTCATTGATTATACTGGTTTACTCTCCCATATGGTAATGTGCAGCTAAAGTTGCAGATTGTGCGAGGGCCTTTAGTAGATGAGGTGCACCAGCAGTTTAGTCCTTGGGTGGCACAGGTAATTAGTCATAGTTTGTAGTAGTTGTAATTCCATATACAAATTGTACTATTAATGGCTAGCTAGCTGCAACAGCAATTGATGGGAGATATCTTTTCTTAGAATCCTGTACATGTTGATGCATACTTGTGTTATCTAGGTGATAAGACTGTACAAAGATAAAGAGCACGCCGAGTTTGAGTTCACTGTAAGTGTTTTCTCCAAAACTCTAATTCAGGTTCTTTTCGGGATAAAAAAAGATCCATGAAGCTCATTCTCTTTAGCAGATTGGTCCAATTCCTGTTAGTAACAGTGAACTAATAGGGAAAGAGATTATCACGCGAATGGTAACAAGTATGACTACAGATAAGGCGTTTTATACTGACTCTAACGGAAGAGACTTTCTGAAACGGGTACCCTGAATTTTCTATATTAATTATCATTGTTTCAAACACCAATGAAACTGTGTTTCCGGGTTGCAATAAAAATATGTTGCATACTGACATTGTAACTGAGAATAGAAAGTGCACTCTATTAATGCAGGTCAGGGATAAACGAACAGACTGGCTTCTCGAAGTGAATGAGCCAATAGCAGCAAACTACTATCCGGTAAAAGCACTATTAATATGCTGCAGGAATAAGCAGAATCGATTGTAGGATGGCTTGGCAGTGTTAACGCATATTTAGTGTGATTATTGTTCAGCTTACTCTTGGAATGTACACAAAAGACGAGAAAGCAGAGTTGTCGGTGTTGGTTGACCGGGCTACTGGGGGTGCTAGTATTAAGGACGGTGAAATAGAGTTGATGCTTCACAGGTTCCAAATTTCATCACTAGTTCTGTATTG
Source organism: Camelina sativa (assembly GCF_030686135.1). Taxonomy (NCBI): domain Eukaryota; kingdom Viridiplantae; phylum Streptophyta; class Magnoliopsida; order Brassicales; family Brassicaceae; genus Camelina; species Camelina sativa. The sequence continues at coordinate 23,525,859 of NC_141897.1, forward strand.
TAAAAAAAAAGAAAGAAAGAAAGAAACATCATTATTAATGTGTGGTTGAGTGAACACATGGAAACAGGAGTATGTGCATGGATGACTCGAGAGGAGTAGAGGAGAGCCTTGCGGAAACAGTGTGCGTGAATAATAATACCTGCGCAGGATTAACGGTATGATCAAATAATCAATTATGAAAATGTGTGTGTTTTAATTTTTTTTTTTTTGGTCCGATCCACCACAAAAAAAAATTGACCATGCAAACTTGTGTAAAAGCACAGGTTCGTGGGAAATACTATGTAAGCATAAACAAGGTAGGAGAAGGAGCGCGGTGGAGACGAGAGACTGGGCAGGAAATATACTCCCCTCTTGTAATGACATTCGCACAGGATAACAAGGAGAAATGGAAAGCCTCCAACACTGTGAAAGGTTATGCAATGGATCCTCTGTACACCTTGCCTCAAAACATTGCTATCATCACTCTTGAGGAGTTAGATCATGGGGAAAGTCCTTCTCCACCTGGCTCATCTCTACGAGGTACATGCGAGTCAATTGGTCAGACGACGACTACTTCACTTATTAGATTAGTTGTTGATGATATATGTTCTTGAATTGAGCTATATATATATATATATATATTGACAGTTAATAATGATGATTGAAAATGAGTACTGCACGTTGTTTTTTTTACAAGGCTGGAGAAGACAGTGATAACTCGAAAATGGCTAAAGTTGAGCTTAAGAAGTTGTTTTCGGGGAAAATGGTAAGAAAAACACTTGCTCGATCTTACGTAAAGTACTGGGCCGGGGACGTGGATGTGAATGAATGATTGATTTGAAATTGGCAGATAAAAGAAGTGAAAGAAATGAGTTTGTCGGGAAACCAAGAGAAGGCAAAGATGAAGGAGAAGATGAAGTGGAAAGTGGAAGGGGAGGAGGAACAGTCATCATTAGCCCACCCGGAAAGAGGGGGAGCCGTTGACAAGTCGAGTTTACAAGTAGAGCTTGGTCCCATGGAGATTCGTACATTTGTGCTTCAATTTTCTCAGAAACAACAACAACGTAGAAGGAGAAAGATGTTTGCGGGATGATTGCACTGTTTCATTCATAAAATGTTTTTTTTGGTTGCATCAAATCAAAGCAAAGCAAATGAAAGAAAATCTTAGTTCATTCATCAATGGTTTTGTTTGGTAAATCATATAAAACGCGCGCGGGAGGAAACTTGATGTAATTTTTTTAAATAGACCCATTCTATCTAATCTACTGGGTTAATTAATGGGCCTGTAATTTGAAGTTCTAGGCATTTAAGGGCCCATTTAAAGGGAATGATGAACACGAGTGAGATTGCCTAGTCTGGTGGTGGTGGTCTCTCTCTCGCTCTCTGGTCTCTTCTTTAACTTAAGAAGATCTAAATAAAATTTGGCTTCATACGAATCTTGTTCCTAGTTATGAAATCATGTGTAAGTTCATTCCTCTGATGCGTATAAGCTTCCTTTCTATACGATTAATGGCTAGCTCTTTCCCTGCCAGAAAAATTATGAGCCTTGATAATCACATTGCCTTGGCTTGCGCCGGCCCTCAAGGCTGATTCCCGTGTCTTGATTAACAAAGCTAGGATCGAGTGTCAAAGCCCACTAGAGGACCCTGTTGAGTAATTGTTTTCGTTTGTTGGTTGGTTTGTCCCTTCTTAACCTTGTATGATGATCCCTCTAAACCAGGACTTAACTCTGATTAAAATCTGCATTTATATTATCTTCATCAAACCAAGGATATAATTACCATTCTTAGATAATAGAAGTGACTGTCAAATTCCTATTTAGAAGTAAGCAGAACAATTAGCCTTCTTTCATTTGACGTAAACTACCATACCAGTTTCATTTAACCTAACATATAAGAACCGGAAGATGTTAAACGTCACCAGTCTTGTATTTCATCATCTTCAGAAATTTCACTCTCCTCATCCGTCTCCTCGCCCATTCCTGCAAACGCATCTGGAGACGTCCTGTAGCTTAACCATTTCAGTACCGGGCTGTAATCTGTGGCCATCACTGATATATCAGCCACTCTTGAGCCCTCATAGCCTATGTTCCTCTGTTCTCTCAGATTCTTCTGCACTCACACAACAATTGTAAGTATATAGAGAAAGTTTGGACATGCATAATTAGTATATATTCCTGTAAAAAAGGAAACTCCGACCTTAGTTTGTATTGAGGATTGCTCCACTTGCCAGAGTTTTGGCTTCCGAATCACGTGCCATCTGTGTGTCCACGATACATATCAATCGAGAATACTAATTTCAAACATACAAACTACAGCTGGAATCCGAATGTAACAGAAACCTGGATGACCATGGCTGCTTGTTTCCATACAACACACCACGAATAGCAACCGAGGCACCAGCTGACTGAAGCACGTCCTCTGTTTTGTTATGTCCACTCATCTTTCCTCTTATATCTGCGAGAAGGAGATCAGCATCCGCCAAATACGAAGAAACACACCATGCATCTTCTATGGCACTGTCACCCACAAAATCTAGCACTACAACAAAGTTATGAGTCCATATTAGAAAATCTTTCTGCTAGAAAAGCACACAGACACATGTAAGTTTAAATATGCTCTCCTGTGTCACTCTATCAAGGAAGAAGATACTGCATATGCTAAGTAAATAAATACTAGGTAGTCAAGACGAGCTAGTAGTTCATACCATTTTCATGCAGAAAATCCACAACCCGCCCTGCTTGTCCATGAGCTTGGCTGAGAATCTTTTCCGGCGCATCCATTTTCAGTGGCAACCTTGCAAACTGGTCATGCACATGAGAGTCGCTGCAATCTGAGAAGAACATTAGCTTAGAAGATAACGATCCTGAGCTCTAAATTGTATTCTCCAAATTTCTTAGAAACAAATTACCTGATACAATGATATTATCAGTCTCTCTTTTGTTGTGGAGAAACTTGCCCAGAGCGTGAAACAACGAAAGCGTCTCATCTCTACCAAAACAGGAAGATATTCCACTATCCAAAACACTATACATTGTCTGCTCGTTTCCATGACAAGTGTCGTCATCCATGCCAGGCTGAGGTGATTTTATCTTAGTATGATTTAGGTCTGGCTTAACAGAGAAGAGTTGCAAAGATGTAATAGCATGTCTGATGTCGCCTCCACTGGCACTCGCCATCTGATCAATCTCCATGGTCGTTACCTTACAATGCTCTTCCCTACATATTCTATGAAGTGCCTTTTTAATTGAGTTCTTCGTAATGGGATTGAAAGCGACCTGCGAATATATACCTTGACAATCAACTAGAGTTGAAAAAAAATCGTATGTATAACGAGATATGCATTGCAAATAGTTTGGTAAAGCAACCTTTAAAGCCCCTGCTCGCTCAAGAGATGACTGAAGGTCCTCCATGCTTCGCGCAGTCTGGTCAGAAGAGTCGCCTTTATCGTAGTCAGTGATTAATACCACTGTTGGAATCTGCGTTGATCTGACTAAGAGAGTTAAGCAGTTTTGTAGCCTTTCAAATGCATGCCTCCCATTGGCTAGAGGAAGGTCATCAATCAAAAGAACAACGCGCTTCTTCATTCCCTCAGTACTTGATGAAGCCATCACTCCGTATTTCCTAGTACTCTCAACAAAGTTTTCAAACTCATCCAGCTTCGACGTGTACTTAAGTCCTGGGAGAATTCCAGCAGATAGATAATAAGTGGATTAATGCAGGGCATCCATTATCTGTCTTGAAATAGCATTGGCAAAACTGAGTAAATATTCCTTAAAGTACCTGAACTTGAGTTGTGTACATGTTCCTGCCAGATTGTAGGAATAGGAGCGTTCCACTCATACAGAGTGACTCCAAGGATAGACGAAATCAAATGGATAGTAGCAGATTTTCCGACTCCAGCTTGCCCTGTGAGTAGTAGAACATTATGATTCCCAAAACCATCCTGCTGATGATACAGAAAACCAAAAGGGTGAATAGCGCCATCAAGCACCACGAGCACAGAAATCAATTTCAAAGATAAAAACCAAACATTACCTTTGAGAAATCCAAACTCTTCTCAAACCACAGTTTAACTTCTTCAACCTAAAAGATTACATAAAAGAAGAAAAGGAAAGGCGTTAGGTGAAGCAAGGATAAAGCAGTGGTAAAAGGAAAGCACAGATGGAAGGAAGATACCTTCTTCTTGTGAACAGCAAGCTCTTCCAAGGTGCGAGGGCTGTAGTTGTCAACCCACAAATCCGCATTGTTGGTCCTTTCATAACCTAAAACAAGAGACCACAGAGCAATGAAATGACAGATACTAGAAGAGCTCCAAAAAAACCAATTAAAGCTAAAAGTTGTGGAGAACTGGGGCATACCAGAAGAATCCTTGAAGACGCTTAAAGCTTCATCGAAATCTTGGAAAGACAATTTAATCTGCGTGAGCGAGAGCGTGACATTCAACAAACAAACAAAAACCAGTGAAAATCGAATCAGAGCTAATCAACATGACTAAAAAAAACAAACAATAAAGAGAGACTAGGCAAAACAAATGCAGACCTTATCAACATGACTCGACTCTGTAGTGGCCGCCCTAGAACCCGAGAGTCGAGCTCTCTTGGTCGCTCTAGGATTCGTCGTTCTGGAACCTCCAGAGGACCTTGATTTCGACTTGGCATTAGACCGCGATGACCTTAAGTTATACGCAGAGGCATCGTCGTCTTCGTCTTCCATCGATAGGTTAACCATTTGCTTTGATTTCATTTTTTCCCGTCGCCGGAACCTTTCAGAAAGAGAAATCCCAATCGCCTAGGGTTTACAGTTTACGGGAAGACGAACGGAACTTGACGACTCGGTTAAACAATTCCGATTCCCAGATGAGCAGGAAATATCCGGTTAACCGGATCCTCCTCAAGGCCTAGGTGTCTTAGTCGTCACCTTGTCGAATTTGGCTCTAGTTTTTTCGCGGGTCGAACAAACGACACCGTTTACTCGAGGCGTACATGAGAAGACTCTTTTGGAGTAGTACTACTTATTAATCTGGGGTGACGTGTCCATATGGGGACCGTCAAATAACGAACGTTTTATGATGTGATCTGATTAAAACACGTAGCAATGTGGCCTGAGAGAGAGGAGAGAGACTCTCTCTCTCACCTACCCCTGCCCCACGGCGGCTTCACCAAACCAAACCACCAAATCAAATCAAATCAATCGTAATGGTATAATTCAGCATAGTCTTCTTCTCCACCACCCAACCCAATTTCTCCCCTCCTAACCCGGCTTTTTTTTTTTTTTACCTTAATCGATTCCCATGGCTGCCAACACTATTTCTCTTTCCATATCTTCCAACGTCGCCGCCTCCAAGAATCTCAACTCCCTTCAAAGCCGTCGCTTCATTGCTCCACCAACCATCTCATTCCCTGCAAAGTCTATCCCTGGGGAACTCTCTTTCTCTTCCACGTCTCTTTCCCGGTCTCCTGTGCGCGCCGCTGCTAGCCAGCTTATGAACGATCCACGCTCCCTCGCTTCTTCCCCCACAACCGTCGACGTTGATTTGGGTAACCGAAGCTATCCCATCTATATCGGCGCCGGCTTACTCGATCAGTCACAACTTCTTCAAAGGTCTCATCTTTTTGTTCCATTAGACCATTTTATTTAAGCTTGATGATGCTGCCTGTCAACTTAAATGTCTTGACATCTCTTTAGGTGTTAGTAGTGTTGATTTAGTAACTCGCTGGAGATACCTATTGACCACCTACCTTAGGGCCTATGGTTTAGTTTGTGAATTTGAGACCACATACTCTCTCGTTAGTTTTTTTGGAGTTTATTTCTTAGGGAACTTGTTGTGTAATATATGTATAGGCATGTCCACGGGAAGAGAGTGCTTGTGGTCACCAATGAGCGTGTTGCTCCTCTATACCTGGACAAGACTATTGATGCTTTAACTAGAGGAAATCCCAATGTGACTGTCGACAGTGTTATTTTGCCTGATGGCGAGAAATACAAGAACATGGTATTTTCTTTTATCTTCCATTTATATATTTCCCGGTTTCATGATTGTTAATAAATTGTAATCTTGAGTTTTTGAGACTGTTTGTTCTTTCTAGGATACCCTCATGAAAGTCTTTGACAAGGCCATTGAGTCTCGCCTTGATAGACGTTGTACCTTTGTTGCCCTTGGAGGTGGTGTCATAGGCGATATGTGTGGATATGCTGCTGCCTCTTACCTGCGTGGTGTTAATTTCATCCAAATTCCTACCACTGTTATGGCACAGGTTCATGTTTTCACTTCTCAATAGAAATTTCTTGTCTAAATTAATTAACATCCAGAAATTTTTGTGTTTATTTGTCGTTGCAATTCATTTCATTGCCGTGCAGGTTGATTCTTCTGTAGGTGGCAAAACTGGCATAAACCATCGTCTTGGAAAGAATTTGATCGGTGCATTCTACCAACCACAGTGTGTGCTAGTAGACACTGACACGTTGAACACATTGCCAGATAGGGAGATGGCGTCAGGCCTAGCTGAAGTTATCAAGTACGGGCTTATCAGGGATGCCGAGTTCTTTGAATGGCAGGAGAATAACATTGAGGCGTTGCTGGCAAGGTAATTATTCACATTACGAGTGATGCCCAAAACGAAAACATTGATATCATGAGTCTTTCCCTGTAAAAGTTGTGTGAAACAAAATTTCATTGTAGGGATCCAGCGGCATTAGCTTTTGCTATAAAACGATCATGTGAAAACAAGGCAGACGTTGTCTCACAAGATGAGAAAGAAAGCGGCTTGCGAGCAACCCTGAATTTGGGTCATACATTTGGCCATGTTAGTAGTTTATGATGGCCACTTTTGACAATTCTTCTTTTCGGGCCAAGATCCACTCATCACCTATTTTCTTTTTTGCAGGCCATTGAAACTGGCTTTGGTTATGGAGAGTGGCTCCATGGAGAAGCTGTTGCAGCTGGCACGGTATTTCCTTCTCTCTGCCATACATCCTGCTAACCACCCTCTTCTTCCCAAATTTGAGATTTGTTACACACTTTTATATATACTCAGGTAATGGCAGTGGACATGTCATATCGTCTTGGTTGGATCGATGAATCAATCGTTAATAGAGTGAACAAGATCCTAGAACGGGCGAAATTGCCTACAACACCGCCAGAGAGCATGACCGTCAGCATGTTCAAGTCCATAATGGCGGTGAGTTTGTTGTTAAAAAGTTGGCATATTTTCAGCTAAAGAAGATTCATTGACATAACTTTTGGTAATGCAGGTGGACAAGAAAGTGGCAGACGGACTGCTGAGGCTCATTCTTCTCAAAGGCCCGCTGGGAAACTGCGTTTTCACGGGAGATTATGACCGGGAGGCGTTGGATGCCACGCTCCGTGCATTCTCCAAATCCTGAACATTTCTTATTTGTGATGATTTTGGTGTTATTTTGTTCACATACACGCATATGTAATCATGTATACCAACAACCTTGTAACTAGCTTTGTGGAATGTGACAATAATGAGCTTTTTAAAAAAGTTACCACCCTGTAAGCTTAAGTGTTTCAATAGTTCTTGCCTCTGTAAATAGTTCTTTGAGCGTTTAGACAAAGCATGTTTGTGTGATGTAAACACACTCCGATAAGCAAAAACAGAGGGGAAAATGAAGAAGCAGAGGAAGTGCAGAAATGCGTGATGCATTGTTCCGTTTAGAGAGGAAACAACTTCTTTTGCATGTTCTCTCGTCAAGTTTGTTGCAGACATTAATTTTATTGTTCAGTATTTAAATGGAAGCATGAACAATATACAGAGTAGGAATACGTAGAACAAGATGCTGGTTGGAGAAGCTATCGAGAGAGGGCTGAGTGTGGTCTGCAACTGCCTTCTCATCGTCTGTTACACACTGCTTCTGCTATACCCTGTTTGGGTGATGGCATGCCTAATCAGTCTGTTTATGGCTTCTCACCTTTCTCTCTTCTTTCTCCTATTACTACTCCATCTCCTCTCTTCTTTCTTCTTCTGTTTCTCCCTTTTAATTTCAGTGGAATTTAGATGACACATAACATTCAAACTGACAAACTGTCTTCCAGTGTTACTTGAAGTTTATACACACACATATGTGTAGTTAACTATATATATAAAAAAAAATGATAAGACTTGATCACATGATGGTGCAAGCGTTGGGATCTTCATCGCTGAAAGCAGAAGTGTATTTGACCTCGAAGGAGCTGGCACGAGCAAGAGGAGCCACCAGAGGGTCGGCGAGGGCATTACGAACGTAGCCAGGAGGGGCCTTCTTGTCGTAGGCACCAGGTGCGTAAGGGTGTGGCACCACCTCGTAAGGCACGTAAGGCCACAGCTCCGCCTTCTTCCCCGTACGATGCATCACACGATGCACCACCTTGCTGGGTTGGACGAATCCCTCGACCGTGAGTTTGCTCTGTTTAGGATCGACGGTGACTTTGCTGACTCCTTTCATGCCTTCCACCGACTTCCTCACCCTTCGCAGTCCATCTTCACTTTTATCTCCACCCTCTTTTTTTTTTCATCATACGGAACACACTCTTGTTGTTACTTATTTACATATCGTAATACAACAATACAAAAAAAAAAAGGAGTATCAAATATATCAGAGAAAGAGAAGAGTGCCTGGAACTGCTTGAGCTTTTTGTGATGTTTCCGGTAACAGAGGTCTTTGCAGCCCATCAACGCCGATTACGATAGCCTTTTTTCTTGTCTTTTTCTGTTTATTTCTTTGGCTCGTAACTTCGAAATTGTCTGATCAAGCATCCATAAAAGTGAGACAACATTGCCCACTTTGCACGTGGACGAGTGAAGGAGTGGTATGTCACTGCTGAGCTAGCCAGCTGTTTCCATGTAGTGCTTTCTAGTATCATCTGGTATATGGGTTTACGTGAAAAAAACCCTCTATTTCGAACGGCGGTTTTCAGAAAAACTAGAATAAGAATATTTGTTGACGAGGATGGCAATATAGTAATTATCAGCCAACCCCAACAAATTAATATTTGATGTCTATCAAGTCTCAACAGTTGTTTCCTATTCAAAAATTTAAAGAGAACCAGAAGAGTTGAGCAGCATATTATTGTTTTCCTAATGAGACTGAGTTAACAATCAGTTCCTATCCGATTCTCAACAAAAAAAAAAGGAAAGAAAGAAAGAGATAGAGAGAGGCTTGCAAAAGGAAATTAAACACATTTTCCTTCCTCTCTCTTTGTCGCCAGCTGCTGCTGCTGGACCGGACTTTGAAGACTCACGAGGCAATCGATACTTGTCCCAGTCTCCTCGCCTCCTCAATGTTTCACCCTACAATCCCATCCGCATTCTACCGTTAGCCTTTCTTTTCCACTTTACTTGTCATATTATATGCATCAATGAATGAGAGATGAGATGAGGAGCATCTTACATACCTTAATTTCCACGACTTGTGAACTTTTCAGCGCCTCCAATATAGTCTGGATGTTGTTGGTCAGCTCTGCAAGCTGCAAAAGTTACAGACATTTCAAAGAATTACTCTTTTTTTACCGACAGTACACTCACTCATTCAACTAAGACTACTTCCAAGGTTGGAGTAGCTCGGTCACCCAAACATACATGCACAACTTTTATAAGCAACACGTTTATACAATAATAAAACATACTTTCTGCAGTAGGCATTCAAATGTGATTTAGCCTAAATTTCAGCTTCAGAATAGATGATGACTAAGTGTAAAACAAATGCGTTTCAATGGGGAGGGAAAACCACTTACTCTCCTAAACCCTGCTATAACTCTAACAGGAACCCAACCTTCATCATTCATCTGATCCCGCAAGTGTTTATCTCTGCTCAGGTTATCAGCACTGCGTTTAAAAATTACCAAAGGATAAAGTTTGTAACCCATAAATAAACGAGTAGAAAGGAGGGAACACAAACAAACAGCATATGATAACTCATTGCAGAAAAACAAACTGAAATGATTACCTGAAACAATATTCTACTTGTGTCAATATCTTATTGTACAAGATGGCATCAAAACTAGAAAGATACAGCGATGGAGGTGGGAAGGGTCCAACTAAACCTATCGGCTCTGGAGGTGGAGGTGGCATAAAGACATGCTGTGCATAATCTGAAGATGTAACATTGCGGAATTAGAAATTGGAATGTATGAGACGAGAGAGTAAAAAAGAAATGACGAAAACCATTTACCGGGGTAGAGCATGGGGCCACCATATTGAGGCGCTGCCATATATTGCGCACTAGTGGCAGGAAAAGATGGTGGCCCCATGAGCATGTGCGGTCTCATCATCCCAATACCCCTCTGCGGTTGCAAGTGCATGTCTCTCCCGGTATGGTTACGGTGAGAAAACCCGCTTTGGTTCCCCCAATGATCATAATGGCGCCTGTTTCCATGGTGGGAGGAGCCTTCCCCACGAGGGTAAGAGCTGGTGTTGCGATTCCGGTGAGAAGTACGGAAAGATCCAGAACCGTAAAAGGCACCCCTTTGGCTGTGATTCTGATCTCTGGTGTTAAAAGGAGGAGCAGGCGTTGCATTGGAGATGTTACTAGTGGAAGATGATGTGTTGTTGTTACTCCGTCGAAAAGGTTTCCTATGGCCATTAACAGTATGGTCGTCAGATGAAGTAGCAGCAACAGTCGAGCCAGTGGAATTGGTGTTGGAAGTAGAATTGAAAGGAGTTCCACCAGCCTGCAGGTATATTATTAAGAAGGGTAATGAGTAGCAAAAGAGAGAGAGAGAAAAGCGCATTATTATATTATTATATATATCTACAGGCAAATGGAAACAAGCATTGACGAGAGGGACTCTGTAACATGCAAAAGAATGAGCTGTGACACTGTAACATGCAAAAGAATGAGCTGTGACAACCCCTATGGTCGGTCAATTATTCCCTAATACATTTAAGTGATCAGATAAAACGAATCGGTGGTACAAACGTTATCCAATGAAAATCGGAGAGGCGTAACAAAGGAAAGAAGGTACCTGAGGAGGCATTGATGAGGATGAGGAAAGAAGGTACCTAAATGATTCCATAATTTATAAACCAGAAATACCCGAACCGATACCGGAATGCCGAGGACTAACTAAACATATTTAATAAGGTCTGTTTATTAGGACTGGAGGCTATACTAAAGTAATTTGATTCTACCAAACTAATAATTAAGTAATTTGCATTCGGTTTATAAGATTTTTGTCAGTAAATTTTGTACGCACCAACACGTTTTCATATCTGCCACAATGTGACTGATAATAGTATGTATACAATGGGAGAAAAACAACAACAAATAAAGACAGAAAACGCTTAACACATGTATCTCGAACCTCGACACATTTCGTCGATGCTCTCTCTCTCCATGCAACCCAAAGAAAAAGAAAAAGAAGAAGAAGAAGAAGAAGAAGTGGTATGTCTATATATATAAATTCATTGGATTGGAGTATAATAAAATATATAGGCGGCAAATTACAAAGGCAAGAGGAGGACAGAGCAGGGGACGAATTCAGCAAGAAGATTGGCGTCGATGTATTTGGAGTGGATGGCTTCCATACTAAGAACCACCAGCTCCATCTTGAGCTCATCTGCCACCTCTCCTATTATGGCCGTCGCCTTTTTCCCTTCCCCAAGCCTCTCCAACAGCTTGAACTCCTCGAACCCACCTGCAAACATCTCTCTCTCTCTCTCTTTCTTTCTTGATTCCCAACAAACCCAAAAAAAACAAAATCCCTACCAAATGAATCAATAAAAATTACCTTGAGAAAGATGCCACCGGATGCTGGATACTTGAGTCTCGTGCTCCGAAGATGATGATTCTCTCTTTCCTTCGTCAATTACTTTTTTTTTTTTTTTTTTTTTTTTTTTTTTTTGAGTGTTGTTGATGATGATGGATGATGATTTCAGTACTAAGTTCAGACAACAATAAAAAAAAAAATGGATATGATTTTGGGATTCTTGTAACTTACCTACAACTGTGATATCAGCTCCATACTTGTTTGCCAAACTAGTTGTTGTAGCAGCAGCCTTATCCCATTATCCCAAACCAAACCAAAAATTAGATGTCCAAATTCTTAACAAAAGAGATAATAAGAAAGAAAGGCAAAAGCTAAGCAAAACCTGTCGGGTGCCTTCAGAAAGATAAGGATTCCGATCAATCACTGGGAGAAGAAGATGCTTCACATTACTGAATGCATCATCTCCCACTGCACTTACTTCCCCCTGCGCTCTTGCTGCCACACCTAAACCTCCTCTCACCACCAACACAACTATTATCAGATTTCGCTAAATTTTTGTAAATTTTAGACTACTGTAGGCTATTATTCTAAACTGTAAAATTTCCAAACTTTCTATGGTGGAATATGCAAAAAAAACTGGACACCAAAATTTTGCGAAATAGAGAGGAATTAGTAGGACTAGTAGTCTCCCACAAATAAGGAATGAACCCAAGCAAACATGAAAATTAAAATCTATATAAAAAGATACCTCTGAGGGAGACGACACTGCGAAGGGAGGAGGAGAGCTCTCGAGGTTTAGATCGAAGACAAGAAAGAGAGTGCAGAGTAGACGAAGAAGAAGAAGAAGAAGAAGGGAGTTTGGAGGGCGCAACGAGAACAGAAACGGCGGCGGCGAGGGAGTGAGCAGATGCCATTGAGATTTGAGGAGATGGAGCCAAATCAAATCAAATCAAATCAAATCAATCGACCGACGACGATGATTCCAGAAAACAATACACTATTCATCCAGTCAAGTGGGTACTACAGTAGTAATATATAATCACATTACTTTATTTTATCTTTCCTAATATAATTTATAAGGCCCGAAGCAGCTACATGTTGGGCCATATAAAAATAGAAAGGGCCCATTTAATCGAAGCCCAAGCGGGGATGATGGTCATTATTCATTGGTTGGTTGGTCAAAACTCTCAATACGCCTTTACTGTAATAAGATGGAGAGATTAGTTAAAATGTGGCTGGCGAGTGGCTTGTTAGGAGGGAAATCGCATGAAAAATGTAATAATGAGAGAGAGAGAGAGAGAAGAAGAAGAACAGCTAATGAATGTATCCACACCACATGGGGGTTGGAGTTAAGGAGTGCACGTGCACACGTATGTGTGTTTTCTCGTCCTTCTTTTTTTGCGGGTGCGCAATAGAAGAAGAGAAATAGTGGGAGGGTGTGAATTGCAAAAAGAAAAAAAAAAGATGCAAAGGGAAAAGTGAATGAAGAAGAACAAGAAGAGTATGTTGTTGTTTTATCAATCTTGAGGGAGGGAGGAGGCTAGGAGGGTCTGCAATAATAATATCTGATTCCAGCATATTTTTTATGAGTTTGGAACAGAGAAAGAGAAGCAGAGAGTTCATCCGTGTCGCTTCTTTAAGGTTTATTTCTCTTCTTGTGAGTTCTCTTCTGTTCTGTTCCTAATAAAAAGATCTGAAATATATATATACAAAAAAAGGGAGAGAGACTAGAAGACTTCTTTAATTCTTGTCTATCTTTCCTTTTTTTTTTTTTTTTTTTTTCTTTTTTTTGCTTTCGGTATCTCTATCTATCTATCTATCTATCTCCTGGCTTATTATTAGCTACTGTGATAGAGATCCACACCACATGTTACTTGCTTCTTAGTTACTACTGCTAGTTTTCTCTCTCCTTTGAGATCTTCTCCATCATCATCATCATCATCCAGCTCTTGGATCTTCTTCCTTATTCTTGCTTGCTTTGTTATTCTTTTCTTTTTTATATATATGTATGGTGTGAATGAATGGAAGTTTCCGACTCCGCTGCCGCTGCTCTGTCTCTCTTCTTCTTCTTTTCTTGTTTTTTTCTTTTTCCAGCAGAGTTAATTTCTATCAGAATCGGTGGTCGTGATGACGGGACATGAGCTGAGATGTTATCCTTCTTGATGAACTTTTTGACCGCTTGTCTGCGGCCCTCTTCTTCTTCCTCCCCCTCCCTAAGTTACTCTGATTCCAAAGGCAAACAAGACGGCCTCCTCTGGTACAAAGACTCTGCTCGCCACCTCGTTGGTGATTTCTCCATGGCCGTTGTTCAGGCCAACAACCTCCTCGAGGATCAGAGCCAGGTCGAATCCGGTCCTTTGAGCACCCTCCCTTCTGGTCCTTTTGGCACCTTTGTTGGCGTCTATGACGGCCACGGCGGCCCTGAGACCTCCCGTTTTGTCTACGATCATCTCTTTCCCCATCTCAAGAGTAAGCCCCCACTTGTAACTTGTAGTACCTTTGAGAATGAATGGGATGGGAACTCAACAATCCTTGTCTGCAGGATTCGCAGCGGAGCAGGATTCCATGTCCATGGATGTGATAAGAAAGGCCTATGAGGCCACCGAAGAAGGCTTTCTAGGGGTGGTGGCCAAGCAGTGGGCGGTGAAGCCACATATTGCAGCTGTTGGTTCATGCTGCCTTGTGGGTGTCGTGTGCGACGGGAGGCTTTACGTCGCTAACGTTGGGGACTCCCGTGCGGTTTTGGGAAAGGTCATCAAGGCCACGGGTGAGGTTATTGCGCTTCAGCTCTCAGCTGAGCATAATGTGAGCATAGAGTCTGTGAGGCAAGAAATGCACTCCTTGCATCCTGACGACTCCCGTATTGTCGTCTTAAAGCACAATGTCTGGCGTGTTAAGGGCCTTATTCAGGTCAGGTGCCTTTCTCTACCAAGTCCTGATCTGATATTTATTATGTGATGTTATTTCACAAAGTGTTAATTACGGCCCCAAATGTCAATTGATCTTGAAAGCTAGCCTTTGTTCCTTTCTTGTGTGTGTTTGCACTTTGCAGGTATCACGATCCATAGGAGACTTGTATCTTAAGAAAGCCGAGTTCAACAGGGAACCGTTGTACACAAAGTTCCGGCTGCGGGAGCCAATGAAAAGACCAATCTTGAGTGGGGAACCGTCGATAACCGTGCATGATCTCCAATCCGACGATCAGTTTCTGATATTTGCATCGGACGGACTCTGGGAGCAGCTCAGCAACCAAGAGGCTGTTGAAATCGTTCAGAACCACCCTAGAAACGTATGAGACACAATCAGTTTCAGTTACATAAGAATTTTCCTACCTACGGATTAACAAAGTGAGAATGAATGTTGATTCAGGGGATAGCGAGGAGACTAGTGAAAGCGGCGCTGCTCGAGGCGGCCAAGAAAAGAGAGATGAGATACTCTGATCTCAACAAGATTGAGAGGGGAGTTAGGAGGCATTTCCACGACGACATCACTGTGATTGTCCTCTTCCTGGACACCAATCTGCTCAGCAAAGCCTCCTCCTCTCTCAAAACCCCTTCGGTTTCTATCCGTGGTGGTGGTATCACTTTACCTAAAAAACTTTAAAATTAATCAAGTTCCATCCATCATCTTGTTGTAGTTATATTTATCCAACCAATCTTTCTTTCTGTTGTTTTATAGTATATCTTTTGGGTTTACTCTTCTGGTATAAGAAATGTGCAAGTGACATGTTGGATCTCATCCCAATTATTTTTGTACTCAGACTTGTTCATATAAATTTGTATGATCTCTCTTCTTAGTTGGTAAGAGTAGAGTATCGCTAATGGATGTGTATATATGCTTCTTGATTTAGCAACATATCCTTTTTTGAATGATGAAGCCAAATCAAAGAATGAATAAGATAAATAAACAGGATCTCCAAGAAATGAGTGAAGGAAAATTACAATGATTGGTGCATCAGAATCTCTGTAACGAGTAATCATCTAAAATAATCAATGAACACTATACTAATGTGTGTATGTAAATGTGTATGGGGGGAGCCTATACCTCATGTACAAAGAAGAGAAGACAAAAGAAAAGAGAGGTTCATTCAATAGAAAGATGTCTTCTGCACAAGGGACAAGAGGCATGCCTGCGAAGCCATTTGTCGATGCATGGTAGGTGGAACATATGATGGCACTGCGGCAAACTTCTAACCGTCTCTCCCACCTGAAAGTCCTGTTTTTATCTCAATTTTATTAGTTATCTATCTTTCAAACCACACTACTAGTAACCTACAGGATCGAAAACATATACTAGAACCTCTCAATAAATAACCTTGTAATATATACGTTCTTGTATCCATGGGAGGAGGAATAAAAGGGAAAGGGAGAGACAAACCTGAAGGCAGACAGAGCAAGGGACCCGGTCCTCAGAGGTGTGTGTGATTCGGACCTTTGGAATCCTGGCGAGAGAGTCACCAGTGAGACCCTTTGAAATGGCAGTGTCAAAGATGTCTGTGTGCTCTTGGAAGTGAGACTCGACAGCTCCCATCTGTACGAATTGGATCAGGATAGTACTAGTACGTGAGAAAATGAATTTTTAAATGTGAAGAAGAAGAAAGAGTGGGGGGGGGGGGGGGGGGTAACCTGACTCTGGACGGCACTTAGCATGGCAGGACCGATACGCTCACGAACAAGCCGGCCGCTCAAAAGGCTAGCAAGGACATCAATCTGTGTATGATAGAGCCACAAAAGCATTTTTGTTGAGCATATAAAAAAAGGGAAAAATAGGGGGGGGGGGGGGGTCCTAGTCATATCCTATCTAATGGGGTATAATGTGTAATCAAAAAAGAAAAAGAAGAATGAAGATACCAAGTAGAGAAGGCAGCCAATCCCAGACTCATCGGATTGCCAGAGGAGGAGGGAAGATTCAAAGACTTCGATGGAGAAGACAGCGCCAGAGATGGCACCAACGGCGGCTCCTCTGATGAAACCGCTCTCTGTTTCTTGGCCGATCAAAGCCCCTGTCAATGCTCCTAGCAATGTCCCCACTGCATATATATATATATATATATATATAATCAGCCAAAAATCATCTATCATTGCATTGTATTATACCCATTATAACAGTAAGAAGAAGGAAGGGATACAGAAATCCCCAGCACCAATTATCATATGGTATTATCTCAGTCAGGCGGGAGATCACATGAGATTGAAGAAGAAAAGAACGAACCTAAAGCGAAAAAGAAGGTGAAGAGAGCGGAGAAGAGGCTGGCGAGGAGGCCCGAGACGGCCGAATGGAAGGAATCTTTAATCCGACGAAGGAGGGATAGAGGAGACAAAGAATAATTATAATCATCCATATCTCTCTCTCTCTTTCTTTCTTTCTTTCTTTCTTCTGGGAAGAAAAAAAAAAAAAACAAAAGGGAAATGAAGAAGACGAAGAAGAAGACGAGGGAATGATTTGTGTTTGTTGTTTTCTGAATTTTGGTTTTTTTCCCTTTTTCTTTTTATTGCGGATAGAAATTGCCTTTGGGGACTTCTTTCTTAATGATAGAGAGAGAGAGATAAAAAAGAGAGACCAAAAGGAAATAAAAAAGGAAGGGACCGAACCAACCTTCTCTCTTCTCTCTCAGCCTTCAGCTGACCAAAGATTTCTCTTTTTTTTTTTCTTCTTCTTCTTAATAATCAACTCCCTCAACGCGTCTGTCTGTCTCTGTATAAATAATATCTTTACGAGACCGACGGCGAGTGGATTGATTTATATTATATCGGTAAGACTTTTTTGCGCTCTTCTCTCTCTCTCTCTCTCTCTCTGACTCTGACTTTGTGGTGTTTGGATTCCAAATTAATCAAAGGGGAACTTTACTTCTCTTTTATTATACAAAAAGAAATTCGTATCATTCTCTATTATATAATATCATCATCTGAAACAGAAACACCACCCAACCCCCCCTCCTTCATCAATCAACATTCGCTTTTCATCAATATAATCATTACAAGTGTGTGTGTATCTCTATTATCAAAACTTATCACAAATAGCCATGTTTCATCATCCCCCTCCCCCTACTACTAGCTGCTTGCTTCTCTCTATCCCTCCTGATTTCCCACACTCTCTGGCTCCATCTTTCAGGACTCCCTCCCCCTGTCCTAGAATCAGAGCATCGCAACTTTAATAGATTATTTACTCTTCTTCCTACCTTTTTCTACATTCTACTTTTCCATCTATTTACTAACAAAAAACAACATTTTAAAAAGTTCTAACTTCTAAGGCAGGTACTGTGTGACTCATATTCCTTTTGTCTTTCACGCACATATATATATATATATATATATATTCCTTACTTACACTTACCTCAATCATGCCATGCCGCCTCAAACCTTGTACTCGTGTACACGCAACCACTTTGTCGACGACCACTTGTTCCCTTTTATTACAGCACACCCACCTGCCCAAAAACCGACCTTTAGCAATTCATTCTTTAATCTATCTCACTATGAACCATACCCACAAACACTATGCCTCCTCCGAGTCCTAACTCATCTACTCACCATGAAGACTAGATGGGTCTAGCGTCGCATCAGGCGTCATGCTCCAGAAAAGCAATGCATCTCCCATCTTGGGTTTCACGGACAATCCTCCTTTCCCGCACTCTGACAACTCATTCCACCATGGCACTGCGCTATAGTTTCCTTTGGCTGCAGGAAATACTGTTTCACCACCCTCCTCCACATCTGATCTGCAAAGTCGAAGCATTAAAGAGGAAGAACATAGCAACATTACACAGCTCTTATGGATTGGAAGGAAGCCCAATGGTTTTTTCAGTTACGTACAGGTACATGAGAACTGTGGCTATCCGCTGACCCCCGTTCCTAGTGTTATACTCATCCATGAAGTAGTCGTAATGAGGCTCGTACTTTTGCCCAATCTCATAGTGCAGAACTTGAAGACCTTCCCCATGCTCTGCAGGAAATATTGGTCGCAGCACAGTAAAAGGGCTGCCTAACAGAGAGAAACACAGGGGGTCAAGAAAGAAGATCAACATACCAACTGGTATGAATGTAAAATCAGATATCCTCTTCTCAATCTGACGGATAATTTTGTCGCGACCTCTTGCAAGAAATGTCCCTGAGCTGGTCCGCACCCTAAGGATGGGGGGGGGGGGGGGGGGGGGTTTGGTCAGTATAAAAAGTATGTGACTTAATAATTTAGTAAAAAGGTTGGAGAATTTAGAGTGAGAAAGCAAAACCTGCTATCAGTGCTCTTTCCAGTCTTCTCATCGACAACAGTTGATTTCTCCATATGAGGTTTAGCTAGCTCTATCAGATATTTGCATTCCTCCTTCGTCTATCCACAAACCGGGAGGGATTACACATGCAAAAACAACCCATTCCACATTACTCTCATTTGTTTTCGTATCAAGATCTTCTTCGTTACATAGATCATATTGAAGTAAAAAGATGTTTTATCAAGTCTTAAGTATTTTTATGTTAAGTTTGAAGTGGTCAAGTCGTAGGGTTGTGTCTTCGGTTGTTAACGGAGTAGTTGAATAAGTCGCATTGAAGGATATTTTCTGCGAGAAGGCTTTGAGAAGTGTTACTGTGAGCACACATTATTCGTAAAGAAGGAAGAGGGACGCTACTTGGTGGTAAGTCTCTATGTTGATGATCTCATCTACACTGGAAGCTCAACAGAGATGCTAGAAGAGTTTAAAGTCTCCATGATGAGTGAGTTTGCTATGACTGATCTGGGCAAGATGAAATACTTTCTGGGAGTGGAGGTTGTTTAGGATGAGAAAAGAATCTTCATAAGTCAAAGGAAATATGCAGAAGAAACTCTGAAGAAGTATGGTATGGAGGAGTGTAATGCTGTTAAAAATCCAATGGTACCGGGTAACAGGCTGACAAGAGAAGGAGCTGGAGAAGAAGTGAATCTAACAACATTTAAGCAACTCAGTTGGGAGTCTGAGGTACCTAACTGCTACTAGGCCTGATTTAATTTATTCTGTGAATTTGGTCAGTAGATATATGGAGAGACCAAATGAACAGCATATGGCGGCAGCAAAGAGGATCTTGAGGTATATTCAAGGAACTCGAGAGTTTGGAATTCAGTACAGGTATGGAGGTGAGCAGAAACTAGTCGGATATGTAGACAGTGACTATGCAGGGGATACTGATGATTACAAGAGCACTTCAGGATATGTTTTTATGTTGAGTGGAGGTGCAGTTTCGTGGGTCTCAAAGAAGCAGCCAATCGTCACTTTATCTACGACTGAAGCAGAGTTTGTGTCTGCAGCATATGGAGCTTGTCAAGCAGTGTGGCTAAGGAACATTATGGCGGAGATTGGGTTTGAGCAGAAGGAAGGTACTATTATGTTTTGTGATAACAGCTTTGCAATCAAGTTGTCCAAGAATCCGGTATTACATGGGAGAAGCAAGCACATTCATGTCAGGTTCCATTACTTAAGAGAATTGGTGAATGATGGAGTGATTCAGCTCAACTACTGCAGTACACACGATCAGATATCCGACATAATGACAAAGGCGGTGAAGCTCGAAGTGTTTGAGAAACTCAGAAGCAGGATGGGTGTTGGCACAAAGGATGTTTAAACTGAAAGGAGACTTACAGTTTAGGGGAGGAAATGAAGTAAAAAGATGTTTTATCGAGTCTTAAGTATTTTTATGTTAAGTTTGAAGTGGTTAGGGTTGTGTCTTCCGTTGTTAACGGAGTAGTTGAATAAGTTGCAGGGTTTTTAGGAGGTAGTGCTAAGTTGTTAGTCTACTATATATTCTTTTTCCTGTAACTCCTCTGATTAAGATGAATCATTCAGTTTTTCTTGGGTCTGAGAGCTTTCTTATTTGCAATGATAACACATATCATATATATTTCAAATACAGATAGAGAGAGAGAGAGAGATATATAACTCACCAAGAAATTGTGGTAAATAGAAGCTCTGGGTTCCCAGGAGATTATTTCAACCCAACGCTCGTTCTTTGAATCATCCTCGCCACTTCTACGGATAGTAAAGCTCGAATCTTAAAGAAGCACACACTAAACTAAATCTGATTTAAATATAGAGTTCAATGAATCTGGGATCGAATCGTACCTCTGGAGTGTTTTTCGGACAATGGAAGTGAGATCATTGGCTTTGGAGGAGCCGGCATTGTTGCTGGGCACCGAGAGAATTCCAAAGGCGAGAAGAATCAGAATGACGAAAGTGGACATGATCAGTACACCGAATACGAGCGTTGAATTGGATGATTTCCGACCTGAAGGACGATGACTCCTCGGTCTCGCCATCATCTTTTTTTCCCAAACAACGATGAGATCCGGTCGAGCTCACCAGCAAGATGATGAATTTGATGGATGGATGTTTTTTTCTTCTACTTTTTTTTCTTTTTCTTCTCTCTAGTCTCTACTATGGTATATCAGAGGTTGGGCCCATATTTAAAAGTCAGGCCCATTATAAAGTGCTTAAATTAGGCCCATATAAGCTATCCGATACATCTCCCCCGCAGGAGAAAGAAAGAAAGAAAGAAAGAAAGCTCCGTCCGTCATCCTCAAGATGATGCAGCTCGCCGCACCACACACCATCTCTCTTCTTCTGCACTCTCCCTCTCGTCTTTCTCCTTCTCATCAATCCCTGGTTTTCCCCAGACGATTACGCTCTCTTTCATATTCTTCTCAAACATCGATTCTCCCCGATGCCGGCGATGATTTCATCGTCGGTGTGTAATACCAAAGGCACTGTAAATTGAAAGCTGAATATTTCGTGTTTTATTCATGAGATCAAACTGGCTTTATATAGCCTTACATTGAACTGAAAGTCCTGAAAATACTGAAACAGAAAACAAATGCAACAGACCGAAATAACAGGTCTTTATTTGACTAAGACTCCTACAAACTCGTTCAACTCAAAGACTCCTTCAAACTCCTCTTTTCTGCAGTCCTTCCCGCCAAAGCTATTTGCTCCAACAAAACCCTCCCTAAACTAAGCCTGATTCATTAGACTTAGTTTATCTCCAGCTGAGCAAATCCCGAGCTTACTCCTCAGGTTCTCAAATGTCTCTCGTTTCAAAGGCTTCGTAAAGATATCCGCAACTTGGTCTCGTGATCCACAATGTTCAAGACAAAAGACACCATCCTTAACCAAATCTCTTAAGAAATGAAAACGTACCCCAATGTGTTTGCACCTTCCGTGAAAAACATGATTCTTAGAGAGTTTGATTGTAGAGGTGTTATCGCATAAGATGACTGTGCTTCCTTCTCCATCACATCTTAATTCCTCCAAAATTCTCTTAAACCAGATAGCTTGACAGGCACAAGCTGACGCGGCTACGTATTCTGCCTCAGTGGTGGAAAGAGTAACTATTGGTTGCTTCTTTGACGACCAAGCAACAGCTCCATTATCCATGAGAAAGGCATATCCTGATGTGCTTTTCCTGCTATCATGATCACCAGCGAAATCACTGTCCGTGTAGATTAGAACTTCTCCATCTCCTCCCCTCTTGTACCAGATACCATAATCCATCGTCCCACTTAAGTATCTGAGAACTCGCTTGGCTGCTTGCAAATGCATCTGCGTCGGCTTAGACATGTATCGACTTAGAAGACTTACAGAGTATTGCAGGTCAGGCCTCGTTGTTGTGATGTACATGAGGCTTCCTATTATGCTCTTGTAGTAAGTCTCATCAACTCTCTCTCCATCATCGTCCACTTCAAGCTTGTTACCAGGCACCATTGGATTCCAAACTGCATTGCAATTTTCCATCCCAAATCCCTTTAAGACTTCAAGAGCATACTTTCCTTGTGAGATGTGAATCCCGTAAGGCGTTTGCAAGACTTCAATGCCCAAAAAGTATCTCATTTTGCCAAGATCCGTCATATCAAACTCTTCTTCCATCGATTCTTTGAATTCTTTCATCATTGACAAACAATCTCCTTTGTATATGAGATCATCCACATAAATACTGAGGAACAGAACATTACCGTGATTGTTTGTCTTGATGAACAACGTCTCTTCGTTTTGGGATTTCTCAAAGCCCTCCCTGATGAAATACTCCTCAATTCTACTAAACCAGGCCCTGGGGGCTTGCTTTAAACCATACAGAGCTTTGTAGAGTTTGTATACCTTATCCTCTTCTCCTTCAATCTCATAGCCCTTAGGTTGTTGCAGGTATACGTCTTCTGCAATGACTCCGTGGAGGAAAGCAGATTTAACATCTAACTGGTAGATGTCCCATCCCTTGCGAGCTGCTTGAGATAACAAAGTTCTGATGGTGTCCATTCTAGCCACAGGTGCATACACCTCAGTGTAATCGATTCCATGTTCTTGTGAATATCCCTTGGCCACCAAGCGAGCTTTGAATTTGTTCACCTCTCCAAGCTCGTTAAACTTTGTTTTATAAATCCACTTCACTCCGATGCATTTTGCCCCCTCCGGAAGATCTACAAGCTCCCAGGTCTGATTTTTCTCAATCGAATTCATCTCTTCATCCATTGCTTGTCTCCATTTCTCACTTTTATCTGCTTCTTCAAAGTTCACCGGATCAGTTGAGTTGACTGAGACCATCATGTTGACTTCATCTTCTTCTTCATCATCTCTTCTAGTGACATAATCACTGAGATAGCGTGGGGGTCTCGTCACTCTTCCCTCCCTGACTTCGACTTGCGGAGAAATCTGACCTGGAGTTTCTTCTTCGATCTCCACGGGCTGTTCTTCTTCATTCTCTGACTCTCCTTGGTCACTGTTCTCATCTACACTTTCTTCCCAAGCCATATCATCATCATTCCAGATCAATTCGTCTTTACTTAGCTCGTGCTCTGCCTCCCAATTCCATCCTTTTGATTCTTCGAATACGACATCTCTGCTTACTACCACCTTCTTGCTTTTGGGGTTATAGAGACGGTACCCTTTGGATTCTTCAGAGTAGCCAATGAAAATGCAGGTGACGCTCTTGTCATCTAGCTTGCTTCGTTTCTCATCTGGAATATGAGCATGGACGAGGCTTCCCCAAACTCTGAAATGATCCACAGTAGGTTTAACTCCGCTCCAAGCTTCTTGTGGAGTGGTGTCTTTTACAGCTGATGTGGGTGATCTGTTGAGAACGTAGAAAGTCCAATTTACAGCCTCTGCCCAGAAAACTCTTGGTACTTTTCGCGTTGATAGCAGTGATCTCACCATGTTCATAACCGTTCAATTTTTCCTCTCTGCAGTCCCATTCTGTTGAGGTGTATAGGCTGTTGTTAACTGCCTTCGAATCCCTTCCTTCTTACAGTACTCAGAGAACTCATGAGAAGTGTACTCCCCTCCTCGGTCTGACCTTAGACACTTGATGCTTTTCCCAGATTCAGTCTCTACTCGTTTCTTAAAGAGCTTGAAAAGGTTGAAAGCTTCTGACTTCTCACTCAAGAAATACGCCCAGGCTTTTCTGCTGTAATCATCAATGAAGCAGAGTATGTACCTTTTCCCGCTGGTGGATATGGGACTGATGGGACCACATATATCTGTATGGATCAGCTCTAGTACCTCCTCGGCCCTCCACGTGCTTTTCTTGGGGATGTTGCTCCTTGATTGCTTCCCCACAAGGCAGTCTGAGCACGTGTACTTCTGAGTTTCGAAATCTGGCAGCCCTCGCACCATTTTCTTGCTCTGTAACCTTTTCATGTTGCGGTGGCTGATGTGTCCATACCTCTCATGCCACAGCTTTGGTGTGTTCTCGGAGACTGTCTTGAGGTAGTGTTGTTGACCTTCTCCAATATCACCTTGATCAATCACCATGAACATTCTGTTTATGCTCATCTTGCTTTCTGCTATCAAACCCTTCTCATCATGATAGATCTTGCAGAAACCTCTCCTTATGATGATCGTTATGTCCTTCTCTTGTAGCTGACCAAGGCTCAACAAATTGTTTTTGAGTTCCGGCACATAATACACATCACTAATGGTGTATGTGATGTTGTTAAGCACCAGCTTCACGTTCCCTTTGCCAACCACCTCCATTCTCTTGTTGTTTCCAAGCTTAACCGAATGCTTGAAATCACCATTCAATGTTGAAAACAGCCCTCGATCTCCACTCATGTGGTTTGAGCAACCTGAGTCAAGAAACCACGCCTTCTTTCTCAGATTCTCTTGCTCTCCAGTGTAAGCCATCAGCATAAGCTCTGCATTCTTCAGATTCACTTCTGATTTCTCAACATCCTCCTCTTCATCAACATACGCCATCAGAAGTACTTCCTCATTTCCTTCAAAGTCAGCGTAATTGGCTTCCTCTTCCCACAATGGACACTCGTACTTAAAATGTCCGAGTTTGTGACATTTGTAGCACTCCACTGTGCTTTTTGAGAACGACCTTCCTCGACCGCGTCCCCTGCCTCTCCCATTGAAACCTCTTCCTCTGGCTCCACTCGTCTGTCCACGGTAAGTTACTTTCAAAACTTGATCTTCTCCTCTGTCTTGCTTCTTAAACTTCTGTTCGTGAACCGCCAGTGAGCTCTGCAGCTCATCAAGTGAAATGGTTTCAATGTCTTTGGACTCCTCAATTGACACCACTACGTACATGAACTTCTCACTTAACGTCCTTAGGATTTTCTCAACAACCTTCGAGTTCTCCATGTTTTCACCGTTGCTCCTCATCTGGTTTGTGATAGTGAGCACACGCGAGAAGTATTCCTCCACGGTTTCTGACTCCCTCATCTCGAGCAGCTCGAAATCTCTCCTCAGCTTCTGTAGCAAGGACTTCTTTACCCGATCGTTACCAGCGAACTTCCTCCTCATGGATTCCCATATGACTTTGGATGTCCTCTTGTCTTGGATTTGTTCAAACGTCACCCTATCAATGGATTGGTAAAGATAATGCTTGACCTTGTGGTCGTTTGTCCTTGCATCATCGAGTTGTCTCCTCTGCTCCTCCGTCAGCACCACGGTAACTGCAGGTTCTTCAAAACCGGTGTCAATGAGACTCCACAAACCTCTCGCTCTGAAGAAGTTTTCCATCACCTCGCTCCAGTGATCCCAGTGGCCATCAAACTGCGGTAGTTTCATTTTGTCGTCTCCCATCTTGCCTCACACTCGTATTTTGGTCTTTGATTTGTTTGTCAAAATACTCAGGATTTAACAGAGCTCTGATACCAATTTGTAATACCAAAGGCACTGTAAATTGAAAGCTGAATATTTCGTGTTTTATTCATGAGATCAAACTGGCTTTATATAGCCTTACATTGAACTGAAAGTCCTGAAAATACTGAAACAGAAAACAAATGCAACAGACCGAAATAACAGGTCTTTATTTGACTAAGACTCCTACAAACTCGTTCAACTCAAAGACTCCTTCAAACTCCTCTTTTCTGCAGTCCTTCCCGCCAAAGCTATTTGCTCCAACACGGTGACTGTCTCGTCTACGAGGACGGCGTCTTCGAAGACCCTTACCTTCTTCACAAGGAGGTCACCGAGGTTGCTCACCAGAAGAAGAACCGGCGGGTCGGGGAGTCGGAGATTGAGGCCGAGAACCTCGTGCCGGAGGAATGGAGGGATATCCAGGCGGAAGTGAACCTGACCAAGAAGGACAAACGCAAAATTGCGCAGGAGCTGGAGTTTGGGGTTCGGGTGGAGAAGAAGAGACAAGGGCTGGTTCCGCTGAGGAGTGTCGACTTGAATGAGTTTCTGACTTTCAAGGAAGCCAAGTTGGCTCAACTGAGGCCTGTCACTCTCGATAAACCGGGCACTTTCTCCGACGATGCAGCCTCAACCGATGCTGCTGTAACATCTTCCAGCGAGCGAGTTGCTCCTAAGAACCCTAGATGGGCTGTCTACGGCAAGGGATTCGACCACGTTACCAACTTCTTCATTAGTGACAAGTACGATCCCACCACTGGCAATAAATCTGAAGGTAGGTTCACCGGAATCAATCCCTCTCTTGCTTGAATTGAGTCATTGAGAGAGCGTATTTGGCTAATCTGTTTCGTTAATGAAATGAAGAGCAGGCCCTCGGAAGCTGCTTTCGAAAGAAGAAAAAATTTATGCTCAATAGCCGGAATCCTGACCTAGCTGTTGCCACCTCCGTAAGTCCCCCACCCCCTTACGAACGATGTGAATGTTTCTTTTGAAATCTTATGGTAGTCCGTCTCACTATGTGTGCACCTCTCTGGTGGGTGATTCAGAAAAAATGGCTTCCTCTTCACACACTGGCAGCGTGCGGAGAGTTTTATCTGGTTGATTCCTTGCTAAAGCACAATCTTGATATCAACGCTACCGACGTGGTATGTCAAGTTATTTGATGCTTTTCTGCAATTTTTTTTTTATGTTTGTGGGATGTAAGTGCTGTTTTCATTCATGTGGGTTTCTAGGGCGGTTTGACAGCACTTCACCGAGCAATCATTGGTAAAAAGCAGGCTGTTACTAACTACCTACTGAGGGAGTCGGCAAACCCGTTTGTTCTTGATGATGTAAATGATATATATATATATATATATATCGGTTATTATAAATTATAATCTCCCTTGCTTGAGATGTTGGACCTGATCCGTTTGGTTTATGATAGGAAGGTGCGACCTTGATGCACTACGCTGTGCAAACAGCATCGGCTCCCACAATAAAACTTCTCCTACTGTATAACGCTGATATAAACGCTCAAGACAGGGTAATGATGTTGTCAAAAGCATTCATTGTAGATAAGTTCATTGTGATCAGCTGGGTTGACAATTTGGCACTGTGTTTTCAGGACGGGTGGACTCCCCTGCACGTTGCAGTACAGGCCAGAAGAAGCGACATTGCAAAGCTTCTTCTGATAAAAGGGGCCGATGTAGAAGTGAAGAACAAGGTTAGTTCCCGTTTATTTCCCTATTCCCATATCTAGGTTCTGTAAGCATTTACGCCCCTTTTTTTTTTTTTTTTTTTTTTTTTAACGATATACCAGGATGGGTTAACTCCGCTTGGCCTTTGCCTCTACATGGGAAGAGAGACAAGGACGTATGAGATGATGAAGATGTTGAAAGAGTTTCCCAGTAGCAGACACAAGAAGAGATTGGTAACAAGAGATGAAGCTATAAAACAGCAGTCGTATAAATAATTGCAGATTGAAGAATCACACTCACTTAGGAGAACCGGAGGCAAATGTGGAAAGGGCATTGGAACGTAGGAGTCGGTCAACAGATTGGGTGGGCTTTGTTGTAAATCTTATCCATCAGTTGTTGATTGATATTTTATCACACAAGTTGATCCGTTGTAAAGAAATATCTGAAAATAAAAATGTACTCGTTATTATTAATAGTTTGTTTGTAACACAATTCAACAGTCTGTCGTGGTGGGGTTTGAGATACATAAATGGATTTGGATGGATGTAAACTTGAGCTCTAGAAGTCAGTAAACAAATTATATAACCTGAAAACAGGAATTGATTGATATTTATAAAAAGTCAGATGAGGTGAATAATAGTAATATCTAAATTTTCAAAAGGAAGTCAAAGTGTCAAACTTACCTTTGGGGGCTTTCGGGATATTCTAGAAGGCGACGCAATTACGACTGGACCACTTTGTTCTGAAAATTTGGTCGGGGGGTTTGTGTACCTGTTTGTTTGTTGTTTAATTTTTCATGTGTTTTGTTGGTTTTGGCTGCAACCTAACTATTCGTAAAGCCAACAATCCTTAAAAACCCAAAATAGATAAATACAGTAAATTTTTGTATTTTAGAATGAAAAGATTAGCATCATGGTTCGAAGGCACGCTTTACTACTGACTGATAATGAAACACATTTGTCCACACGTACTTACACTTCTGCTCAGGTTGGTAAAATAATACGGTTGTTACAACCAGTGTCGGTCATAATAATAAGTGTTTTTGTTTTTGTGTTGCAAAGCACTCCCCTTAATCCTTATCTGCGGGGGGGGGGGGGGGGGGGATTGATCTATAATTAAACTTTCCACGTCATCATTTGAAGAGAGTGAATAGAAAGGCCCCCACGTGTTTAGTTTAATATTTTAGAATTCAGAGCTAAAACGAGTTTTTTTTTTTTTTTTTTTTTTTGTTAAAGAAGAAGCATCATCGTAATAATAACCTTATCCTTTTCACTGTTTCACATCATCATCCATCGTCGTCAAAACATCACATAATTCCCCTTTCTTTATGTTATGTCAAAATAAAAAAAATCGGGTAAAGAAAGAAAGAAAGAGCCCATTGATAGACGTCTCATCTCTCTCGCTCTATCTCTCTCTCCATCATATCGTTCTTCTTCTACTTTTGTGCTCTGCTTCACTTTTTCTTCTTCTTTCCTTTTCTCTCTCTCTCTCTATCTGAACCCTGAAACCACGTCCATTCAAATCCACCATGCCCGGAGTTGCCTTCTCTTCTGTTCCTGCCTCCGATCTGGGATTATTCTTATCAGACTCCACGGCCTTCTCCCGCTCCATCTCCGCCTCATCATCATCATCATCATCTTCCAGTTCCTCCTTACGATGTTGCTCCCCATTCAACCTCCGATCGCTTCGCTCTCTTCGTTCCCCTAGGTTTTCTCCTATACGTTGCGATTCTTCTACACACGGCAGCTCCTCTACTTCTCCCGATCTCGAGTTTCTCGAAGCCTCTGTCCTCGTTGCAGGTCCACCTTCTTTTTTTTTTTTTTTTTTTCTTTTCCTAAAATGTGTCTCTATCTTCTCTTTAGATTTCTCTTATTCCGTATATTTGATGAATCTGATCCTGTCTCTGTCTCGCTTTCGTAGCTCTACTCTGATTGCGATTTCCCTTCCCCCCCCCCCCCCCCACTTTTTTTTTTTTTTTTTCTAGGGTTACCTTTGTGTTTTATGGAGTTTGTTTGGTCTCAATCCCTGATTTTGCCTCCTTTTTTTTTTTCTCGATTTCGTAGCTCTATTCTGATTGTCTCGCTTTCGTAGATTTCCCTTTTTTTTTTCGTGAGTTTGTTTGGTCTCAATCCCTGATTTTGCCTCCTTTCAATTTAGTATCTTGTTTGCCTTTTTATCATCATCATCATCATCATCATCATCTTAATTAGCGCGTCCAATTGTTTGTTCCTCCGATCCTTGCTGATTAAAGGAAGGAATTGTTGCAGCAATTCTGTGATTTATTTATTTTCCCGATCTTGCGTTCGCTTTCATTGCTCAAATTAAAATTATTATTAATTTTGTGCAATTACAACAAAAAAAAAAAATATATAACAGAGACAAGTATGCATTACAAAATGCGGAGACATGGATTCCGCCATGATTCAATGTGGCAAGCTTCCAGGCATCCTTTACCTCCTTTTGCTGTCAGAGCTAGTGATAGTGAATCCACCCCCCTTGGTGTTCTCCCCATTGGACTCGGCTTTCTCCGTCAATTCAAGCACCCAACTATTTTTCTCAAGATCTCCTGTGATGGTGACTACTTGCTTCCCCTTATTGTTGGTTTGTTTTCTTCCTCCTCACTTCATCTTCATCTTCATCTTCATCATCCTCCTCTCTCTCTTTTTTTTTTTTTTTTTTTATTATTATTATCTTTATCTACCTTTTTCATCACTTTCACTTGCATTGCATTGCAGGGGATGCTGCTGTTGAGAAACTTTTAGACGTTGGCCAGACTGAGGTCTCCCACCCTTGCCCTCCTCATGTTTTACGCTTTTCATGTTTACGCTCTCCTCCAGGATTCAAACTCTTTTTCTTTCTTTATCTATCTATCTTGTAGGAATGCCCTGATCAGTTCCAGTTCGTGTCTGCTGTTGTCGATAGACTTGGATATGAAGTACTGTATTGTTTCCAACATACCTTTTTTTACTTCTTCCAAGTGTATTACATCCTCCAATTACTGCATTTACAGCTGGCTTCAGTGTGCCACTTACAAGTTGTCAACTTGTACTGTATTATTCACAGGTTAAAATGGTAAAGCTTACTAGTAGAGTTGTAAACACTTACTACGCAAGTCTATGTCTTGGCAAGGTAACTTATTAACACTCCAGACTTCCTCTTAGCTAGAATACTCTTTCTCAAAAGTCATTATGTCTTTGGTTACCCATCTCTCTTGCAGCCTGGAGACAATGATGTTATGTGCTTTGACTCACGGCCATCAGATGCCATCAACGTTGCTCGATCATGCCAGGTATGCTACTTACCCGGGGTTACACCCGTCCATCAATTTCTTTCTTTCTTTGTTCCGGCTGATGCTTGAATGCTGCCATAACATGTGCTTTTGTTTTTCGTATACCAGGCTCCAATATATGTGAATAAAGCAATAGTTCTAGAAGAGGCTATCAAAATTGGTTATGGAGGCAGATCGCAGAGCGCAAAGCCTGTTTTCAATGTTATACTTGACAGGTTTTTAGTTTTTTTTTTTTTTTTAATAAATCTCGTGGGTTTGTTACACTGTCTCACTCTGTCTCAGTTGCTAACCACATGTTGGGTGTTCTTGTTCAGCGCTCCCGAGGGACCAGATCCTTTATCAGAAGAGCTTATACTAGTGAGGAATATGGATCTGGCGTCTAAAGAGGAAAGGTACATGGATGCAGGTATACAAACTGTTCTGGATGGCATCTATAATCCTCCGTGTGCTTTACTTTACAGACTCCTCATTTTTTTTTTAAATTTTTTTTTTCTTCTCTGGGATCACATTTGCAGCGATGTGGAGAGACAAATTGAAGAAGCTTCAGAACTCGAGGTGAGTAGGCAATTTTTGGTGACATATGAACGCCCATTTGAGAGACATTAATGAAGTGACATTGATAACTGAATTGTTTTGTTTGCAGCTCTGCTGTATATAATAAGGGTGTAGCAACTCCTGAGAGTTACGAGTAGAGAAATAATAGGAGCAAAGGAAGAAATTGGATGTAGGATAAGATAAGAATGCAAGTGTGATGAAAAGGGTATGGAGAGAGAAATATATAAGATGCGCTTAGATTGATGGTATCTCATGTACTGAGAGGAAGAACTTAGATTGATGGTATCGCAGCACCACGTATTCGAGAGTAAATGAAAGATGTATGGATAGCTGAGGGAATGTGTGAAATGTAAATGGAAGAAGACTAAATGAAATGCATTCTTTTTAGTATATATGTGTGTCTCTCAACTTTGAATGATTTGGCAAAGACGATTTTTAGGAGAAACTGAAGGCAGAAGCAGACAAAACGAAAAGGGGGCGGTTACAGAGGGAAAGACGAGATGTGGTTGCGCTTATTAATGAATGTCTCTTTATTGATTGTGAAAGACAAAGCAGTAAGTTATAAGAAACGTGAATGATTTCCCCTGAAATGATGGTTACACCAATGGACTTTTGATAGCTTCTTGCCAACACTCCCCTTTTTTCACTTGGTTTCGGGTTAAGTTAAAAAAATAAAAAAAATAAAAATAGGAATGAGGGTGGCCCGGCTTTGGTGCATTGAGAGTAGCAGAGTTCATAAATGCTTGACAGAGTTACAGTTGAACGGACATTCACTTCCTTCTTCATCCACTACAGACATTCCCCTTTCCTTTCTAGTTTCTTTTACTGCAAAACAGATCTCTGCGACTGTGTCCGAGAGAGTCCCTCTGATATTGGCCTGGTTCACTCAGATACTTTTTAAACTAAACTCATCTGATTGAGCCGTGTCAATATCTAAGTCCTCTCTCGTCGCTATTTTCGAACTTTATAAGTTTGTTTTTGCAGGTTGTTGATATTGTGTATGTTTAGGTAAGTTGTTGATATGGTGGCGATGTACTTTATCTACTCGTCGACCGACCCATTCAGTATGAGGTTTTATATATAATTATACAAAATCTTGTATCTTGCTCAGTTTGATCGAAAGCATTTGCCAATATCGGATCCACAACGTGATTAGATTAGATGCTCCTGTTGTTAATTTCTTATATACAAGTTGTTCTGTAAACAGACAATTCGATGCAATCAACACAACACTCGTATTTATACATAATTGAAGGAGAAGAGGTAAAATAAGACATGATTGGTTTAAAGATGATGGTGGTGGTGAGTGACTCTGGCCATATCACAGTCAGTCTTGTGTAGGTAGACCATTCTGGGCCCAGGCAGTATAGCCACCGGTGACATCTTTGACTGCCGTGAAACCCTGCAATTTAACGATCCCAAATTCATTATTATAACTATGAACAAGCTTTTTTTTTTTTTTTTTTTTTTTTTTTTTTTTTTTTTTTAAGGCAGCAGTAGCTTACAACAACAAGTACATACAGCATCGAGAAGATCGGTGGTGGCTATGAAAGATCTACCCCCGCTCTGGCAGCCAACAATGATGTCGTCCGATCGTCCGAAGAGGGAGGAGACTTGCTCGAGGAAGTCGGGGTTCTTGGACATCCCTGCTTGACCCCACCAGCTCAATGAATTACCACCAATATACAACTATATTACAAAATAAAATAAAATAAAACACTAAAACCCACCCAAAAGAATAATTAATTTACCTGAAGCTCCTCAGGGATGTCCCTGGCTGGCTAAACTCTTCCGGAGTCCTATATTACAAATTTACAAGATCCTCCTAATTATAAAATATGTTGTTGATGATGATGATACATTGAAATGTCAAAAAAGAGAAAGAGAAAGGTTGCGTTACCTGACGTCCAGATAGCGATGGCCGGCTAGAAGAAGGTCGTGGGCGACTGCGACCGACACCGATGATGGGACTCTTCTCTTATTTATTCAGTGGGACGAACAGACTTTTTTTTATTTATTTATAGAATTTCACATTTATGCTCTTCTTGTCTGGGAGAGTGGGTGGGTGAGTTATCTATTATTGGGCCGTGAATTACAAATACATAATAAGCCTTATGGTGCTGAATTAGCCCAATAAAACCATTGCTGTCATGATAGTCAGAAATAGATCCGCCAAGTCAAACCCAAGTAATTAGTAGCCTCGTCGCCGTCGGTAATGCCTTTTAATTAAAAAAAGTTTAAAGGTTTGGAATGTAAATACTTAAAATAGTTGAGGGTTCTGAATGCATATCTTCCAATAGTAAAACAATCAAACGTTTCTGTTTTACCGTCGTCACTGGACGACGACGACGTTTTCACCTTTGTGGGAGAGATCCGATCCGATCCCAATATCGGAATCCCTTTAGCGATCTCAAGGTAAGATTTAGCTTCTTCTCTTCTAGCAGTCACCACCATTCGAGCAGATTACAATCTTATTTCACGACTTCCTATATAGACTCTACTCTCTCTACTTTGATTTGTTGGTTGATTCAATTCCAAATTCTACGCTTTTTACCAGCGCTATAGAGATCTCTTTCCTCAACATGTCCCAAGACAAGGAGGAACCTGATGTGGTTGCACAAGAAGAAGAAAAGCAGGACTTGTCGTCGTCTCACATGAACGGATCGCTTGATAACCACGACGACCAGCTACTTCAAATGGTTGCTCAACTGAGATTAGAAAACGACTTTCTCAAATCCCAATTCAAGGATGGGCTAGTGGAAGCGGACGAATCAGCTCAGCTTAAACAACAAGTCGCATCATTGAGCAGAGAGATTGATGTGGAGAAACAAACTCGTGTTGCAGCTGAGCAAGCTCTAGAGCATCTCAGGGAAGCATACTCTGAGGCTGATGCCAAAGCCCAAGAATACTCCCAAGGTCTGTCTGCTCTGCTGTCCTCCTCCTAAATCTTTTCTTTTCTATTTTGCTCGGGCAGCCTTACTTTTTCCCTCAACTTGTGCTTTTTTTTTTTTTTTTTGGTCTTACTTAGCTCAACAGAAACTGGACCAGGAAATTAAAGACCGCGACGAGAAATATGCCGACCTCGATGCCAAACTCAGCAGGCTTCACAAAAGGGCTAAACAGCGTATTCAAGAAATCCAAAAGGTTCTTCATATCTCCTATTCTACTGTGTACATTACTTACTTAATGCGCTTTCTCTTTTTTGTGTGATTTCCCTTTTATGTAAGATGCGGAAAAAGATGATCTATTGTATATATCTGACATCTGCTGCATTCCATTCCTGTGCTGCACAATCGATATCTCAATGGTACTATATATTGTTATCTTCAGGAAAAAGATGATCTCAACGCCCGTTTCCAGGAACTTAATGAAACAGCTGAGCGAGCATCTTCTCAGCACTCATCCATGCAACAAGAGCTCGAACGCACTAGGCAACAGGCCAATGAAGCACTCAAAGCAATGGATGCTGAGAGGCAACAACTAAGGAGTGCCAATAACAAGTACATCCCATGACCATACCTTTTTTTTTACAGATATCCTTCTGGTTAATGCTTTTGATTCAGAATTGTATGGAGTGGATGTCATTTTTCCCTCACTTCTCCAGCTATCTCTCTCAGAATTTGCGTTTATCTTTATATTCCCATACACAGGCTCAGGGATACTATCGAGGAACTACGCGGCTCACTGCAGCCTAAAGAAAATAAGATTGAGACATTGCAACAGTCACTTCTTGATAAGGACCAGGTCTGATCTGTTTCATTTTCTTTAATAATAGTCTGCAATAACTAGAAAAGTACAGAGTTGTAGAGAGAGAGAGAGAGAGGGGGATGGATGGATGGCCTTGTATAGTCTGCTTCGTATTCTTACTTGCGTTTTTTTACTAGATTCTGGAGGACCTGAAAAAGCAGTTACAAGCTGTGGAAGAAAGAAAGCAAACTACAGTTGCTGAGTTGTCAGCCAAACATCAAAAGGTACTCAGCATCAGCGTGACTGTGTTGCTTCTTATATGCTATGAGCCACC
Organism: Camelina sativa; assembly: GCF_030686135.1. Lineage (NCBI taxonomy): Eukaryota > Viridiplantae > Streptophyta > Magnoliopsida > Brassicales > Brassicaceae > Camelina > Camelina sativa. The sequence continues at coordinate 23,561,183 of NC_141897.1, forward strand.
ATTTTCTTTTTCTTTGTCTGCTAATGATATCCACTGTTTTCTATTCTCACCTTCTTGCCAGAACTTAGAGAGTTTGGAAGCACAGGTCATAGATGCTCTATCTGAGAGGGACAAAGCAGCCGAAAACATTTCGTTGCTGCAGGTTAGTCTTGTCTCTAAATTCTTCAGTTCTTTTACTTGATGATGTGCTTTGGTTATCAAATGAGAAAGAGAGTGGTTTGAAGTAAGTGATGCATTCTTCACACCAAGTATACACCTTCTCTAGGTACTGCTTGCAGAAAAGGAATCTAAAATTGCGGAGATGGAGGCAGCTGCAACTGGCGAAGCAGCAAGGCTAAGGGCTGCTGCAGAAACTCTTAAAGGAGAGCTTGCACACCTTAAAGCGGAGAATGTAAGTGGAAATTATAAAAGATGGATTCCCAGGACTCTCTGATGCCAACAATTATTTTTCCTTTGTTATTTGCTGCCCATTCCTATATTCTAATATATTGTTTTGCGTACTAGTCTTCAAATGAGTTCCATCGTTAATCAAGCAGATTTAATAGTCTTGATTTCATTTCACTAGGGAATGAACATAGCAGTGCGTATATGTAACTGTTAACATGATCTAAGGCATCACTCTTTAGCCATCAGACAGCATGGTTGACACATATAAACGCCTCTATTTTCTTTTGCTGTAATTCTTAGAAGCCATGAATTTTTGTTTCTCCTCCAGGAAAAGGAAAAAGAGACTTGGGAAGCTTCATGCGATGCCCTTAAATCTAAACTGGAAACCGCTGAAAGCAACTACTTACAGGCTGAAATCGAAGTGGCTAAAATGAGAAGTAATTTACAGAGTTCATGAAACGTTGAAACTAATCTAGCTATGTTTTACATATGTCAATGAACTTCGTCCATATAAATTGTCAGGTCAGCTGGGATCAGAAATGTCCATGCAGACACAGATGCTAAGCACAAAAGATGCGGAACTTAAAGGTGCAAGAGAAGAGGTACATACTACATACTTAACCACATAACATGAATCATCATGGAATCAAAGTGCCATTTTGAGCTCGAAGGAATATTCTGCTGTAGCTTGTCTTCATTTTAACTATGTTGAATTCTTGTAACTGTACACAGATCAACCGTCTCCAAAGTGAATTTTCTTCTTACAAGATCCGTGCTCATGCGCTTCTGCAAAAGAAGGACATGGAGCTGGCTGCTGCTAAAGACTCTGAACAGATAAAATCTCTTGAGGAAGCTCTAAAGGTAAGTTATCTAGACTTCTTAGATGGAGCTATTTTAGATGGTTGCCAACTAATTATCTTTTTGGGTGGTTTTAGGAAGCTGAAAAAGAAGTATATTTGGTATCTGCAGAGAGGGATAGGGCACAGCAAGATCTTCAAGGTGCTTTGGCTAGCCTTGAGAAAGAACTTGAGGAAAGGTATATTGTCACACTGAAACTTTTTCATGTTTGATTCCGGAGGTTGGGTGCTCATTCTCCTCAATATACCCGAGAAAGCAACTGAGAAATGGTGTCTCAGGGGAATAATTGTGGAGTTCTTCAGACGTATATAGGTTGTCTGAGATTTTTTTTATCATATATTTTTCAGAGCTGGAGTACTTAAAGATGCCAGGGAGCAGATCAAAAGTCTTGAATTGAAGCTTGACTCTGCTGTTGCTCGCAATCAGGCGGAGAAACAAGCATGGGAAGAAGACCTTCGGGTTTTAGAAGAAACATGGCGACGTAATTGATTCATTAGTTCGATATTTTTCATTAGTTCTTGAAAATTGAAATTCTCTCCCTAAAAGGTTACAGTAATCTACAGGAAGATGTGAAGCTTTAACTGCTCAAAGTGAAGCCTCCTCTGCAGAAGGTCTAGAAAAAGAACTAGAAGATGCCAAACTGCGGAATAAACGACTGAAGGTAAATCACGTTTTGTTGTACTCTTAATATGGGCTCTGGTTTTATAAGAAAGATTGCCGGTGCTTTTTGTCTAACTGACGTGACTGCAGGAGGAGCATGAATCAGTACGTGAGCTTGCAGATAGACTCATTGAGGAGAAGGATCAAGAGATATCCAGACTTGTGGATGAGAATAAAAACCTTCGAAAATCTATTGAAGCAAAACCAGTAGTATGTATTTTTTTTTCTTTTTCTTTTGCGTATTATCTGACTTCTTCGTTTTATCCTTAATCGGTCTTTCGCTAGTAACTTTTCGTTTAATTTGCACATGAATTTTTCACTCTTCATGTGGCATTAAGTGGAACGAATCTTCCTCTCAGGTTCACCACTATGGGAACAACAACATAGGTACGATAATATATTTGTCTAATACCATTGAACAAGGGCTCCTTATATGAATGATACATTGGGTTTCCTGTCATCAACTAACCTATTATCATATTCGAACGGTGTTCCAGAGTCACAACTGCAGGATGTAACTAACTTGAGTACTTCTGCAGCAGAGCACCAGATTCTGGTAGGATTTTGTAATTTTAGCCATCTGCTTCTCTGAGCAAGGAGTGATCTTAAATCCTAGAACAGAATTTATTTCAAATGTAATAGCTATGGAACAATCAGTGAGAGCTAATCATTACACATAATATTCAAATTTCAGATATTGGCAAGGCAACAAGCTCAGAGAGAAGAAGAGTTAGCACAGACACAGCGTCATATTTTAGCTCTTCAGGTGTATAGAATTGTTTGCATAGATTTTATCTGTTTGTGCCCATGTTGCACTTTATAACAGTTAATTCTGAATCAGGAGGAAATAGAGGAGCTTGAGCGCGAAAACCGTCTTCGCAGTCAACAGGTATGTAATGTAATTACTTGAGAGTTTTGGTGGCAAAGTTTCTTATGGTCTTATTTCGAACTTTGGTGGGTATGCTAATTACAGGAAGCTATGCTAAAGAGGGAGCTGAGGGAGATGGAAAGAGAACAGAAGAGAGAAGGTGTAGATATGACATACCTAAAGAATGTGATACTAAAATTGTTGGAAACAGGTAAAACTCTGGAGATTGAAGGTGGATCCATACAGTAGATGTCGTAGGGTAAAATAACATGTGATGATTGCAGGTGAAGTGGAGGCTTTACTACCTGTAGTGGGGATGTTGCTTCAGTTTAGTCCAGAGGAGGTTAGATCTTAGACTTGGACCGTCCTGAGTCTTAATAATATTGTTGTAATAAACCTAACCGACCATGTGTGATGGAAATGGCAGATCCAGAAGTGTCAGCAAGCCTACCATAGCTCCACAGCAACAACAACGACGACGACAGAGGCGAGTCCAGGTCCGACGGCAAGTGAGGGTTCAGGTCTATCACTCTTCTCAAGATTCTCGTTTTCCTAGTTGGGTTGGACACTGGAGCGGAGAGCTACCACATTCTTTTGGGCCAAGATACATACGAGTTTTGTTTTAAGTTCTTCGTTTTTGTGTAATGAACGTTGTTAAAGTCGAGATAACACTTTAGTCGATTGAGATGTTAATTGTAAAGAAAGGGAAGACACTAAATTGAGTTGGACCATTAATGGAGTGTACTATTTCATTCTGAAACCGCTGATTATCGGAATAATCAATGAAAAATCAATGCAAAAAAACTTAAAAACTTGAAAAAATATAAATGTCGTCGACTTGATTTTTTTTGGTCAACCCGTATAGTACGGAATCAATTTTGAACGGGTCTCACTCTCGCTTTCACTGCCCCAAGGCCTCAGTTTCTGATGTCATTTAAAATCCACAGGAAGGTGATTGATACTAGTTACTGAAACCATCCATGGAGGGTAGGCACAAATTACACTCTGGCTTGCGTTTATGGGAATTCCCTGATCAGTACGTCATCGAGCCAACCGATGGTTCAGCAGCATCATGTCTGGACATTAGTCGTCTTGACGGCTCCATGAAGCTCATTGGTGCGTTTTCTGTTTGCCCTTTTTTATTTGGAATAATTTGCTTTCTCTCACACACACAAATCGATCCTCTTTTAATTTCTTTGTGTCAGATCAAGTAGCAGAATGCAACTCTTTGCGTGTCCCCAAAATCCGTTCCATATTCGGTGTGGTTGGGATGCTGAAGCTCCTGGCAGGTTTTGATCCTATCGATCCATCGACCATTTATTTATTTATTTATTTGTCTTGGTTGAATGTCTTCATCTTCATTTGAAACCAACACCAAAAATTCATTTGATTTCAGGATCCTACTTGGTAGTTGTTACAGAGAGCGAATCTGTTGGCTCGTTTCTGGGCCATCCTATATTCAAAATCAACTCGCTCAAGGTTCTTCCCTGTGATCATTCACTTAAGAACTCGTCTGAAGAACAGGTTACTCCTTGTGGTTCCATCTTCCTTCCTTCCTCCTCTCTTGTATATCTTTGACTATGAGCAGCAAATAAAGCAACAATGGAAGCCGCTGAACACGCTCAAATCAAAATCATTCTACCGCTTTTAATTTGCAGAAAAAGATGGAGACTGACTTAACTAGGCTGCTAAGTGTCGCAGAAAGCACAACTGGTCTCTACTTCTCATATGAAATTAACTTGACTCTTAGGTACGCTAACGCTCTGGAGGAAACAAGACAAAAAAAACACTACATCTACATGTTTTGCTAATCATATATGTATGTGTCTTTAGTTTGATGAGTCTTTGTTTCAGTGCACAGCGCTTGCATGATTTGGGTGATGAGTCTAAGTCGCTTCCTCTGTGGAGACAGGTGTCTTATACAATTTACAAAAAAAAAACACTTGTTTTCACAGTCGTCTGTCCTTTTGTGGATGGACTGAAATTTTACCCTTTTGAATCTTCTTCACGGCAGGCTGAGCCTCGATTTCTTTGGAACAATTATATGTTAGAACTTCTTATCGATAATAAGGTTGGTGAACTCTTGTTTCGGTTCACTTCTCTGTTTTTCTGTAACTACAAAAAAATACATATATCAATCACCTTAATTTGGTTGTTTTAATTTTGTAGCTTGATCAGTTCTTGCTTCCAGTAATTCAAGGGAATATCCTTTTTACTATATATATGCAACTCAGTTGTTTCACCCTCTCTCTCTCTCTCTCCACTGACTGTAATGGTGGATCATGATTTTAGACAATATCCTTAACTCTGAATCACGTTTTCATAGTTTTCAAACAGCCATTGGAAGAGATATCGTTGACATTACTCTGATTGCTAGGAGGTGCACTAGGAGAAATGGTATGCATTTCTTTCTCCCTAGTTTTGACTTCATACGATATGCCTTGTGATTGTGTTTCTGGACATTTGCAAGGTACACGCATGTGGCGACGAGGAGCTGACTCCGATGGTTATGTTGCTAATTTTGTGGAGACTGAGCAAATTGTACGCATGAACGGATACACATCATCATTTGTTCAGGTGATAGTACTGTTACATCTTTGCATGCCCCTTTGGTCATTTTATTGTTGGTTCAGGTAATATATTGTTTATATGTTTGCTGGCCTAACAAATCTTTGGTCATTTTATTGATCCATTCCATTCACTCACATACTTTTGGTTTTTCTTTGGGTCAGATGATTTTACATAAGTTTGTGTGAGTTACCATTTGTTTGAGACATTTTGCAGGTTAGAGGATCCATGCCTTTTATGTGGGAGCAAATTGTTGATCTGACCTACAAGCCCAAGTTTGAGATTGCCCAACCTGAAGAAGCTGTGAGTGTTATGATTTGTAACTAACCATTTCCCCTTAATAGTAGTATTTAAGTTACCGATCCATTACAGGCGAGGATAGCTGAGCGTCACTTTTTGGACCTAAGGAAAAAATATGGATCAGTTTTGGCGGTTGATCTTGTCAATAAGGTGACCTCATTAGTTTTGGATATATGAGTCTCGACAGCTCCTGTTTACTGTTCTTGTCCCTTAATTGTGTATCAATTTATATATATCGTCCGATCAGTAAGTATAAGTGAAATTCAGAGATGTATGTAGTTCATATAAAAAAAAAAAAAAAAAAAAAACTGAATTGCTTCTTCTGTAATCAGCATGGAGGTGAGGGGCGCTTAAGCGAGAAGTTTGCAGGTTGTATGCAGCACATCACTGGTGATGATGTAAGGTAGCTATGCGTTCTTCTAACATTCTTGCTACTAAAGGATATTATCATCAGCGTCTGACTCACTCAAGAATACGCCTGATCCTATAGATACCTGCACTTTGATTTCCATCACATCTGTGGACATATTCACTTTGAGCGCTTAGCAATTCTGTATGACCAGATTGAGGGTTTCCTTGAGAAAAACGGGTACTAGTTTACTTGTACGTACGTACTTTTCCTGGCATCTAATCTTGAATTATATAACTTACAACACGTTGGAATTACAACAGGTACTTTTTGTTGAATGAAAAGGGTGAGAAAATGAAGGAGCAGCTTGGTATTGTGCGAACAAACTGCATAGATTGCTTAGACCGTACAAATGTCACCCAGGCTAGTATTCCCTTTAGACTATTATTAGTATTCAAATTCTTACACTCTCCTTGCCTTTGCTCGGTGCTCATCCTCCTGCCAAAATACAGAGCATGATAGGCCGAAAGATGTTGGAACTTCAACTCAAAAGGATTGGTGTCTTCGGCGCTGAAGAAGCTATAAGCTCACATCTAAATTTTGACGAATGCTATAAGATATGTCGGTACCCTACTTTATTCTCCTTTCTAGGAGATGTGGTTTTGCACTAGTAAATGAATTTCTTAGATATGCAATTCTCAATTATATCTGGTGCTTATGTTGCCTTCAGTGTGGGCTAATCACGGTGATGACATTAGCATTCAGTACTCGGGCACGCCTGCACTTAAAGGAGACTTCGTCAGGTATGTTCTTGCACTTAAGTACATATAAATATTCCCAACAGAATGATGCTTCCACATGCCTTGTTCAAACTTGTTTAACTAATTGTAGGTATGGTAAAAGGACTGTCCAAGGAGTCCTTAAAGATGGCTGGAATGCCCTCGCACGCTACTACCTGAACAATTTTGCTGATGGAACTAAGCAGGTTATAAGTGGCTCTAACTACCTGTTTGCGAGTACTTGATACCTCAACCTCTACTGACTGTTTATCATCTTCTTGGTTTCATACAAAGGATGCGATTGATCTTGTGCAAGGACACTATATAGTTGCTGTGACCCGAGACATGACTCCTGTGCCTCGAAAGGGAGGTCTTGAGGCTATAGCCGTAAGTAATCATCTGCTAATATTTTACGACTATCTATGTAAGGCAAATTACTTTGGATATAAATGGTCTAATATCAAAAATACCTCTCCTTTCTCAGAGCTTTCCAGTGGCATTGACGGTGGTTCTTATCAGTTTCTGGTTTGCAACAATGTCTGTAAAACAAGGTAAGCTTGATCCCTGAAATTGGTGTAAAACTAATGCGGCCAGGCCACCCAAGGCTGACAAAGATATTGTGCGTGTTTGGATGCAGTTGGGAGTGGTTATAAGCACCTATTTTTCTCATTGGTCTGGGCGGGCATCAGTGTAGCTGTTGCGGCACTAGTGAGGGCCAATGGCCGGATCTTCTGCAACCGGCCTCGCCTGCACAAGCCCAGATCTTGAAGCCATAGTTTGCCTTTGAACTTTGTGCAAATGGAGCCCATTGTTTCCTTTCGTTACACTTTCATTCTTCAACAGCTATTTTCAGTTTATTAATGCAAAATTGGGGTTTTTCGTAATGTGAGATCAAATTGAATATAATCATGTCACCAAAAATTGTTACGGGCCTCGATAGATTTCTAATTTGATAGGCGGATATATGAGTCGAAGAACGTTATACAATCTCACTCACCCGTACGTCATTACTCCTTTCACATTAGCTCCCAACACCTTTTGCTCGAATCAGTTCAAGCTACGTATATTTATTCAAATAATGTCACTAATTTTCTTTTAAAAATAATTTTAAAAAGAGTGAAGAAAGAAAAGAGTAACTGGAAACGAATCAGGAACCCAAGGCAGAAACTGATAAATAAACATTTTGGTCACAAAATTAACTGGTCCAAAGGATATATAAATGATACATAGTGAAGGACAGCGTCAATGCCTAGACCTGGACTCAGCCCTTCGAGCCTCTTCACGCGTAGTTGGAAACAACTCCACATACCTAGACCCAATGGACATTTTGTCCTTAGCCATTGCCCGCCTTGCGTCCTCCACGGTCTCAAACTCTACAAATGCCTCTCCCGTGGCCTTCCCATCAGGTCGAGACACAACATGTACCCGTCCTTGAATAACCTTGTAGCCGCTGAAAAAATCAATGATTTGAGGCTTGTTCACGGAATAAGGGAGGCCTCGCATCTTTAGAACCTCAGTGTACTCAAGCTTGTCTTTCTCAGTAAACCTCTTAGCTCTGGATGGGGCGGTGGGAGGAGGTGGGCTAGCACGGACCTCGTACTCATAGGCTCCCTCGTCAGCAGCCACAGCGTTGTAGTAATCATGCTTATAGGAGCGGAAAACTTCCACGTATCTCCTGCCCATATTGTGCCTGTCCCTCTGTAGAGCAATCTCAACTTGCATCGGCCCGGCAAAGACGACAAAGGCCTCCCCAGAGAATTTACCGTACTTGGTGACGAGGAAAACGTCGACAATGTCGAGGCCGGCAAAGAACTTGAAGATGTCAATGTCAGAGCAGTTGAAAGGAAGACCCCTGAGGCGAACAACTGGGAAAACGGGGGGGCCATAACCAAAAGGAGGGAAGGTGGAAGCTCCTGCGCTGCCAACTGCCAAGTAGGGATTTGATTGCATCATTCTTTGTCTCTTTGATCCAACCTCGTAACCCCCGCTCCCAAACATGGCCCTTCAATTATGAAACAAAGAAGAAACCCGGAAAAAATGATCCCCCAACTAAACCAGTTAATATATAACCCAGTAGACCCAACCAACCAACCCTTAGACTTCCCAGTTAGTCTTTTTTTATATCTCTATGGGGGCTAAGAAATAAATCTCTTCTTTAGACGAGCTAATGGAACAAAAGAAAAACAGACTAAATTTCACCAGACACTGTTCCATCCTATAATAACACCAGATACTGTTCCTTCCTACACACTGACCAACCCTCTAAATTCGAAATCGAACACAAGATTTTCCAATAAAAAAGTCGATTAACGATTTTAGATAATACCCCCCCCCCCCCCAATCACTACTAGTATTCAACAGGAGACTCAATCGAGTAGAACAAACGAGAAAGATGGCGATCCAATGCAAGAATACGTACCCTCCTCTAGATCCGTACATGACCTCCTCTGCTGTGCTGCTTGCTCCGACGCACGCCTAATTAAAGGTCTTCTTCTCTCGACCTCGACGGTTTTGTTTCGTCGCAAATGAGAAAATTCAATCACAAAAGGGGGAAAATATATCAGTAAATAAATTAGCCCTAACTAAAAACTTACTATGTATGTATCCCCCGGAACTTCTTCAATCTTAAGTCTAAAAGCCCATTATAACGGCTCAATATTCTAACGAGGCCCCATACATATTGCAAAAGAAAAGCCCAACTTTAGGCAATCGTAGTAGCCAGTTGCAATTTGCAAAGGAGGCCTACAACGCTGTTATAATGGGCTTTCAGACTTAAGATTGGCTCCTACGATCGATCCTTCGGATCAGCAGTTCTGACGTCTCTCACTTTGCACAAAAAAAATTAAGCAATGGTTGGATTTGGATACTCTTCTGCTTGACCACCACATCAAAAATGGCAGGCACCGGCACCGGCACCGGCACCGGGAAATGCCTTCTTGTCACCGGCCCTCCGGTGAGCTTCTCTTTCTCTTCTACCCTCTTTTATAAGAATTCACTTAATTAATTTAGTACAATCTGTTAGTACTCTAGGGTTGTTTTAGAGAATCGCTCACCGCACCATTTGATAAGATTCAATGAATGATCCAAGAGAGAGCTCAGCTCCTCCAGGGTTTGTTATAGAGTCCCTAAAATCCGAATCGCACAGTAATCTGTTAACCTTATTATTACCTCTCTACTTTTTGCCAGCCAGGTATACAACAAAATTCGATACAACAAAATTGGATTTCAATATTATTATTATTATTATTTTTTTTTTTTTCTGATTTTGCAATGAAGGGTGTCGGAAAAACCACATTGATCATGAGAGTGTTGGATATGATGAGGATGAGGATGAGGATGAAGGGGCTTTCCAACCCCAACCTAAAGATCCAAGGTTTCTACACTCGTAAGTCGTAAGCTTCTCTCCTCTCCTCTTTCTTAGCACCAATTATCATGCAACTCTTCTTCTTCTTCTTCTTCTTCTTCTTCTTCTTCTTCTTCTTCTATTTTCTTTGTGATATCCATTGAACTTGAGACGCCCAGAAGAGATGAGGGAACGCCGAGGAGGACAAAGGGTTGGTTTTCAAGTGGTCACCTTGGATGGCCGCACAAGTTTGCTTGCTTCTTCTACTGTTTCTAGGTCCATCCTCCTCCTCCTTCTGCCTTTTACTCTCTCTAAGGTTCCTCTCACATTTGAATTAGCCTAGTTCTCTCACTGTTGGCAGTCAAGAATCCATGACATCATGGCCTAGCGTTGGCAAGTATAAAGTGGACATTGCATCCTTTGAGTCTATAGCATTGCCTGAGCTTCAGGTTCTGTCCTTGACTGGTATATTTTGGATATATAGGACACTAACTAATCTGCTTTAGCATTTGATTTCAAGGTCAAAGAGGACACCCATCTTTTCATCATTGATGAAGTTGGCAAGATGGAGATGTTTAGTCCATCCTTCTTTCCCGCTGTCCTCACTGTTTTGGAATCCAACATTCCTCTTCTTGCTTCCATTCCTAGCCCAAAATCTGGTGGACATCTTCCTGGAGGTAATTAATTCTCTTTATCTTTCTTTTTTCTTGGAATCAAACATAATGAGGAATCATATCATATGGGTTTCATTCTCTTATTTATCTATCTTTTCTCCTGCATCACTTTTTATAAGAGTGAGATAGACGTTCGAATGTTGTTTACCCCAAGGGCGGACATTAATATTCAGAGTGGGAATAGCTAGCTAGCTAGCTATCTATCTCGAAAACCTACCTGATGGCAGGCTAGTCTGCATTGTGTTCTTTACATTATATATATTCTTCTTTGTTGTCAGCAGTGGCGAGGTTGAAGAACCAACCGGGAGTGACAATAATCAATCTGAGCGAGAGTAACAGAGATTCAATGAAAAGACATATCTTTGACGTTTTGTCTGGATGGCTGCACAATGGCAATCAGTAGAGTAGAGGGCGTCGTCTCTCTTCTCCTTTTCTATCAACCTTATTATATATACTGTATACTGTACTCTAACGCTATTTAGATAAATCCTAAAAATTGTGTAGAGAGAGTAACACTAACAAATATACTGTATTTGACCAAAAAGAAAAGCTCATTCATACAAAAGAGAGAAGTGAAAGAAATCAAATAATTTCTTTAAGGCAAGAAGGATTGACACGCACTTTCCACCATGTAAGAGTGGAAATCCCAACAGAACGTGGGCGACGAAGAAGAAGAAGAGGAAGAAAATCCTACTCTTCCGTCCAGCGGAAATTAAAAGGCGTTGCGTTTCCCTTGCCGTTGCTTTGCGACCATTTAATATCTAACATATCTCTCTCACTCTGTCGCTATTCTTTCCTTATAATAAGATTTACATGCGTCTTTGACTTGTTTCACATAAAAGGGCAACCGCATAAACGTCCCTGCCTGCGACTGCGAGTTTCAGAATTTAAACCAAAACCCTAATTTTGGCCTTCTTCTTCGCAGGGCGCATTCAAGGTAAACAACTCTTCAAAGTCTAAACCTTACTCCATCGGGCTTTCTAGAAATGTGTCTTTGCTCTCTATTTCCCACACTTTAGATAGATGACGCCTTCTCTTTGTTCGTTCCAAGTCGTCTTCTCTCGTAGACAATTCGATTTTTTCCTTGTCAAATATACATTCTGACCTCCTGGTAAAGAGATCTAATTTGTAGACATTTTTTTGTGTTCTAGGTTAGAGAGGTTTGGTCAGCTTTTGTATGTGTACTTTGTTATGGAAGGCGTCAATATGCTGCTACCCCAAAAGCCTCTGACAAAAGATGTTGATGATAACAATGGTGTTCCACATCCTTCCACCAATGTTGATTACCATCTTAACATTCTTTTAGCTTCGCATTTGAGTAACCCAGATCTGACACCCCAGGAGATTGCTGAGGCCTCTAGATCCACTGCTGCTGCTGCTGCTATAGCTGCAAAGGCCGCCCGTGCTACCGCTTATGAGAAAGCTGCTGCTGCTGCAAAAGCCGTTGCTGCCGCTAAGACTGCTTTAGATTTGATTGCCTCTTTTCCCAACCAGGGTCAGGGACTTGTCCAAGACGGTAGGGACAACATGAAGAAGCATGTTGCTGCTGACTTGTCCTACTCAAAGGGTGATGACGAATTACCCTCCTACTTGCAACCAGGAGACGACACTCATGGCATAATTCCAAACTCCTCTTTGAGCGAGGCTCCCACAGGCTCAAGAGAGGGGCCAAATACAGAGCAAGCCAGTTCCAAGAGGGTGGATTTCGATGGCCTTGGCATGGAGTTAGATACCGATAGACTGAACGGATCAGCAGCTGGTGGAGAAGGAGCAAAGGAAGGGATGATTCAGGTGACCAGAAAGAGGGGGCGGCCAAAGTCCAAATGATTTTGCTTCTGTAATTATTTTTGGAGTCTATTTGCTGCAAATAGCCGCAAATGCTGCTTGTATATCATCAAGTCCCTAGAATGTGTGTGAGATTTGGAGAGGCTAATGAAATTATGAAAAGAAAACTCACATAGTATGTTTTATTTTGGGGTCGGATGGTCTGTGGAGCTCTTTCGTCCATCATATCCGATTTGCTCACTTGATTCTAAGCATGTCTTTTTATTATTATTGGTTTTCATGGGTCTTTCATACAAATAGGGTAAAAAGACTCAACAATACACACAAGTGAGGAGACTAGAGTAACAGAATAACAAGAAAGAATGCTGCATGTTGTTTTTTTTTCTCATGGTATGGTAACAACAATGCTTCTCTTTTTAGACCGGAAAAAGAAGAAAAAATCAGGCCTTGGATATCAGGATCTCGTGTACGGCAGTCCAAGTCCCGGTAATGGCTATAATAACACCAGTGAGGAAAACAAGAACGTCTATCACTATTCTTGTGATGCTCAGCTCGTTTTTGAAAGCCTGCAAGTGGAAAAGCGATGGCAAGACAAAGCCCAGCACCACGCAGACGCTGCTCCCAACCAGAGATAAAAAGTCTGCAAAATTAGGGACGAGCAGGGCCACGAGGGTGACCACCAGCACAGTGGCCCAGCGCACCCAGACGGAGTACTGGGAGCTGCAGAGGCGACGTTCCACGACCTCATATACAGGGTGCATCATGAGGGGAAACGTGAAGAAGAGGTTGATTGCTAGGCCCAGCTGCACCAGGGTGCTCACCACTCCTGCCCCCAGGTTTGTGGTGATGATGTCTCTCGTATCATCTCCGTAAGCCATGTAGCCTAGCAGCCCGAACGCACCGTACATGAGCGAGATTAAGCCCATGGCTAGCCCCAGGGCTCTACCGAACTTGTCTTTGTATTTGGCCTCCAACTCAAGTGGCAGAACCTGTTCACATAAAAGTTGTTTAAAAACACACAGCAGAGACAAATCAATAATAGAAGAGGAGGAGGAGTCTTTGTGCTTGGTGCTTACCATTCCGATCCCTTCGAAAGCGTAGACAGCAACTCCCAGGCCGTAGAAGAAAACAGAGAAGCCACCAAAGACTCTCAAGGGAGGTCTTCGTTCGAGGAAGATGAAAACATCCTGGACCATAACGACGATGGTGGCGGCAACGTCGACGATATCGGCGAATATACTCAAAGGGGCGAGATGGGTGAGAGATGGGATGGAATTGAGACCAAGCTGAAAGGGGAAGCAACCCCAGAGGTAAATGGAAGCAGGATCGAGGCCTAGGATAAGGTCGGTGCCGCGGTTGAGGAGATTGGCCATTGTGGTGGCGACGAAGATGAGGTAACTGACGCAGAAGCCAGATTGGGAGAGGACGAGCATAACATCGACGAGGAGACGGCCGGCGGGACCGCAGACGGATTCGCCGAGATCTCCGAAAGAAGTGATGCTGGAGAAGCCGGAGGTGGACTCGAGTTTGCGGCGGGTGTGGACGAGGAGCATCATACAGAAGAAGGTGAGGGAGGAGACGAAGAGGAGTGTGAGGAGGCCCAACAGCCATCCCGTCTTCTTGAAGGTGTAAGGAAGTCCGAGCACGCCGGCGCCGACGATTGCGATGAAGACATTGGCGAAGGTTTTAGGATGCGAGGACAATGTTCGAGGCCCCAAAAGAGGAGTGTCTTCCGTCGGCGCCAGCGATTGAGAGGAAGATCCCCAAGGCAGGGATAAGGAGGACGATCCAGCATCCTCATCGTACCTCATGCCGCCGACGAGATCTGTTTCGATTTTTGATTGAGTGAACCGAGAGAGAGAGAGAGAGAGAGTCACAGTCCTCTTTTGGATCGATTTTTCTCAAATATTTTGGTACTTTCGGTGTTGTGTTGTTGGGAGATTGTGTGGTCAGTCAAATTATTGATTATAATATCTCTCTCCTATCTTTCTTTCTTTCTTTCTTTTAAAATGAAAAAAATAAAAAAAAATAAAAAAAAAAATCATTAAGAGAAATATACCAAAACTTTAAGATTATAATCTCTCTCTCTCTCCTAGCTTTCTTTCTTTCTCATTGGCTCTGTTTTGGGGTTTATCGATTTAAGAAACATTTTGCTTACGCAATAAACCTCTGAAATTGTTGACTCCTAGTGTATCAACCGCGCGCCACATGTTTGTCTATTTTGGCTTAGCCAAATTCCTTTTTTTTAATCAACTTATTATGATGATGAGCTGTTGGTTGAATTCGACTATTAATTATGTATTATTGAATAACGCCCACAAACATTAACTAAAAAAAAAAAACAAAGGGTAGGAAAGGAGAAGAGGACATCTGTGTAGAAGTTTCAGAAATGATTGAAAGAGCTTTGCACCAATCGAAGCAAAGCAACGTGGAAGTGCAGCGCACGTCTCTCTCCCTCGGGTTTCTGTGGCCAACTTGAACACGCCTGCCTCTCCTCTTCTATTTGGGCTCTCTCTTTCTCTCTCTTTTGCTATTTGGGCTTTCAACACCTCATTCCCTTTTTTTTTCTAGCCCACGAAACACTCATTTATGTGGAAATTGTTGTCTTTCTGTTTTATTTTTGGCAACATGTGAGAATGAATCAAAATACTACTAACTACATACGATGACAAGAGTATTAACAAAACAAAACAAAAAGGTTTTATACTACACCCATACAGATACAATATGAAAGAAGACGAACAACAAACTCCTTTTCTCTTTTCAAATCAGATTCAGGAGAGGATGGAGAGGAAGATGGTAGACCAGACGGTCAGTGCTAAGGATGCAACCAGGTAGGTCCACAAGAAGATGACCGAGCACTCATCCTGAGCCACGTCGAACAGCTGTGTCATTGTGCCTGCAATCCATAAAATTTATTATTAGGTTTTCCGCAGCGAACAACAATGAAGGGGGATGTCTCGAGTAATTTACTGATATTCATGGCGGGCGGCAGTGTGAACTGAAGCATGAGAACGTATCGGAAGAGAGGGTCCGGAGGAAGATAGCCTAGATTTCCTGCTAATTGGACCACCCCGACTCCCACCACGGGAAGGATGAGATAGCGCACACAGATCACTCCCACAATCACTGATGTCTTCACGGCTGAGGAACGCAGTCCCTGAATCAGGTTTCCCCCCAGTATGAGTGTGATGCAAGGAATTGTCCCGTCCCTGCCAAGTCAACTAGCTAGTATTAGGCTCAAGTCGTTATATATGTGATATTACATATCTATATAGATGATCAGTCGTCCATATATACCCAAGTAGCTTTACTGAGTCTTGGATGACTCGCAGCGGGGCATTCTCCCCGATTATAAGATTCCTTAGCCAATTGGTTGCTCCAAAGACGAAGCCAAGAATCTGAATGGAACATATAATTAACAACGCATCATCAGAGCAGTGGATGGTTGATTAGAAACGAAATCATGTTTTTTTTTTACTTACGGCACCAATTGTGGGTGGTGCGAAGAGTTCCTCAAGAATCTGATGGAGCAAGTCCTTGATGTATGTCCTCGTAGACACCTTTTGTTTGCCTTGGATTTCAAGGTCTTGGTTTTGGTGCGGCTTGAGGAGAAGAGTATTGGGATCAGAGTCGATGTCCTTGTTGGGAGACTTAACCATCCCGGCGGCTGCAAGAGCTTTAAACTGCGTAGCAGAACTTCTCACTAGTTGGTAACTGTACGTCCATATGTAGAAACCCCCGAGCTGCCCTTGACAAAATCATTAATCACGATCAACAATTCAACATTAACAAGTCTCTGACAAGAGAATATATATTTAGTTTGACTTACGGCCATAGAGAAAGATGCGTAGGAGAGTCCAATGGATCTGCAGACACTCCGATTCCCAAAAGGACTGCCTTCCTCGTCACAGATGGCAGGGACCAGAATTAGCATAAGGTTTCCCATATTGCCTACACGTACATACGGGAGTACACAAATATATCATATGAGTTATATTGTACTTAGAGTTTAGGGATCTCCTTGATTAAATTTTTGAGGTTTTAATGTTACCTGAGGCACATGTAGCAATTATGAGGCCATGGAGTTGAGGTTTGGGATTCAGCAGCTTGACCATCAACCATCCAAGAATGCCTCCTACTAGAAAGGTGATTCCAACATTTATGGGCATAAACCACCTGCAAAACTGATTTTGGTCAAATCAAAGCCACACGTTTTCCCATAGCGGTAAGTGAAGACTGCTACGTATAGTGCAGTGCGTACCATGAAATAATGTCCTGCAATGTGACAGTCTGAGCAAGGTTGGCAAACATGATGCAGGGGGTGAATACCACGAACACGAGCTGCAAAGGAAAATGTTTACTAGTGATATATGAAACATGAATGCATTGGTGGTAATAACTAATAAGAAAAGAAGAAAAAAAAACAGAGAAGTAGGTGAGGTTACCTTGTTCACGGATCTTCGGGTGTCAGCAGAGAGAAGAGAGCAGTAATCGGTTGCCAAGAAAGCGCCAAGGACGCTAATAAGAAGAACTTGAACGATTGGCATTGAAGCCACCTCCAACAACTCTAAGAAACCCATCCCTAATCTCTCTTTTTTTTTTTTTTTTTTTCTTTTTTTCTGGTTTCTTGCAGAAGAAGAGAAGCAGTCAAGGTAACGCTATGGAGATGAAAGTTTTGATATTCTGGCTGTTTGTGTAGATAGAGAGAATTGATGGGAATATATATAAATATGAAGAGGAGTGGGGTACAATGAAGTGTAATAAGAAGAAGAGTCCAACTTTTCAACAGGAGGAGAAGGCATGCAAGAAAGGTGATTTAAAGGACAAGTTGGCTTCTGGGTACTGTTGGTCTCAGGTGGCGGACATGTGAAATCACATGGACATCAAAATTAGAAGATTCATTGGGACGAAAAGCTTTTGGGATCGTCTCAGGTTAATGTTGACAGAATCAAAGTAAGACTCGTCGTCAATAGCTAGTTGATCCTAATATCTTTAACTTTCCAATTGTTTTGATATATATGATCATATATGATCTATATTATTTTTCTCTTGACATAATGACATGTGTATCTCATATATCTAATCCAGCCCAAAGACGCCTTCAATAATTTTTTAACAAAATACACATGGCTAAAATACGGCTGTGCACCAAACCCCTAACTTAACTAAACAATGATATTCGAGCACAGAAGTAACCTAACATGTCACAAACTAACATTTTTCTAAGTGGCCCATTTGGACCTTTATTTCATAATATTATTTGTCTTTGTCGCCTAAACATTTTTATTTTATTTTTAAGTAATCATCTCCTGGATTTGACGCCAAGCTTCAGAGATGGCTGCGATGGAGATGCCAAGTCCACAATACTCGTCACACTCTCTACTTTATTACAAAAACCAAAAATGTCACTCTCACTAGCCACTCTGCTAAGCTGATCCCAACGCATCACATACACACATGGAAAACAATGCCACTAATTTAATTTGATGAAAATAATCTCATCCTGAATATCTCCTCTCTCTTTCCTCTTTACAATATCAAATGTTTTGGATTTTTATGCTCTCAAACTTGTGGGATTAAACCAAATTAAAGGAAGAGGAAACCGTCGTTTGCTTGTATGTCTCGGAGAAGCACGTTTTTTAGCTAAGGATAAGACTAAATTAAAGTAAGAGATAGTCAAATATTTGTTTAAAAAGAAGGTAAGAATGATGAGACCAGGTTTGTGGTAGAACAAGTCTCGGGAGATAAGATAGTTTGTATGACTTGGAATGGCGTGTCTACAGACTACATAAGGGCACCGTTTACTTTGATAAATAACAGTTCTTCGGCTAGCTATACTATAATTATCCCAAACCGGTTAAGTAAAAAGGGCCCATGTAGGTATGTAGGCTTAGCCCATTTTCCATTAGTTTCCAAATGAGTCATAACGTAACAAGTCACAGGTCAATAATTCAAATGAAGATTGAAGGTCTATTTATTTTTTTTTTGGTTTTGTCATTGTCAAGATATCTTTACCGATAAACTTAAAAAAATAGATAGGTTCACTCCTACGCTGAATCTTCTTGTTCACTTCTTTCTTTTCAACCATTCAGAATCTTCTATACATTATTTTATTTAAAAAAATAAATCAAAATAAAATTAAAAAGCAAAATAGATTAAGGAAACAAATTCTGTATAATTTTTTTTAAGGAAAGTTAAATATTGGTTTGGTTTAGATTTTACAATTAGAATGAAATGATGTATTGGTTTGGGTTTACAAATAAAGCGATTAGGGTTTAGATTTTACAATTCAAACAAAATTATATGTCGGTGGGTTTCAAATGAAGTGGTTAGGGTTTAGATTTTACAATTAAAACGAAATTATATGTCGGTTTACGTTTACAAATTAAGTGGTTAGGGTTTAGATTTTACAACTAAAACGAAATTATATGTCGGTTTGGGTTTACAATGAGATGGTTAGAGTTTAAATTTTACAATTAGAATGAAATTATATGTCGATTTGGTTACAAATGAGATGGTTATGGTTTAGATTTTACAATTAGAATGAAATTATATATCGGTTTGGGTTTATAAATAAGTGGTTTAAGTTTTTTAATTTTATATCAATGTATACAGATTTTGTTTCCTTATTTTATAATAATTGTTCATAAACTTTACAACATGATCAGATAATTTACGTGAAACTAAAACCTTGATAGGGACAAAGAGGAGCCTTTCTCTAATCATATTAGTTATCCCAGGCAGGGAAAGTGGTGATTCGTTCTTCCATTGTATATATATATATATATTATCATTTTGGGTAAATTAAGAAAAGAATACAAACAATGGGTGAGGTGAGATGATAGTGGAGCAATAGCCCCAAGAGTAAAGGATAACATTCTGTAATCTATAAAGTTGCAAGTTGGTATATACAAAACTAAAAGCGGAAATAGTAAAAAAAGACAAACTAAAAGGGGAAAGCAATCATAAAAGCAAAACCTATTAGTCAAATAAGGATTGATGAGTGTGTTGGATGATGGACGATTCTGTTCTTCTACCCCTCTGATCTGTCTGTCATAGGCAATCAAATTGTCATTTATGTTGGGTGAGAGAAGAAAGTGAAATAATGAAGACTCCTACTTAGTTTTTTTTTTGATAGAGAGCCACAACAGTGACAATAATAGCTTTATGTTTGTTGACTGTAAGGGTTGGGTTATGAATAGAGAGAGACATGAAGGAGACACATACAGAGACGTCGTCTTAGGTTGATTCTCTTCAACCTCCAGTGTCATTGATGATTGAGATCTCTCTTCCCATAATTTATTGTTATGCATAACAACATATCACCGTAATTAAACGGACAAGTCAACATTGCATTTATTTGTTTTATGTTTTTTTTTGAGTCTCGTTGCCCTCTTGTTAATTTGACGCAATCAAGGACAAGATAATTTCTTCGTCTGGCTGCCATGGCCACAAGATGCTTTTTGTGTTGGACCACTTTACTCTTCTGGTCTCTGCTGCTTACCGGCTGCGCCCGAGCTTCCTCTTCAGGCGGCGCCAAAGAGAAAGGGCTCTCCCAAACTCCCACTTGGGCCGTTGCCCTCGTCTGTACCTTCTTCATCCTTGTCTCCGTTCTCCTCGAGAAGGCTCTTCACAGAGTTGCCACGGTTTGCCCTTTATTCTTTCTTCCTTCACTTGTGCAAGCGATCCCCTTCTTAACATTTTTTTATTTTTCTTAATCTCAGTGGTTGTGGGAGAAACATAAGAACTCTCTGCTTGAAGCCTTGGAAAAAATAAAGGCCGGTAAGACCAGACACTACTGGTTTTAATTCTTCTACTGTCTTTGGTTAAGAAAACTAAAGATATGTGTGAAATGGATGCAGAGCTGATGATTCTAGGATTCATTTCCTTGTTGCTCACCTTCGGAGAACAGTACATTCTCAAGATTTGTATACCTGAAAAGGCTGCAGCCTCTATGTTACCTTGTGCAGCTCCTTCTACTCATGACCAAGACAGCAAGACCCACCGCAGACGTCTAGCTTCTGCTTCTACCTCTTCCCGCTGCGAAGAGGTCATCTCTAGCTTCCATTATTAATTATAACAAATTTCAGGCTCTGTATTTTGTTATAACACTATCTTGTTTTCCGCAGCAGGGTCATGAACAACTCATACCTGCCACAGGTTTGCACCAGCTACACATTCTATTGTTCTTCATGGCTGCCTTTCATATCCTTTACAGTTTCATCACCATGATGCTTGGCAGACTCAAGGTACGACGAAAAGTTCCTTACCTCAAAACCCTCCTTTCGAAGTCGTAGCTATTCAAATCATTTTCCGACGTAACTGCAGATTCGTGGCTGGAAAAAGTGGGAACAGGAGACTTTTTCTCATGATTACGAGTTTTCAATCGGTACGTACGTAGGCGACTTCTTCTTCATAAGTCTCTGGTCTACAACATAGGTCACTAAAGTGGCTTCTCTCTATGCATAGATCCATCAAGATTCAGGCTCACTCATGAGACGTCATTCGTTAGACAACATTCCAGTTTCTGGACAAAAATCCCCTTCTTCTTTTATGCTGTGAGATTCTTCTTTAGCAAGCCCTCGTATAGTATCAAGTTGTACTTCGTGAAAAATTGATATTTAATTTGCTCTCTCTCTCTCTCTCTCTCTCAACCGTCAGGGTTGCTTCCTACAGCAGTTTTTCCGATCCGTCGGGAGGACCGACTACTTAACTCTGCGCCACGGCTTCATCGCTGTAAGGCAATACTCAGTTCTCTCTTGTGTTTTTACCTAACACCATTGTCATGTTTATGGAAAGTGAGTCTCCTTTTAGGCCCATTTAGCTCCGGGAAGACAGTTCGACTTCCAGAAGTATATCAAAAGATCACTGGAAGACGATTTCAAGGTGGTAGTTGGAATAAGGTACGTGAAACAAGACAAAACAATGCTAGTTTGGTGAGGTGATTGTTGACATTACATTGCTCATAAATTTTCTCTCTGCAGTCCTCTTCTGTGGGCATCATTTGTAATTTTCCTACTTCTGAATGTTAATGGTGAGCCTTCGCTTGCTTTACCTAATCATTGATTATTAATTGTCTTATATATTGGGGTGCTGAAAAATTCTCCCATCTCTGTTTAGGCTGGGAAACATTGTTTTGGGCGTCAATCTTGCCTGTACTTGTAAGACAAGTTTACTCTTGAGCGAATCTTCTATTTACTGTGTTGTGTCAGGGGCTTGTAAGTCTCATTTTTACAACCCTTGCAGATCATATTAGCTGTCAGCACGAAGCTTCAAGCGATCCTAACAAGAATGGCTCTGGGAATCACAGAGAGACACGCAGTTGTTCAAGGGATACCTCTTGTGCATGGTTCAGATAAGTACTTTTGGTTTAATCGCCCTCAGTTGCTGCTTCATCTTCTTCATTTCGCCTTATTCCAGGTAGTTGAATTGCTTTTAGTTCCATACAAAGTCAGTATTGCATGTTATACTTGTGTTCTTCTTTAGTCCTATGCTACAACTTCTGTCTAAATGTTTCCTCCTCCTTTTTGTATAGAATGCTTTCCAGATAACATACTTCTTCTGGGTCTGGGTAACATCTCTTTCATTTATATGCCCAATACAGTAGTTTGCCTTTTGGCCGATGTATTCTCTTCTATATCCTCAATGACATAAATGACTAATTACATTTTCTTAATTTGGCATGCAGTATTCTTTTGGGCTAAAATCTTGTTTTCACGCGGATTTCAAACTTGTCATCGTAAAACTCTCTCTAGGGTAACACTCTTCACTAGCAAATACACCAATTGATAGATCTCTCGTGGAACAATTAGCTGAACAAGTTTGATAAATTTGCAGCGTTGGAGCTTTGATTTTGTGCAGCTACATCACACTTCCATTGTACGCACTAGTTACTCAGGTACACTATCCTAATTTTCAGCCTTTTACTCTCCAGATCTGTTTGGCTGTAGTTCAGTGTCAAGGAACCAAGCAACAAACTTATGTTGTTCATGTGAGCAGATGGGTTCACACATGAAGAAAGCTGTGTTTGATGAGCAAACGGCAAAAGCCTTGAAGAAATGGCACATGACTGTGAAGAAGAAAGGCAAAACGAGAAAGCCACCAACAGAGACCCTTGGAGGTTCTGACAGTGTCAGCACCTCTACCTCAGCCTTTCACGCATCTGGAGCTACTTTAATCCGCTCCAAGACCACAGGTCACTCGACAGCCTCTTACATGAGTAACTTTGAAGGCCAAAGCATGTCTGATCTTGAAGCTGAGCCATTAACTCCTGTACTGATAGAAGGACAAACTATCGTCAGGGTTGGTGATCAGCCCACAGAGATGGAAGATGATGGAGATATAAGTCCTGGAAACCAATTCTCCTTTGTGAAGCCTGTTCCTGCTAACGTAATTGGTTGATATTCAAAACGAATGCAGAACAAATTCCACCATCCGGGTCTTTGTTTTCTATTTATGCCAATAATTGCTTTGCCAAGTGTTACTACCGACTAGGATTTCTGTAGAGCTTGTATGCTAGAGCTCTTACATATCCAGAGAAAAAGTAAAGAGCTACATAACAGGTCGGCCCAAAAACTAGAATAGTTTACTGGCTTTGTTTGTATTACATCGTGCAACTGACTATTACTACCAGAATCTATCACAAAACAAGAAACGAGTTTTTGATAAATTTGTATAAAGAACCGATCAAACCGCTGATCTTCCATAATACTTGATATAAACGGACTTACTTAGGTTCTTCCTCGTCATCACTGTCACTTCCAAACATGGAGGCCATCTTCATCGCTAAATTTGCAGCTATTTCCCTTCTCTGGAAATCAGGCATCAATCGCAAATTGTCCCGGATGTTTCCTATTTCTGACATCAACTGTTCCACGTCTTCAAACTCATAACATTTCTCATTTTCTGTGTCCAAAGGTTTTTCATCTGTTACTATTGCTCTGCCAGTGTCATTCGGCGGCTCTAACCTTGGCCGTGACAGCTGCAACTCTTCATCCACAACTTCATTCATTTTTACCATATTATTTTCTACATGGAGGTTTTCCTGTGACGTGGATCCACCAGCATCTGCATATGAATGCGTTCCACTTGCAGAAACCCATCTTTCGTCGATATTCTCCCATGGGTCGCCTGAGCCTGCTGATAGCACTTCATACTCCAATTCGTATTCAGATTCTTCTTCTGACAACTCTGGGAACGAGAAAATATAAGAGTCACTCAACATGAATCCAAGTGGAAATAAAATGTCCTCACCCGGGTAGAGTTTTGGTCCGACAACTTCTTGGCCGAACACTTGGTCAAATTCCAATGAAATCGTGTTTGGTCATGAAGTGGTCTGACATCAACTCTACCCGGGTAAGGATGTTACAGGAACCCTGAGGGAGAAGAAAATGGAAGGAAAAAATAACCTTCCCCTTGAGCTAACACAGGTTCATTTATCTTATCACCCGATTTAAGAACCATCCCAGGCCACATATGTGCCGAAAGAGCACCAAATAGACGTTCAACCCCTTGAGAATCCCCATCTACTGATAAACCTACAAAAGACCAATCGATGAGCCTCATTAATGCTAGAGACGAATACATATTCTCTGCTCATCCATTTTCACTCAACTTTTTCAAGTTCAGTACAAGCTACTTTTTCATATTTGATGGAAAGAAAGAGTGAGTAACCAGATAAAAAACCTGAACATTGCAGTCAATATGAAGAAGGAAGAGTTGCCTGAAAAACATAGAACTTACACTTGTCAAAATCAGGATTAGAGGCACAAGCCTCAATGAACTCGATGTTATTCTCACAGCACCACTCAAGACATGTTGCCCTGATATCCAGTGAAGTATCTTCACTTCCCAACAAGCTGCATCCTTCCGTTTCAGAGATCCCAAACTCATCAGTGTCGGAATACAGAAGTCTAGAGGGGTCTGTTGCCTTCAAAAGGCGGCGTCTATATTCATCATGAGCTAGGTGATGAGGGACACGATCTACTTTGTTACCAATGCACAGCAATATATCAAAATGATTGATGTCAGTATGAGAAACCCAGTCTTGAAGAGCAACAAGAGTTGACAGCTGCAAAGAGTCGGGGGGGGGGGGGGGAGGGGTAAAAAAGGGTTATGTATGCTGCGGGGGTAAGGTGAGAGAATAAATGAGAACCAGCCACAGGGCGTATCAATGACAAACCTCACTCAAGTCGAAGACCATAACTAAGGCCACCAGTGGATGTGACTGAGGGAGGTTGGGTAGAGAGTAGTCGTCGCGAATATGTGATATCCATACAGAAACATCCGCCGTGTAATACTTAGTGTTGATCGTCCAGCTGCCCACATGTTATAGACGAATAAAAAAGAGGTTCAAACAATACTTCAAGTGTGAGACAACTTATTCAGGAATTGGGTACACACATCCATACCCATGAACTTCTGTTTGAGATGATGGCTCCGATGAATCCTCAAATTCCACAGAGAGCAATCCTGTGATCACATAATTTTTTTGATCTCCCGTCAAATGGATAAAAAAGGAAACCCTAGATTTTGGTAAAGCAGAGGAATCGGATCCAAAGGGGAGAAGGGTGCGCTTACGAGAGAGGAGGGTGCGCTTGCCGACGCCAGAGGATCCGACGACCAAAACTCCCGGTCGGCTTTCCATCAACTTGGATCCAGTGATCTAGATTCGAGCGACCAGCTTGAGATGTAAATTACCAGGGCGCCTGAATAAAATTAAACTATATGATACCCCCAGCAGTACCACTTTTAGTTTCGTAGTAAGAAAGAGGAGCAATAGCCACACAAGGGAATTGTTTCATTTCTTTTTATATTTTATTACTAATAAATTCTGGGAGGCGAATCCCAAAATTAATTAAACAAAATACATACAGTACGCTGGTGCCCTGATTCTCAAAACAGATTTGTGTCCATAAATAGATGCATATCCTAATCCTATGGGTGTTTTAGTTTTGAGTTCTCCAAAAATAGACATTATTATCAACAAAAAAAAAAATACAACATAGCGGAAACAAAATTTTCCAAACTGATCCAATTTGTCTTTACTTAACCACAAATGCCTAAAACTGCATAGACATTTAGAAACCCAACTCACATGAAGTTTAGTTACACTACTTCGCGGCAGAGTTGGCTTTCTCGGCATGTGGGGCTGAGGGAAACACAAAGACACTTGAAGCAACCGCAGATGGCTGAAACTCAGCAGAATATCGCACTGATATCAAAGTTATCTTGGGCAGTTGCTGTTCACCGCAAGTCAGAGGCACTAGCTTATAACTTAAGACGTGTTCTGACTTGGGAAGGACTGACACCGTATTGCTGTGAGACCCAGACAGGACAAAACTCTGTGCATCAGCCATAGCAAATTTTGCTTCTTGCAGCAACTGTGTCTGGTTGCAGATTCTAACGGCGCAAGTGAATGGTTCTCCAAGAATGGCATATGGAGGACAGTTCAAACTCATTACCAGTGGTGATGCCTCCACATTTACTTCAGGAAGTTTGTGCTTTGTTGAAACACATGCCTCTGTTATGTTACCTCCCTGTCTCCTCCATTTTAAATGTACTGATCCCAAACCAAGCTTTGAAGTTCTCGTCGTTGGTATGACTGTGAAAACCTTTTTGAACTCTTCCCCTGGCGCAAGATTAGCAGAGCTCGGGGAATCTCCACCCTGCTGAATCAAACATGAAGTTTCCCCCTGCTCATCATCAAATTTGATGGACATGGACACCAGTTTCAGCGCTATCTCTGAGCAATTTTTGGCACTGACAACTAACACACTTTTTTCGTTCAGTGGCAGAGAAGACATGTCTTCAGAATCAGGGGCTGGCTTGATCCTATTGAGCAATAGGTGATCCCGTCTATATGGCAACATAAACCGATTGCTTATTAAAAGAGGCATCTTCCCTTCGATCTGCAAGCTCTTGTGAATGTGAACTTTTTGGGTATTAGCTTCACTGCCATGTGGTAAGTAACCCAAAGACACAAAAAGCATGACAGGCTTAGGTCTATGCCACTTGATTTCTAGTTTGCACGTCCATGATTCCCCTTCCTTCAGGTCTGGAACAGAAACCAGCCCAAAAGATTGCTGAATTTTCTTTATGTTTCCTGTTTCAGATTCAGATTTATCGTTGCCCTCTGCCCCATCAATTCCACAGATTTCAACATGATGGCTTTCTAGAGAAAACGGTTCTGTTTCTCTTGGGCTAAACAAACCACCACCACCCACATCAACTAAATTAATCTTCAATTCACCATTGTATACGGCATGACCCTTTGAAGTTACGACAATAGGCATTGTAAAATCTTCTCCAACTAAGGCAGGACCAGAAGCACCTAGACTAACGTCCACCTGTGGTTCAGGTTCATCAACTTGAG
Organism: Camelina sativa; assembly: GCF_030686135.1. Classification (NCBI taxonomy): domain Eukaryota; kingdom Viridiplantae; phylum Streptophyta; class Magnoliopsida; order Brassicales; family Brassicaceae; genus Camelina; species Camelina sativa. The sequence continues at coordinate 23,588,131 of NC_141897.1, forward strand.
TAGCTTTCTGGCCAAATACTGCAAGAACTGGGTCCTTTGTTGGCAGAGATTCCACACGATTCTCATGCTTCCAGAGAGACAAATCCTCCATTGCAGCAGGACTCTCGGCTCTTGATGAGATTGTGAAAAGAGGGCCCAATTTTGCGAGCACTGAAAGACACTCAAGCTTGCCACTTTGCTCTGCATATGAAACAAAGAAATGCGTGAAAAGTTAGGCAGCCGAGAAACCATTTTGCTTCTGTTTTCATTATATAGATACAAGTTCTGTAGCATCAGTTTTGCTAACTGGTAACTAAGAATACGAACACGTCCAAACCAGTTTTGAATTTCAATGAATAAACTGCAATGCAAGTGTGTGACAAACAACAACACCCTTATAATTAAATCACACTAACCAGAATTGATTGCATATGTCAACCTTAACCAATTATTTGGCACGAGCACCAGCGATGGCTCATTCTCCACTTGGCTACCACTTTCCACAGTGTTAGACGAAGAAGCCCACAGAGGCCTCTGGGAATTTCTGATGACAAAGTTGCACGTAGATTGATTGAACTGAACTTCTAGATGATCTATTTCAACTGGAATAGGTAGATGAGAAAGCAGTGACAATGTAATAGAGCACATAGCGTGAGGCTTGATTATTTGCTCGTGAAAAGCAACTGAAGCTAGGAGAACAGGTCTGAGAGGACTGACAAGATCAATCTCAAGATGAAGAGGGCTATCAGTGGCTAAATTGAATCCACTTCCTCCGGTTGATGATAACAGCTCGGCTTCAGGACAGACAAGAGTAAAAATTTCTCGATGTATACTTTCTCTTCGTGAAAAGGTTGCAGGACCTCCAGGACCATAATTTTTGTTTCTCAAGTTCCCAGAATCATCATAAGATGTTACAGGCAGTGTAACCATTTCAAGGGACAACTCTACAAAATCTTTCAAAGCACCAAGGTTTCTCGAACACTCTCGCAAGTAACCCAACACCTCCCAGAGCAAAGTTACCCAACCTTCTTGTCTGAACAAGCTTGCAGCGATATTGAAAAAGAATTTTGCGTTGTTGTGATCAGCCAAATCAAAGTACTCCCGGGCTACTTCAAATGCACATAGAGCAGCCATCCTCCGGGCTTTAAGGTTGGTGAATGATTCATAAGATCTCTTCAGCCACGCAATAATTTCATAGGAATCCTGAAATCTCTTTGCTTCTGAAATTGTAAATCGTGTGTACTCTTCATCCGTTATACTGCAAAGACATTAGAAACTCATACCATTAGAGGTGGTGATAGCATAGTTATATACTAATTTTTTACACAGATTTGTGGGGTGAATTATGAACAACTTACGAGTGAAGTGTGAGAGATTCTCCCTTCTCTTCTCTCGTCTCACACAACTGAGCGAACTGACCCACATAGAGTGATGGAGTAATGGATTCTGAGCAGCTATCAATCTCTTGAGCTGTTTCAGACATTGACAATAACAATTCCAGGGCACATTTCTTATCTTTCAAGTAATGAGCAGCCAACTGCGTATAGAAAGAAATTCCCAGTGGATAAGAGCATTATACTTTCAAACACACTGTAACTAGGCACAGACTGCTCAGACATTTATGGGGAAGAGGAAGAAATCAAGCATTTGCTTCGAGGTAGGTGTTAAGTTTATATAGTGTAGTTTTGAGAAAATGGTAAAAGACACAAAAAGATTTAACACCAAGTGCGCCACCAAGTGTAGATTATGTTCCGACTATGAGTTAGATGGAGAAAATTTGACTGACCTGAAAATAATATGCAGGATAAAACTCAAACTCAGTCAAAGATATATCCGCAGTTTCTTGGTTTAAGGAAGAAAAGCTCTGAACTGTTGCGGAGCTTGTTTCCAGCAACTCAGCAAAGACAAGAAACTGCCTACTCATCCAGTCCCAATGGAGGAAAATAAATTCTGTGGACCCAACAACCTTTTCATATGATGCTTTATGTTGATGAAACCATGTTACTGCTTCTATGAGTTTTCCACCGTGTAAAAGAAGCGTTGATATCTTGAAATGCAATTGCTCAGCTATGGTCTTGATCTCGACCAAGCGTTGTATTGCAGGCAGCCTAGTTGATGTCCCGATCATCTGTCCATAAACAAAATTGCTCGTCATAATTGAATGTGTTGAAACCACCGACAAATATACATAACCTTAAAACCATATATGCATCAAAAGCGGCTTCTTGACAAGAAGCAGAATACATTAGGGTGACAGATGAGTTAGAAAAACCAAAATAATTAGTGTAAGACCTCGTGGAGGGAATGGTAGGCGTCTTCATAAAACTTCAATGCTTCACCCCAGTCTCTACGGAACTCTGCATATACAGCGACCTAGCAGACATGGCAAGAATGAGCCTTCCTATTCCAAGATATTTTGGAAACAAAATGATTCGAGTTAGCAGAGAGGTAACAAAAAGCTTACTTTAAAACAGTAGCGAACATTCAAATCAGGAGAATTGGAACTCCTTTTCTCAACTCGGCTTTTGATTCTCCGTCCTTCTTCTTTGTAATATGCAAGGGCCAACTCTGCAAATGCAGAAGCGATCCTGCAAACATATTGTGTTGAGATGCATTGAAGCAAAAGCCTCTTGGTCTTGGTCTAGGTGCAAAAACAGAAAACAAGAAAAGAGGAGAGAAACATGCCTGGAGAGAGAGACTGAGAGTTCAGAATCTATGCTGGAGTTGAAGAAGAGCACGTACTTAGAATCTAACTCTGCACGCTTGCGCAATGCCACAAGACGATCTTCGCTAAGTTCCTCTAGAAAAAGTCGGGAAGGAGTAGTAAGCAACGAGTTCGGGGATGAAATGATTAAAAAAAAAAAAAAAGATTTAATCGGAGAGAAAAATGCTACCCTGGGGAGAAGACTGGACCACGACAACCACCAGTTTGATGTTTTTGGGACGGATTACGGATCTAGCAACGGAGATCGCTTTGTTAAAAAAAAAAAAAAAATCAAAGGGGTGGGGAAGGAAACGAAGGGAAACAAATAAGGGAGATGAGGAAATACTTGAGGCTGTCGAGATCGGAGCAGACCTGTAGCCATTGAGTTGGATCGCCAAAGATGTGATGTGAGGGAAAGAAGGCGGCGACCAGTGCAGGGACCTTGGTGCGATGCTTCAGCAACCAATCCCGTTTCAAGATGCCGCCGCATCTGGAAGTAACGGGAGGAGAAGAATCGGATACACTGAGAGGATCTCTGAAGGAAGAGGCTCGGCTGATCTGATCATCATGAGCAAGGAGAAGCGAGATATGAGACAAGTCTGGGAAGGCCAGAGCGTTGATGGGAGGCTGCTGGGAGTGGAGATGCTTCGTAATGGACGCCTGTAGCTCCGAGTATCCGAACAGAGCCACCAGACTTACCGGCGGCGTCCTGAGCTCTTCCGGGTATTCCTCCATCTAGCTCGCCGGGGAGTGTCTCTGAGACTCGGACGCGTTGAATTGGGGAAGTCAGGATCTGAAACGGAGACATTGCCTGGGCTTTTTACGGGCCTTTCATAAGTGTAGCTGTCAGATCTGGTTTGAAACTTTATGTGGCGGTAGGGCTTTTTTATCTAGCACACTTAATAGGGCTTTTAACTAGCCCACTTAATAGGGCTTTTAACTAGCCCACTTAATAGGGCTTTTAACAGGCCTTTATTCAATAAGTGAATGGGGACTGTCAGATCTGATTTACACGAACGTACAGTATGTGTTTTCTAGTTACATCACCCGGTAAAAGATGATGCATCGACTTATTTAATTTGTAAGTCGATAGACTAATAAATATTCAACTCCGCCGGCTCGTGACGTACAAAACAAAACAGTTGGGTAGTTTACAAAATGGAAAAATAAAACAATTTGAATTGGTTGCATGCATATAATAATTATGAACTCATGATTTTTTTTTTTACAAAATGATAGAAAGAATATATAATTGGAAACGAATTAATGGGAAGCGGTCAAGCCGAGGAGCGGTTGATGAAGTCAATGCAATCTGCAATTGCATCGGCATAGAAAAAGTTAGAGCGACATATAGATGTGTAATATAGACCCCGTCTTCTCTGACTAGCGGCCGCCTCCTGAAGCACCAGCTCCTGAGTAGCCTGAAAAATCCTCTCACTCTCTCACGCAATCTCTTCGTCTTCTGCCTCACGACCCTCACTCTGATTCCTTGACCACTCGGCCGCCATCGTTTTCTTGCTCCTTCCATCTCTATGACGGCCCCCGTTGCCTAGTTATGCGCTTTTAAATCTGAGAGGCTGTTGAGAGTTGTCATGTATATATAACAATATATATTTTTTTGAAAACTGTGAATTTCATTAAACATAAAGTTTACTGAAGCTACAATATCCGTATATCAAAATCTTCCCTTGTCCCAAAAAAAAATAAAAAACAAGGAAGGATAGTAGCGAATACAATAATGGAAGTCCTAGGCATACTTAAGCCAAACGAGAAGAAGGTCTTTGAAGTTTTTCCTCTTCTGCTTAGCTAAGATGGTGTCCCTGATTTGTCGATCCAGCCCCTTGAAAATGGTCCTTGCATCTGCGGAGATGCTGTTGTGGTACCTGTTGTTTCGCTCCAACCAGATGGCATAGAGGGTGGCTTGTGCTGCGAGTCAGCGTAAGTGTCTTGGTGCAGTCTTGTCCTTGAGGTCAACCAGGCTGAGATTGCATCCCATGTGTGGAAGGAGAATGGCCTATATCCAAGCCGTCGTGTTATCATCATCCATAGATCCTCACTAACAGCACATCGTAGGAAGACATGGTCGCGTGTTTCATGAGTCAGGCCACATAGACAGCAGTTGGGATCAACTTGAAGTCCCCAAGACACCAACCGCGATCTAGTGGGAAGTCGGTCGAGGTGGATTAGCCAGAAGATGAAAGCATGTCATGGAATCGCACCTTTAAACCACACCTGCTTGGTCCAGTTCTGATTCATAGCTCGAGGCCGCATCACTTCCCACGTTTTGGTGGTTGAGAAGGTCAAAAGATCCTCTGCGCCTATCCTCCAGGTGAAAAAGTCTTGGTCTGAGGTGAGAGAAGGAGAGGTTACGGTAGTCAAGTAGATTTGAAGAGCCTCTGCTTGAGGTGATCTTGCGGGTCTAAGAGACCAGCCCGTGGGAGAGGCAGCCTGAACGACTTTTGCATCCAAGGGGATACCTGTTTGGGAAGGTCTTGTTATGCCAAAAAAATCAATAAGTGGACCGAAGGGGGACCAGTTATCATACCAGAAGCTGATTTGGTATCCGTTACCCAGATGAGGCAGTAGGAAATTTCGAGCAATGTGCCGGAGGTTGAGCATGAATGTCCATGTCCCTGTGCGTTGGCTTCCCTCAAGACCCCAAAAACTCCCGTCTTTAATTTTGTTGTTACGAAGCCAGAGAGCCCACAATGAGTCGCCTGCAGTGAATAGTCTCCATATGAGCTTAAGGCATAACGTTTTGTTCCATTGAGACAGATATCGTAACCCCAGCCCCCCTCATCCTTAGGGAGACAGAGATGCCTCCAAGCTACCTTAGCAGAACCTCGTTTGCTAGCATCACCAGACCAGAGAAAATTCGTGCATAGGCTTTCAAGTTTCTTGATGCATCCCTTTGGCAAAATGAAAGCTGACATCCAAAAGTTGATAGTTCCATAAATCACAGATGAGATTAATTGAAGTCTACCGGCATAGGATAAAGCACGGGAGGACCATGAGGAGAATCGTTTCGAGAGGCTGTCAAGGAGAGGTCTGTATTCTGCCATTCGAAGCTTTCGGTGCATTAGAGGTAGACCGAGGTATCTGACTAGCAGTGAACCAATGTTGAAACCAATAGATGCCATCTGGTCAGTTTCAATTTGGTTCACGCCTGCCAAGTATAGGTCAGTCTTGCTCGTGTTCATTGTTAGACCAGATAACTGAGAGAATTCCTGGAGAACCGCTGCGATATTGGTGAGAGAGTTAGCCTGACCATCGAAAAACACCATTATGTCATCTGCAAATGCTAGGTGGGTGACTTCTGGGTTTTGAGCAGTAGGATGATAACCGATAGAGCCTGAAGTGTAGCTCCTCTTCAAGAGTTGCGAGAGCCCTTCCATTGCCAAAACGAACAAATATGGCGAGAGGGGATCCCCCTGCCTCAAGCCTTTGGCACCTCGAAATAGACCACACAATTCCCCATTTACACAATCTGAGAAGCTTGTTGTTGTTATGCACTGCTCAATCAAAGATATGAAGTGGCAAGGGAATTCCATTACCTTGAGGATGTCAATGATGTATTCCCAGTGAACCGAGTCAAAAGCCTTGGTGAGGTCGATTTTGAGCATATCTCTCGAAGAAATGTTCTTGAGGTTATACCCTTGAACTAGATCAGTAGCCAACAACACATTTTCCACCAGAAGTCGTCCCGGAATGAATGCAGATTGAGCATTGGAGATCATATCCGGGAGAACTTGCTTTAACCTATTGGCCTAGATTTTTGAAACAATCTTGTAGAGGGTGTTACAACAGGAGATAGGGCGGAACTCAGTAACCTGTTGAGCGTTTGGAAATTTGGGAATGAGAGTGATGATCGTGGTATTCCATTGCTTGAGCATTTTCCCATTTGTAAAGAACTCCAAAACTGCATCGACCACAGATTCGCCAACAGTTTCTCAGTGAGCTGTGAAAAACTCTACAGAGTAGCCATCGGGACCCGGGGCTTTATTTTTTGGCAGCGAGAATACAACGTTTTTGATCTCCAAGGGTGTGACAGGTGTGTTGAGGGTGTGTACTGCAGCTTGGGAGCATCGTTGTGGTACCAACTCCGCAAGGTCAGAAAGGGAGGTAGTGTAACATTGGTTATGTTCACCAAGGAGCCTCTTGTAGAAGTCAACCACCATCGTTTGGATACCCTGACTCGAGTCCACCACCTGATCATCATTATCCAGAAGGAAGATAATCTCATTGAAGCCTTGTCTCGTGATAATAGCCCGGTGGAAAAAACGTGAGTTTTTGTCTCCGTCCTCAAGCCAGCAAATGCGAGATTTTTGTCTGAGGTAGGATTCCTCTGCTTTAGCAAGGTGACACCATTCACTATGAGCTTCTTTCTCCTCCATGATCGCATGAGTTGATGGGTTACTGAGGAGTTCTTGTTGACATTTGAGGAGGTTATGATATGCCACCTGAACCCGTTTCTCGATACCAGAATAGTTTTCCTTACTGAACTCCCTTATCACCGCTTTGTGTTCTTTCAGTCGCTTGGAAACTATGAACATTTTTGTCCCATCAAAAGAGAGAGCATTCCACCATAATTTGACAAGAGAGCCGAATTCGGGGTGTTGGTTGAGAAGAGTCAGGAACTTAAATGGTTTATTCTTCTTGGGTTTCTGGATGTCTAGAAACAAGCAACATGGACTGTGGTCCAAGAAGGCAGGTTCTCCAAATATAGCTAGAGATGAACGAAAGGCCGAAACCCACTCGTCATTAACAACTATGCGGTCCAGCTTTTTGGCAACAAGTCCGCTAGTATGCTTGTTTGACCACGTAAAAGTGTTACCACAATAGGGAAGGTCAACAAGCGATGAGATGGTAAAACATTGGTTTAGATCTCGCATGCCACTGGAGGTTGAGTACACGTCCTGCACAGAGTGTTCATGAGGCAAGAGGATTTGGTTGAAGTCCCCAAGAACGGTCCAAGGAAGACTTGATAAAGAAGAGTCGGCTGCAAGATCAACAATCTCAGCCCATAAGTCTTTCCTTGTGGAGCAGCAGGTCGAGGAAGCGTAGACCATGGACACCACTAGTTGTTGAGAAACAAAAGGAAGCTTGACAAGGCAAGTAATCATCTGCAAAGATTTGTTGACGATGGTGACCTGAACCGAAGGGTGCCAAACAATCCAGATTTTACCAAGGTTAGAGAACTCATAATTGTCAGCAAAATGCCATCCAGGAAAAACACGAGATACTATAGCGTGTGATTTCGCTGGATTAACGCGGGTCTCTATGAGACCACCAAAAATTGGTTGGTTATTTTTCAACCATCTCCGAAAGCATCTCCGCTTTACTGGGTCATTAAACCCTCTTACATTCCAACAAAAAATATCCATAAAGGATATGGGGGTTTAGAGGGTTAAGGGACCTCCAGCCCGAGCCTTACGCAATTTCTGCCTCTGCATCCTTTTGGAGACCACCTTCAGAAAACGATCTGACTCGGCTTCTGGGTTGTCATCCTCATCTGAGATGCCATCTAAGCTAGTATCTGAGTGCACCTCTGCTCCTTCAGCGGAATGTGAAGGTGAGTGGGAGAACAGGTTGTCCATGAGATCAATGCATAATTTACCATCATCGAGTCCCAGAGTACGCGTTTGAGAGGAATTTGTAGGCAAAGTAGTGCTCACACTGATACTCTTTGTACTTGTCTGACTTGTGTCTGTACTACTGATCGGTGGTGTGGAGACTGCCACTGCCGGAGTTGCCTGGTTTTGAGCGGGAACCACTGGTTTATTAACCGGCTTCCAAACAAGAGCGGAAGGTTGGGTCTTGGTAGGACCAACAATGGGCATCTGACTAGCTACCGGCTGTTTCCCGAGGGCTTTATCTTTTTTGGCTCTGGGGCATTCTGTAGTTGGATGTTTAGCGGAGCCACAACCAGAACACGTAATTGGGGCTTTGGAGCAATGTGAAACCGTGTGTCCCACTGCTTTGCAGTGACTACAGAGTGACGACAGCCAGGGGCTAGAGACTTGTATGCGCTTGATTAAGCCGGACTCAAATCTCGCATTAACCGCCTCTGGAAGTGGTTTCCGTGGATCGATGACGGTGTACACCTTCGCAACCTCTACATTGATTAAATTTTCAGTGTGCGGATGAAGTCAGACTGGATGACCCACCAATCCTGCAATATGTTCCAGTCCTTCCCGGTCGAAGAACTGAAGTGGGACACCGACAAACTCCAACCACACCGGGACCATGGAGAGTTCTGGTTTCAAAGCTTGGACCTCGGGAGACCATTTGGTTACAAACATGGATTGCCCATCTATTTGCCAGAGGCATTGACTGAGGATTCTTCTCCTAGCATTCGGGCAAGGAACTCTGAATAGGAAGGAGTTACCTTCCATCTTCGACACCGTGATGTATTTCTGTTACCGGCTCCAGATCCCGTTAACAATCGCCTGGACGGCGCCCCATGAAGGAGGATCTTCGTAGAACTGGCCTAATATGAAGCTGTCCCACACCTTTTTGTTCTTTTCAATCACAGAGTTGGGGATGGTTACACAAGCCTCGCCAGAGTCGAGGGTGAAAGGGGTTCCCTTCTTTTCAAGTTTAATCGTAGATCCAGCAACCAGGTTCCTCCAAGGGGCGTCTGGGGTCTTGGTATTATCATCGGCTTTGTGGGGAATATCAGAATTCGCCATTGCGGGAAAAGGAGGGGTTACAACGTCCCCGACAATACCTTCTACCGAGTCACCAGGTAGCTGCGCCGAGGAATTGGGAACAATAGCTGGGGCTTTAGAATTAGGGTTTTCAGATTCCGCCGCCACAGCCGCAGGGGTATCAAGATGGCGTGCATCAATATTGATTTTGTTAGCCAAGGTCTTAGGAGCCTCAGGTAACATCCCGGAGTCATTTGGCAGGGGCAGACTACCAGCTGATATCGAAATAGCAGGCGGTGAGGGTGAGGTTTTGTTAGAAGAGGACGAAGCGGCACCAGTGGGGTGACCGCGAGGAGGTGATTGTTTGGGTTTCTTTTTTTTTTTGGCCATGGTGGCCGGAGGGAGCCGACGCCGAGATCGGCGAAGATAAAGGGAGAATGAAAGGGATTGCGTTATCGCCTTGGGAGAGTTAGAGAGAAGCGTGTGGGGCGCGTGTTTCTGTACGACCACGTACCACGTACTAACTATATATATTATATAGCTAGACAACATATATAAGAAGCGAGGGCTTTCATGTCTGAATTTCAGATCGAGGTTGGGTTGTTGAGAATTTGAACACTTGCAAAGACTTTTTAGTTGATTGATTTTGTGGTGGCCGCTTGACATTTTATGTGGGAGATATTGGGTAAGCTGGAAAAAGTGGCTTCTAACATGGGAAAATGTCAAAATTAACGAAAAAAAGTCTTCGTTGTAATTTTGTAAACATATGTCAAACGTGCTTGATTATTATATGTGCAAAGATCATTGATCCACCATGTTTTCTTTTTCCAAACAGAGGGTAAAGTTTACATTAAGGCCTACGAGAAAAAAACTCATAGGCACAGGAGCACAGCAGTGCTTGCATGTTGCGAGAGTCGAAACTCGAAAAGCAAAGTTCCATTTGACTCAATGACCAAAACAGAAAGCCCATTATAGCAAGACAAATATCCACTCCAAAGGCCCAACATCATCAATTTTCTAAACTATTATAACCAATCCCGTTTGCTGCTCTCTCTCTCTGCTCTACGTCCGGAGGATACGAAGATCCCAATTCTTCCGAGCAGTAAGAAAGATGGCAGTCGAGATGGCCTCTCACTCTCAGGTTTCTTTTTGTTATTTTTGTCGTTTCTTCAGCTTCTTCTTCGTTAATCCGAGTCGACGACGATCAATTGTCCCCTATCTAAATTAATTTGATCACAGGTTTTGGTTGAAGAGAAATCGGGTGTTAGAATCTTGACTCTGAACAGACCCAAGCAGCTGAATGCTCTGTCCTTCCAAATGGTAATGAATCTTTCCCTTCTTCTTTTGGTTTCTCCTCCTTTCTTGTACATATTTGGCTGACTCAATCTTCTAATAGATCTCTCGGTTGCTGCAACTGTGCCTTGCATATGAGGAGGACCCTAGTGTGAAACTTGTCATCCTTAAGGTAATCATTATCCTAATCTCTTCCGTTTGCCCCCCAGCACTGAATGACTTTAGCGCAGGGTCTGGGAAGAGCCTTTTGTGCTGGTGGCGATGTTGCAGCTGTTGTTCGTGACATCAAACAAGGTTTTACCAACCACCCTCCTATCTTTCTGTTCCCTTTCTTACCTTCTTCTATAATCTAATATACACACTTTCTCTCTATATTCTTTTCGTTGACCAGGCAACTGGAGACTTGGTGCCAATTACTTCTCAGATGAATACATTCTCAACTATGTTATGGCCACATATAGCAAACCTCAGGTTTCACACTATACATACTCTCCTCTTAGTGAACCACTCACTCCGAGTGTATAAGTTCATTATTCGTAATCCACACTGTTTTCGGATTATAGGTTTCAATTTTGAATGGTATCGTCATGGGAGGGGGAGCTGGTGTCTCAGTCCATGGTCGATTTCGTATTGCAACTGAGAACACGGTATTCTTTTCTTTGAGATGCCCAAAATACGTCGCTCCAAAATATATGCTTATATTATTCCATATCTTTTGACTTTCCCCAAGGTTTTTGCCATGCCTGAGACAGCTCTGGGGCTCTTTCCAGATATAGGCGCATCCTACTTCTTGTCAAGGCTCCCTGGATTTTTTGGTAACGAAACTTATATTTCATTTTTGCATCTTCTTAAAGCCACAAAAGTTTCAGAATGAATGAGGCTATCTCCTTCTCTCATCCTTGTTATTTTCTTTATTTAGGAGAGTATGTTGGTCTCACTGGAGCTAGATTAGATGGCGCTGAAATGCTTACTTGTGGTCTTGCTACTCATTTTGTGCCTTCAAAGGTATGAACTTCCTTTTCGTTAGTATTCCCCATTGCCGGCATGATAGCAACTTGACATGCTAAACACAAGAACATTTTTTTTTTTTTTTTTGATTACTGGATTATGACAGCTGGTGATGCAAAATTATTTGTTAGTGTTTAGTTGAATTGACACAATAGACATAGGGATACCCTGTAAGAGATGATGGATTCTCCGTTTGGCATTTTTCTTGGTGAGAAACTTTTCTTGGCCAGGAAAGTTTAAGGTCTCTCTGTCAGGATTTGGGGTACCCTTGTTCAACGTGCTTATTTTCTCCAGCGTGATGGTTCCTGTTAACTATTATAAAATATAAGTGTCCGTACCCAATCTTGCGGCCTGTAATTTTCTTAGTCTCTATTTCATATGACATTCCGAATGACTTTTACAATTCAGTTTTCTTATAGCTAGTTAGCTACTAGTGTCAACTGTCAAGCACTATTTGCTTCACTAAGGATTGTTACCTACTTCATACCAAAAAAGAAAAAGAAAAGGATACTTAGTAAGGTTACTCTTTTTTTCACAGAGGTTGACTGCACTAGAAGCAGATCTTTGCAGCGTTGGTTCAAGTGATCCAACCTTTGCCTCAACAATTCTCGATGCCTACAACCAGAAACCGCGTTTGAAACAGCAGAGTGCTTACCGCAGGCAAGTGTGTATGATTTTATCTCCGTTTCAATTCCGTAATATTCTTGTCTTTCTTATCTCTCATATACTCATTGCTTTCTCATATCTGCTTCTTATCTTCTTTTCATGCCAAAAGAAGATAAGAATACATGACATATTTCTAGAATTTCAATCTTGTATTGGTTTCAACTTTTCAATTGCTCTTTACAGAATTCATTTCTCATCATATCTTTAATTGAAAATGTGTGTGAAGAGAAAAGGTGGTTCTTATCTTTCCGTTTGTTTAGCAGGTTAGATGTTATTGATAAGTGCTTCTCTAGGAGAACTGTCGAAGAAATTATATCTGCACTTGTAAGTTCTTTTTTGTTTTTTCATTTATATATAGGTATATTCACTTGCAATCCTGAGTCGACTGATTTACCTTTGACAATGGTCTGTACTATCATATATATTCATATATGTGTTGCTTAGGAGAGAGAGGCCACTCAAGAAGCAGATGGTTGGATCTCAGCTACCATTTTATCATTGAAGAAGGCTTCACCAGCAAGCCTTAAAATCTCTCTTAGATCGGTTAGTTCCCAGAACGCATCACAGGAAATGATGACAAAGAGCTGACTGACTCTGCTTATATATATTTTAGATAAGAGAAGGGCGATTGCAGGGGGTGGGGCAGTGTCTTATCCGTGAGTATAGAATGGTGTGTCACGTGATAAAGGGAGAAATTAGCAAAGATTTTGTGGAGGTTTTGCAAGCTACCCCGACTGTATTTTCCTTCCGAACTGTCCTTGTTGTTGACCGTAATTACAACAGCGTGTTTTACTTGTGCAGGGGTGCAGAGCTATATTGGTAGACAAAGATAAGAACCCAAAGGTTTAAACAAGTCTCTATATTTTGGTATTTGTGGTTGTTATGTCACATTGTTGATATAATGCCAGTGTTTGCTGAAATGAAATTAGTGGGAGCCAAGGCGACTGGAGGACATGAAGGATAGCATGGTAGAGAAGTACTTCACGAGAGTGGAAGAAGAAGGGGAATGGGAGGATCTAAAGCTTCCGGCAAGGAAAAACTTGCCTGCTATAGCAATATCAAAGCTGTGAAGTGGAGAAGGTGACGAAGCACTATGGTTTACTTCCCGTCAAGTCTGAAAAAGGAAAATAAAGACATGTAACAACACTGGTGTTGAATAGGCCTGGCAATACATACATAATCCATTATTGTATTGATGTAAAGATTTGTACATGGTGTTGGAGGCACAACCATGGCCAATGGACGTGAGAGCACGTCTTTGTTCATTGTTCATTTATTCGGTTTCAACCCACACAACACAACGACGCGGATCGTGTCCTTATGATTAAAATAATAGTCTTCAATTAAACTAAAAACAATTAGAAGAAATGAGAAAATCAGCTGAATCGTGAAGAATTGAATGTGAAGAAGAAGAAGAAGAAGAGGCAATTAAAAATCTCCCGTGACTCTCGTCTCTCTCCCTTTCTCTCTCTCTGCTCAAAATTTTTGTTTTTCTGGGGCAAATTTGCGCTTGTTCAGATCTACAATCTCTCCTTTTTCTTCGGCTATGGAGGGCCAACGAGGCAGTAATTCTTCGTTGAGCTCTGGTAATGGCACCGAAGTCGCCGCCGACGTTTCTTCTTGCTTTTATGTTCCCAATCCCTCTGGGACCGACTTCGATGCTGAATCGTCTTCTCTTCCTCCTCTGTAAGTCTTCTTTGCTCCTTCTTCTTCTTCTCTTTCCAACTACTTGTCTCTGAATTTTCAAAAAACAATTGATTTTACTCTTGTCGCAGCTCCCCAGCTCCTCAAGTGGCTTTGTCAATTCCCGCCGAGCTTGCTGCCGCCATTCCCCTCATCGATCGCTTCCAGGTTGAAGCTTTTTTGCGGCTTATGCAGAAGCAAATCCAGTCTGCTGGCAAGCGTGGCTTCTTCTATTCTAAAAGGTCCTCTGGCTCTCATGTCCGCGAGCGCTTCACATTTGAGGATATGCTTTGCTTTCAGAAGGTTCTTACTCCAATTCTCCCTTCACTCACACACAATCCATTTTGATTGACTCTGTGCTGAAATTTAATTAAAAATTAATGTTGTCTCTCTCTCTCTCTCTCCTTCAGGATCCCATCCCCACATCTCTTCTCAAGATAAACAGCGATCTCGTCAGCCGTGCTACCAAGTTGTTTCATCTCATCTTAAAATATATGGGCGTTGATTCATCTGATCGATCAACGCCACCCAGTTTAGATGAACGCATTGAACTTGTTGGAAAGCTCTTCAAGAAAACTTTGAAGCGTGTTGAACTCCGGGACGAACTTTTTGCTCAAATCTCCAAACAGACTAGGCATAATCCTGACAGGTACATTCCATCCAAACAGGCTGTTTTTTTGTATCTCTGTTACTTTTTCCCCTTTCTTTTATTTCTAACCCTTTTTGTATCTCTTTTAACTTTTCCCCTTCTTGGCATGTTATCAGGCAATACTTGATCAAAGCTTGGGAATTGATGTACTTATGTGCGTCTTCAATGCCTCCAAGCAAAGATATTGGTGGATATCTATCTGAGTATATTCATAATGTGGCACACGATGCAACAATCGAACCAGAGGCTCAGGTTCTTGCTGTGAATACTTTGAAGGCTTTAAAGCGCTCTATCAAAGCTGGTCCTAGGCATACCACACCTGGCCGTGAAGAAATTGAAGCCCTTTTGACCGGTAGAAAGCTCACCACCATTGTCTTCTTTTTGGATGAAACTTTTGAAGAAATATCATATGACATGGCCACAACTGTGTCTGATGCTGTTGAGGTATATTCTTGTATTCTTTTATCATAGTTTAGTTTCCTTGCAGTGCACTGCTACCTGATCATATTCTTGTCTGAGGAAGTAAACTTAGTAATGCGTTTGTTCTAGCGTTTTATTTTCCTTTGTCTCTTTTTGTTTTTTTTTATTTAACCTTTCTCACTGTATTGACATACCTTTCAGGAGCTAGCTGGGACAATTAAACTCTCAGCTTTCTCTAGCTTCAGTTTGTTTGAATGTCGTAAAGTTGTTTCAAGTTCCAAATCGTCAGATACCGGAAATGGTATGTTTTCATATGACTCTCTTTATCATATATTTTTAAGTAGTACTACATTATTAATCATTTTTTCAATCTGTTCGCTTGCAGAGGAATATATAGGATTGGATGATAACAAGTATATTGGAGATCTCCTCGCAGAATTCAAAGCTATAAAAGATAGAAATAAAGGAGAGATACTACACTGCAAATTGGTATTTAAAAAAAAACTATTCCGAGAGTCTGATGAAGCAGTAACAGATCTGATGTTTGTTCAACTTTCATATGTTCAAGTGAGCATTTTCTTCATTGATATGATTTCCACATGATAAATCTGTGTTTCCTTGCTAACACATATACATGCAGCTGCAACATGACTATTTATTAGGAAACTATCCTGTTGGGAGGGACGATGCTGCTCAGCTTTGTGCCTTGCAAATTCTTGTTGGGATTGGGTTTGTCAACAATCCAGAGTCATGCATGTTAGTATTCTAAATTTTTAGTTACGAGAATTGTAGCTTCAATTTTTCTTAAGCTAAGCCATTGAATTTATTTGCGTAGTAATAATGTTGTATTTTTCCAATATTCCATTAATATTTTTCTCTTTCTTTATCATTGTGTCACATATTAGTGACTGGACATCACTTCTTGAGCGCTTTTTGCCAAGACAAATAGCAATAACCCGAGCAAAGCGTGAATGGGAATTGGATATCCTTGCTCGCTACCGTTCTACGGTAGGAATGAGTCAATGCTTTTTTTTTTTTTTTTGTCTTTCCCTCTCTAGATACCTTTGCCACATACATACATACCGATTGAAGTGATAGTATGATAAAATGATACATCGTATTTGTGTATGTGGAAATGTAGGAGAATGTAACCAAAGATGATGCAAGACAGCAATTTCTACGGATACTAAAGGCATTGCCATACGGGAATTCAGTGTTTTTCAGTGTACGCAAGATAGATGATCCGATTGGGCTGCTACCAGGGCGAATCATTTTGGGTATCAACAAACGTGGGGTCAGTGCAAAATAGATGTTATACATTAGAAATTTGTTATCGTTGTTTGAAATTCAAATGTATGTTGTTGGGTTTGAATTTGTTGTTTGCTTTCTTGTAGGTGCATTTTTTCCGACCGGTTCCTAAAGAGTATTTGCACTCTGCTGAACTACGTGACATAATGCAATTTGGCAGCAGTAACACAGCCGTCTTTTTCAAAATGAGAGTCGCTGGTGTTCTTCACATATTTCAGTTCGAAACAAAACAGGTTCAGACATTATTATTTGCGGATCATTATAATTACGCAGCTATTCCTTACAATATATATTTAATTCGGGGAACTTGTAAATGTGAACTAGCATTTTATTGTTTGTAGGGAGAAGAAATTTGTGTTGCTTTGCAAACCCATATAAATGATGTCATGTTGCGTCGTTACTCCAAAGCTCGATCTGCTGCCAATAGCTTGGTTAATGGAGATATATCTTGCAGTTCGAAGCCACAAAATCTTGAAGTGTATGAAAAACGTGTGCAAGATTTGTCTAAGGCTTATGATGAGTCTGAAAAGAAGATTGATAAGGTATACCGTCTAATAGATATCTCGTTTCTTGGTCGAGTAAAATTCAATTTATGGAGGGAAGGCTGATCTCTGTTTAAAACATGTACTAACATTTTGTAGTAGGATTTGTCATGGTTTAATGCTTGGCTGTTGTACGATATATCAGTAAATGTCACCCCTCTTTCTATCTCATGTTATTGTTGGTACTTGGTAGAATGTTATTCCGTGACCTCTTTTCTTTTTAGAGTTGTATGCTGATGAACTGTTTGTATGTTTTATGTTGTTGTGTAGTTGATGGATGAATTGCAAGAGAAAAATCAGCAAGACGTTACTCTGCGTGAAGAGTTAGAAGCTTTGCGTAATGGTTTAGAGCTTGAAAGGAAAAAATTGTTGGAGGTTACCTTAGACCGTGATAAACTTAGGTCGTTGTGTGACGAGAAAGGGATAACTATTCAAGTTAGTTATAACATAACTTTTCTCTTTGTTTAGATGCTTTGGTGAAATTATTAATTATTTATTCTATATATGCTCTAGACCTTGATGTCTGAACTACGAGGAATGGAAGCAAGGTTGGCAAAGTCAGGCAACACAAAATCAAGTAAAGAGACAAAGTCGGAATTAAGCGAAATGAATAATCAGGTGAATATCATGTGTATAATTTTGATTCGTTGTTGTATGCTTTAATTGTTGAGTATCTATGTTGTTTTTTTGCTAGCACTTCTGTCTCCCTTCAACAATGATTTTTATGTCACAGATATTATACAAGATCCAAAAGGAGTTAGAAGTTCGAAATAAGGAATTGCACGTTGCAGTTGATAACTCAAAGAGATTGTTGAGCGAAAACAAGATTTTGGAGCAAAGCATTTTCAATACTGAAAATAGGAAAAAAGAGGAGGTGAATCTGATGTATCAGATTTATGGCCGATTTAAAATTGAGTAGTTGCAAATGCTTGCGTATTGACACATCAATATTTCAGGTTGAAATTCATCAAAAGAGATATGAACAAGAAAAGAAGGTGTTAAAGCTTCGAGTTTCTGAACTTGAAAATAAGCTTGAAGTCCTTACTCAAGACTTGGATAGTGCTGAGTCCGCGATTGAAAGTAAGAATTCTGACATGATGCTGTTGCAGAATAGCTTAAAAGAGCTTGAGGAGTTAAGAGAAATGAAAGAGGTATTGGTACTCTTTAGTCTTTTTTATTGTTTTAATTAGAGGGAGGCGCTTACATTCCAATTTCATGTTTTAAGGACATTGACAGAAAAAATGAGCAAACAGCTGCCATTTTGAAGATGCAAGGAGCCCAACTTGCTGAGCTAGAAATACTTTATAAGGAAGAACAAGTTCTAAGAAAAAGATACTATAATACCATAGAAGGTAACATGATGGTCAAGTATGTACAATAATATTCATAGGCGTGCTTTTGTGAAATTTATAATGTGTATAATGTTTTTGTTTTAAAATTGAATTGTAGATATGAAAGGAAAGATTAGAGTTTATTGTCGTATAAGACCTCTAAATGAAAAAGAGAGTTCAGAGAGGGAAAAACAAATGCTGACAACTGTGGATGAGTTTACCGTTGAACATCCATGGAAAGACGACAAAAGAAAGCAACACATATATGATCGCGTATTTGACATGCGTGCTAATCAAGATGATATCTTTGAAGACACAAAGGTATTACGGATATGTTACTCTGTTCATTTACCATTTATTTTTAGCTAATTTTGTTGTGGTTGCTAATATCGTTTCTCTTGAACAGTATTTGGTACAGTCCGCTGTAGATGGATATAATGTTTGCATTTTTGCATATGGTCAAACTGGGTCCGGAAAAACTTTCACTATATATGGGCATGAGAACAATCCTGGACTGACACCTCGAGCTACAAAAGAACTGTTCAATATATTAAAGCGAGATAGTAACAGATTTTCATTTTCTCTGAAGGTAATTTGTTATCCTAATATATGATGCGATTAAGGATTCTGGCATCTAATGACTTCAAGAAATTATGCAGGTATATATGGTGGAACTTTATCAAGACACACTTGTAGACCTTCTCTTACCAAAAAGTGCAAGACGCTTGAAACTAGAGATTAAAAAAGATTCAAAGGTAATGAGATATATAGCTACTTTCACTAGTTTGTAGACACAAGTAGTATCTCATGCATAAAATACTTCCTCAGGGTATGGTCTTTGTAGAGAATGTGACAACTATACCTATATCAACTTTGGAGGAACTGCGGATGATTATTGAACGGGGATCGGAACGACGCCATGTTTCTGGAACAAATATGAATGAAGAAAGCTCAAGGTCTCACCTAATACTATCGGTTGTTATCGAGAGCATTGATCTTCAAACCCAGTCTGCTGCGAGGGGCAAGGTGACAAAATTTACTAGTTGTTTCTTTTTTAACTCATAGTCATAATCATTTTTCACGGAAATAGGACTTTCAAGGAAATAGGACTTTCTTTAGATTTTCATGTTTAGTCTACCGCATATAAAAGAAATATAGTAATATTAATCTTAATCAGAAGGAAGATAGTTTAACGTCATCTCAAGTATTATCCAAATCATTGGTGTGGTACACAATGTTAAACCTTCGTGTGTATTCATAGGATTGCACAATAAACATTAACTAAACCTAAATGATTAAATATATCCATATTATTAGACAATGATACCCTCATTATCTATATATTTTCGTTCACTAGATCCTTTTCGTGAATGTTATGAGAAATGATGATCTTGTATAATATTATGATCCTCTATTTGTTACTTTGCAGTTGAGTTTTGTGGATCTTGCTGGTTCTGAGAGAGTAAAAAAGTCGGGCTCTGCCGGCTGCCAACTCAAAGAAGCTCAAAGTATCAACAAATCACTTTCTGCATTAGGTGATGTTATTGGTGCTTTATCTTCGGGCAACCAGCATATTCCTTACAGGAATCACAAGCTAACAATGTTGATGAGTGATTCATTGGGCGGAAATGCCAAGACGTTAATGTTTGTTAATGTGTCTCCAGCCGAATCAAACTTGGACGAGACGTACAATTCTCTACTGTAAGTCAAACATCAATTGTCAAATAAGCTAAGTGTTAACATAGATTAACTGTACGTTCTCATTAGATAAAGCATACTGTTTTTGTTCCTCCTTTGACCAAATTCCAGATACGCGTCGAGAGTGAGAACTATCGTGAATGATCCCAGCAAACATATATCATCGAAAGAGATGGTGCGATTGAAAAAGTTGGTAGCATACTGGAAAGAGCAAGCCGGTAAAAAAAGTGAGGAAGAAGACTTGGTGGATATTGAGGAAGATCGCACACGAAAAGATGAGGCAGATAGTTGAAGAATGCTGGCATGGGATTCAATTCATGTAGGTGAAATTGAGACGATAGTATCATTGGTTTTCACCATTCTTTTTGTAGGAAGTTACTACTCTTAAGTAGAGTTTCTATCTAAAAGTAATGCTATATGTCTCAAACTTTATCTGTTTTGATGAGATCTTCGTTACAAGAAAGGAATTAATGGTAGATACAATACGAATCTGGTGAGAACTATACAAACAAGAACAAAAGTGAAACAGTATAAAGATAATCCATTATGTCAAAGTTAGGGTATACACCTATTAAGTTGGTATTATTTATCTAATCAAGTGTAAAAGGAATTTATACACGAATTATTCATTGGCTGACATGTTATGTTTATTATTCAAGTATTTATAAGGAATTTACGAACTCAATTATAGACATATATTTCACCTCAGTGTGGATTTATCCAACGTTGCGGTAGGTAGTTTCAGTTAACCTCAAACCGTGTGTGATACACCATCAAGAATCACAACGATTGGACGAGAGAAGAGAATAAGGATTTAGGATTTGGGATGCCCTATTTTGCCGTTCGAGGCAATCTTCTTCTCTCACACCTAGCCACACCCTCCTCTCGTTTCCTAGCTTGTTTCTATTTTGTAACACACTTCTCTCTCATTTTTATTACTTATTACTTTATAAGTGGATAAAACAGACCAAACCACAGTGTTCTTCTTTTCTTTTCTAATCATAGAAAAACCAAATATTTTGGTTTGTGTAATTCACAGTCAGGGGATATGCTCTCTACAGCTTGTGGCTCTCCATGTTATATAGGCTGCATCCAAATGTTGTTATAGATTTTGAAACATTACGAGAATTAATTATAGTTAATGAAACATCCAAATGTAACATTAACTATATATGCTCTCTACAGCATGAATCCCAAACTGAGTAACAACATTTGGATGCAGCATATAGCATTTGCTGAGATAATCATCCAAGATTCTTGGTTCAAGATAGGTTATGCACCAGCTTATCATCAAGTCTCAGACTCAATCAAGGCAAGTTCGATTCACTAGATGTCTGACAATGTTAATAGCTTTTGAGTCAAAGATGTAACTTATCTGGTGCCGCAACTGAAGCTAGCTTATCAGTTCAAAGAATAAAGCACTTCAAGGTAAACTCTAAGTTAGTGACTGCAGATTCTTCTACAGCTCATCATGATCAAGTTGAAAAGATCAGAGAGGAAGAAGAGTTTGAAAGGATTTCTATGTCTGTTATTGAGAAATGATTCACATACATATATACAGAAGAACATATCTTCCATCCTAAATGCTATGATACTGTCAAATATACATAAGTGAGGAAAGGAAACTAACTAATCCAATCCCTAAACATACGTGAGTGATTAATATTCCAATACAAGTCAAGTTAGTATATGATATGCAGAGGAAAAGAGATTCTTTTGGGAATTCTAATCTCGAGTTACGCCAAGATCTTTCTATTCGCAGTTACTCTTAAAGGTAAGATCTTTAACTCTGTGTTGCGTTGTGCATAATAGTCTTAGTGAAATTCTTGTGGTCATGGATAGATGCTGCACATGATACAGAATTTAGCTCTTTCGTATTGGTAGTTGCAAATGATTAACAATTTTCCATTCAGCTTTCTCTTCAGTTTCTTTACTTGGTTTACTGATGCTCAAGATGGTGGGGAGGTACATGCTCCTCTACTTTCTGACTTGTTATAAGTTATAGACCATTTTTATCATCTGCCCAATTTGAACTCGGGAATCAGGTTGCTAATATTATCAAGGAAGATCTGTGGTCTAACCCTCTCACCTACTTCAACAATGTAATCTATTCGTCAGTTAAGTTTCAGTGATCAATGACCGAATGACAAAACAGAATGAATCAATGATCAATGACAAAATAGTAGATGGCTTTGAGTTTAAGTTTGATAGCTTTGAGTTTAACTTTGACATCTTTCAAAATTCAGAAACAACAAGAGATCAAACCTTATAGTTTAGCTCTCCAACAGAAGTCCATGAGTCTCACAAATTACAAGAAATCAAACACATTTGTTTAGATGGCTGTGAATAAGAGAAGTTAAGAACATCGAATACGAGAATTGTCTTCTCTGTTAACAAGTCAGCTTACTGTCACACGCTTCTCAGATACGAAATTAATTCGGATCCATGTTCTCTCTCACGCTCCTCTTTGAGTAATATAATATAGCCGTTACAAAGCTTATTTAGATCCAACGGCTCTTATTCATCTAAATTCAAATTCTCCCCAATTCTCTCTCTCTCTCTCTCGCTTTCTCTTTGATTCATAATTTTGGGTTCTCTCGTTCTTTGGGTTCTTTAGCGCAGATCCAACGGCTCTTATTCATCTAAATTCAAATTCTCCCCAATTTCATATACACACTCTCCTTCTCTCTCTCTCTCTCTCTCTCTCGCTCTCTCTTTGATTCAGATTTTTGGGTTCTCTCGTTCTTTGGGTTCTTTAGCGCAGATCCGCCATTGAAGGAGGTATTATGTTATGTTTCTGTAGTCGTAATTGTGATTTGTGCTTACAGATTCATGATTGATTGTGATTTTTCTTTGATTCCTTTTTCTTTGATGGTTTCGCTGCATCTATGGTTTATTCCAGATCAATATCAAGAAATTAGCAACGATGGTGCTTTGTATCTGTATATTAACTTGCGTCTTTGAACAGTTTTATGAAGGAACCGATGGACCGCCTCTCCGTGTTCTTCCCATTGGTGGCCTTGGTGAAATTGGAATGAACTGTATGCTTGTTGGAAACTATGATCGTTACATTTTAATCGATGCTGTATAATGTTCCCTGAGTAAGTCCTGAGACAGATTACTCTAGCGAGATTTTTTTTTTTTCTTTTCTTCTTTATTTTTTTTTATTTATTTTTTTTTTATTATTTTTTTTTGTTATATAATATTAATGTTTCTTTTTTTTCGTCCTATGTGTAGTGTTAACTTTCTTTGTTTAACGTTGTTGTGTTGCTGTATAATGTTACAGCTACAATGAGCCTGGTGTCCAGTAAATAATGCCAGACACAGGGCTTATTAGACGGTGGAAACACAAAATTGAAGCTGTTGTCATAACACATGGCCATGAAGACAGAGAGGGTTTAGGGTTTAGGGTTTAGGGTTTAGGGTTTAGGGTTTAGGGTTTAGGGTTTAGGGTTTAGGGTTTAGGGTTTAGGGTTTAGGGTTTAGGGTTTAGGGTTTAGGGTTTAGGGTTTAGGGTTTAGGGTTTAGGGTTTAGGGTTTAGGGTTTAGGGTTTAGGGTTTAGGGTTTAGGGTTTAGGGTTTAGGGTTTAGGGTTTAGGGTTTAGGGTTTAGGGTTTAGGGTTTAGGGTTTAGGGTTTAGGGTTTAGGGTTTAGGGTTTAGGGTTTAGGGTTTAGGGTTTAGGGTTTAGGGTTTAGGGTTTAGGGTTTAGGGTTTAGGGTTTAGGGT